>NC_069138.1:37829691-38189151 GCF_026914265.1 Mya arenaria | reverse complement strand
GCAGGGTATTAAAGCTGCAAAGAGGGAATTAAAACTGTAAGGGCAGGGTATTAAAGCCACAAGGGCAGGGTATTAGAGCTACAAGGGCAGGGTATTAAAACTGCTAGGATAGGGTATTAAAGCCACAAGGGTAGGGTATTGAAACCACAAGGGCAGGATATTAAAGCTACAAGGGCAGGGTATTAAAGCTGTAAAGGTAGGGTATTAGAGCTACAAGGGCAGGGTATTAAAACTGCAAGGATATGGTATTAAAGCCACAAGGGTAGGGTATTGAAACCACAAGGGCAGGATATTAAAACTACAAGGGCAGGGTATTAAAGCTGTAAAGGTAGGGTATTGAAGTTGCAAGAGCAGGGTATTAAAGCTGCAAAGAGGGAATTAAAGCTGTAAGGGCAGGGTATTAAAGCTCCAAGGGCAGAGTATTTAAGCCACAAGGGAATGGTATTAAAGCTGTAAGGGCAGGGTATTAAAGCTGTAAGGGCAGGATATTAAAGCTGCAAGGGCAGGGTATTAAAGCCACAAGGGCAGGGTAATAAAGTCACATGGGTAGTGTATTAAAGCCACAAAGGCAGGGTATTAACGCTGCAAGGTTAGGGTATTACATCCACAATAATAGGGTAATAAAGCTGCAAGGGTAGGGTATTACAGCCACAAGGGCAGGGTATTAAAGCTACAAGGGCAGGATATTAAAGCTGCAAGGGTAGGGTATTGAAGCTGCAAGGGTATGGTATTACAGCCACAATGGTAGGGTATTAAAGCTGCAGGGGTAGGGTATTAAAGCCACCAAGGCAGGATATTAAGGCTACAAGGGCAGGGTACTGAAGCTTCAAGGGTAGGGTAGTGAAGCTGCAAGGTTAGGGTATTAAAGCTGCAAGAGTAGGGTATTAAAGCTGAAAGTGCAGGGTATTAAAACTGCAAGGGCAGGGTATTAAAGCCACAAGGGCAGGGTATTAAAGCCACATGGGTAGAATAATAAAGCCACACGGGCAGTGTATTAAAGCTGCAATGGTAGGGTATTACAGCCACAAATGTAGGGTATTAAAGCTGCAGGGGTAGGGTATTGAAGCCACAAAGGCAGCATATTAAAGCTACAAGGGCAGGGTATTAAAGCTTCAAGGGTAGGGTATTGAAGCTGCAAGGTTAGGGTATTGAAGCTGCAAGAGTAGGTTATTAAAGCTGTAAAGGCAGTTTATTAAAGCGACAAGGGCAGGGTATTAAGGCTGCAAGAACGGGGTATTTAAGCCAGAAGTGCAGGGTATTAAAGCTGCAAGGACAGAGTATTGAAGCCAGAAGGGTTGAGTTTAAAAGCTGCAAAAACGGGGTATTAAAGCCAGTAGATTAGGGTATTAAAGCTGCAAGGATAGGGTATTAAAGCCAGTAGGGTAGGGTATTAAGGCTGCAAGGATAGGGTATATAAGCCAGAAGTGTAGGGTATTAAAGCTGCAAGGACAGAGTATTGAAGCCAGAAGGGTAGGATATAAAAGCTGCAAAAACGGGGTATTAAAGCCAGTAGAGTAGGGTATTAAAGCTGCAAGGACAGGGTATTAAAGTCACAAGGGCAGGGTATTAAAGCTGCAAGAATAAGGTATCAAAGCCACAAGGGTAGAGTATTTAAGCTGCAAACACAGTGTATTAAAGCCACAAGGGTAGGGTATTAAAGCTGCAAGGGTAGGGTATGGAAGCCACAAGGGTAGAGTATTAAAGCTGCAAAGATGGGTTATTAAAGCCATAATGGTAGGGTATTAAGGTTGCAAGGGTAGGGTATTGCAGCCACAAGGGTAGGGTATTGGAGCTGCAAGAGCAGGGTATTAAAGCTGATTGGGCAGGGTATTAAAGCTGCAAAGACAGGATATTAAAGCCATATGGGTACGGTATTAAAGCTGCAAAGGTAGGGTATTACAGCCACACGGGTATGGTATTAAAACTGCAAGGGTAAGGTATTTAAGCCACAAGTGCAGGGTTTTTAAGCTACAAGGGCAGGGTATTAAAGCTGCAAGGGTAGGGTATTGAATCTGCAAGGGTAGGGTATTAAAGCTGCAAGGGTAGGGTATTGAAGCTGCAAGGGCAGGGTATTAAAGCTGCAATTGTAGGGTATTGAATCTGCAAGGGTAGGGTATTAAAGCTGCAAGGATATGGTATTGAAGCTGCAAGGGCAGGGTATTAAAGCTGCAATGGTAGGGTATTGAAGAGTAGGGTATTAAAGCTGCAAGGGCAGGGTATTAAAGCTGCAAGGGCAGGGTATTAACGATGCAAGGGCAGGGTATTAAAGCCATAAGGGCATGGTATTATAGTTGCAAGGGCATGGTATCAAAGCTACAAGGGCATGGAATTACACCCACAAGGGCTGGGTATTAAAACTGCAAGGACAGGGTATTAAAGCCATAAGTGCAGGGTATTACAGCCACAACGGCTGGGTATTAAAACTGCAAAGAAAGGGTATTAAAGCCATAAGGACAGGGTATTAAAGCCACAAGTGTAGGGTATTAAAGCTCCAAGGGCAGGGTATTAAAGATACAAGGGCAGGGTATTAAAGCCATAAGGGTAGGTATGAAAGCCAGAATGGTAGGGTATTAAAGCCACAAGTGTAGGGTATAAAGCTGCAAGGGCAGGGTATGAAAGATGCAAGGGCAGGGTATTAAAGCCATAAGGGTAGGGTATTAAAGCCATAAGGGTAGGGTATGAAAGCCACAAGGGTATGATATTAAAGCCACAAATGTAGGGTATTACAGCTGCAAGTGTATGGTAATACAGCCACAATGGTAGGGTATTAAAGATGCAAGGGCAGGGTATTAAAGCCATAAGAGTAGGGTATAAAAGCCACAAGGGTAGGGTATTAAAGCTGCAAAGGTAGGTTATTAAAGCCATAATGGTAGGGTAACACAGCTGTAAGAGTAGGATAATACAGCCACAATGGTAGGGTATTAAAGTTGCAAGGGTAGGGTATTAAACTTGTAAGGTTACGGTATTAAAGCTGTAAGGGCAGGGTGTTAAAGCCACAAGTTTAGGGTATTTAAGCTCCAAGGGCAGGGTATTAAAGATGCGAGGGCAGGGTATTAAAGCCATAAGGCTAGGGTATGAAAGCCACAAGGGTTGGGTATTAAAGCTGCAAGGGTAGGGTATTTAAGCCATAATGGTAGGGTATCACAGCTGCAAGGGTAGGGTAATACAGCCATAATGGTAGGGTATTAAAGTTGCAAGGGTAGGATAATAAACTTGTAAGGTTGGGGTATTAAAGTTGCAAGGGTAGGGTATTAAACTTGTAAGGTTACGGTATTAAAGCTGTAAGGGCAGGGTATTAAAGCCACAAGTGTAGGGTATTAAAGCTCCAAGGGCAGGGTATTAAAGATGCGAGGGCAGGGTATTAAAGCCATAAGGCTAGGGAATGAAAGCCACAAGGGTAGGGTATTAAAGCTGCAAGGGTAGGGTATTAAAGCCATAATGGTAGGGTATCACAACTGCAAGGGTAGGGTAATACAGCCACAATGGTAGGGTATTAAAGATGCAAGGGCAGGGTATTAAAGCTATAAGGGTAGGGTATGAAAGCCACAAGGGTAGGGTATTAAAGCTGCAAAGGTAGGTTATCAAAGTTGTAATGTTACGGTATTAAAGCTGTAAGGGCATGGTATGAAAGCCACAAGGGTATGGTATTAAAGCTGCAAAGGTAGGTTATTAAAGCCATAATGGTAGGGTATTAAGGTTGCAAGGGTAGGGTAATACAGCCACAATGGTAGGGTATTAAAGTTGCAAGGGTAGGCTATTAAAGTTGTAATGTTACGGTATTAAAGCTGTAAGGGCATGGTATGAAAGCCACAAGGGTATGGTATTAAAGCTGCAAAGGTAGGTTATTAAAGCCATAATGGTAGGGTATTAAGGTTGCAAGGGTAGGGTATTAAAGTTGTAAGGTTACGGTATTAAAGCTGTAAGGGCAGGGTATAAAAGCCACAAGGGCAGGATATTGAAGCCACCGGAGTAGGGTATTGAAGCCACAAATGCAGGGTATTAAAGCTGCAAGGGCATGGTATTAAAGACACAAGGGTAGGGTATTAAAGTTGTAAGGTTAGGGTATTAAAGCTGTAAGGGCAGGGTATAAAAGCCACAAGGGCAGGGTATTAAAGCCAACGGGGTAGATTATTAAAGTCACAAACGTAGGGTATTAAAGTTGTAAGGTTAGGGTATTAAAGCTGTAAGGGCAGGGTATAAAAGCAACAAGGGCAGGGTATTAAAGCCAACGGGGTAGGGTATTAAAGCCACAAACGCAGGGTATTAAAGCTGCAAGGGCATTGTATTAAAGACACAAGGGTAGGGTATTAAAGTTGTAAGGTTAGGGTATTAAAGCTGTAAGGGCAGGGTATTAAAGCCACAAGTGCAGGGTATTAAAGCCACAGGAGTAGGGTATTAAAGCCACAAACGCAGGGTATTAAAGCTGCAATGGCATGGTATTAAAGACACAAGGGTGGGGTATTAAAGTTGTAAGGGTAGGGTATTAAAGCTGTAAGGGCAGGGTATAAAAGCCACATGGGCAGGGTAATAAAGCCACCGGGGTAGGGTATTAAAGCCACAAAGGCAGGATATTAAAGCTGCAAGTGCATGGTATTAAAGCCTCAAGGGCAGGGTATTAAAGCCACGGGGGTAGGGTATTAAAGCCACAAAGGCATGGTATTAAAGCTGCAAGGGCATGGTATTAAAGCTGCAAGGGCAGGGTATTAAGGCTGCAAGGGTAGGGTATTAAAGCCGCAAGGGCAGGGTATTAAAGCTGCAAAGACAGGTTATTAAAGCCACAAGGGCATGGTGTTTAAGCCTTAAGGGTATGGTATTGAAGCTGCTAGGGTAGGGTATTGAAGCTTCAAGCTGCAAGGGTAGGGTATTTAAGCGACAAAGGCAGGGTATTAAGGCTGCAAGAACGGGATATTTAAGCCAGAAGGGTAGGGTATTAAGGCTGCAAAGATAGGGTATTAAAGCCAGAAGTGTAGGGTATTAAAGCTGCATTGACAGAATATTGAAGCCAGAAGGGTATGGTATATAAGCTGCAAGAACGTGATTTAAAGCCAGAAGAGTACGTTATTAAAGTTGCAAGGAAAGGGTATTAAAGCCACAAGGAAATGGTATTAAAGCCACAATTGTATGGTATTTAAGCTACAAGGGTATTGTATTAAAGCTGCAAAGACAGTGTATTAAAGCTGCAGAGGTAGGGTATTGAATCTGCAAGGGTAGGCTATTTAAGCTGCGAGGGTATGGTATTAAAGCCACAAGGGCAGGGTATAAAATCTGCAAGAACGAGGTATTAAAGTCAGAAGGGTAGGGTATTAAAGCTGTAAGGGTAGGGTATTAAAGCTGCAAGGACAGGGTATTAACGCTGTACGGGAAGGGTATAAAGCTTGAGGGCAGGGCATTAAAACCACAAGGGTAGAGTATTTCAGTCACAAGGACAGAGTATTAAAGCTGCAATGGTAGGCTATTAAAGCTTCAAGGGTAGGGTATTAAAGCTGCAAGGGCAGGGTATTAAAGCTGTACGGGTAGGGTATAAAGCTTGAGGACAGGGCATTAAAACCACAAGTGTTTAGTTTTACAGTCACAAGGGCAGGGTATTAAAGCTGCAAGGGTAGGGTATTAAAGCTGCAATGGTAGGCTATTAAAGCTGCAAGGGCAGGGTATTAAACCTGCAAGAGGCAGGGTATTAAAGCTGCAAATGTAGGGTATTGAAGTTGCAGGGGCAGGGTATTGAATCTGCAGGGGCAGGGTATTGAAGCTGCTGCAATGGCAGGGTATTAAAGCTGCAAAGGTAGGGTATTGAAGGGAAAGGTATTGAAGCTGCAAGGGGCATGGTAATTAAGCTGCATGGGTAGGGTATTAAAGCTGTAGGTACAGGGTGTTGAAGCTGCAAGGACAGGACATTAAAGCTGCAAGGGTAGGGTATTGAAGCTGCAAGGACAGGACATTAAAGCTGCAAGGGTAGGGTATTGAAGCTGCAGGGGCAGGGTATTGAAACTGCAAGAGTAGGGTATTGAAGTTGCAGGGGCAGCGAATTGAAGCTGCAAGGGCATGGTATTAAATCTGCATGGGCAGAGTATTAAAGCTGCATGGGTAGGGTATTAAAACTGCATGGGCAAGGTATTGAAGCTGCAATGGTAGGGTATTGAAGCTGCAGGGGCAGGGTATTAAAGCTGTAGTGGCAGGGTATTGAACCTGCAATGGTAGGGTATTGAAGCTGCATGGGAAGGGTATTGAAGCTGCATGGGCAGGGTATTGAAGCTGCAAGGGTAGGGTATTAAAGCTGACGGGTAGAGTGATAAAGCTGCAAGGGCAGGGTATTGAAGCTGCAAGGGCATGGGGTTAAAGCTGCATGGGTAGAGTATTGAATTTGCATGGGTAGGGTATTGAAGCTGAATTGCAGATTATTAAAGCTGCCAGGGCAGGGTATTGAAGCTGCAAGGACAGGGGGTTAAAGTTGCATGGGTAGGGTATTGAAGCTGCAAGGGTAGGGTATTGAAGCTGAAGGGCATGGGGTTAAAGCTGCATGGGGTAAATAATAAACTAAAATATGTCAACCTACTTCTAATAGTGTTACAATTAGTTTTCATCGAAGCGGTCCCCCATAAAAAACTACTAGTAAAACTATAATTTCAACTGTTCTTATTTTCCGACTCATCTGCATACCATAGTGGTTGCAAAAGTTTGAAATGACGTTTACTGTAGCTGGGGGAGTTTCAGTGGCATCTGCATAACTGACAACATCATCCGCGTGTGGTTGACAAAATATGTCAGAAACAAAATCTGAAATGAAAATGCCTTGGGTAGAATAATCTTTAAGGTAATGGCACACGTTATAAATAAAAATACACTAACAACCACGCGTTTTTGCACATTTCGCACATCGCCGCGATTTTTCCCTACCGCGGACGTTAAACATCGGCGAATACAGATCTTCTTGCCTTGTCCCGATGTTACATTTGAATGCGTCCGTTACATAGACAGCATTTTAACATACGTAACATTTTACATTAACGTCACAAGCTGAATCTCCATATCTGTCTAATTTACATGGGATTTAAGTTTAGAGAACATCGAGATAAAAACACGAACAAGATCACCCTTTAATCCTTTGTTAATTGTATTTGTAAAAAAGGGTATAATCAACGAATCCGAGGCATTTTTAACATCATCGTATAACAATTTAAATGTACCGCCTGGTTTTGACAAACACTTTTATATCTATAGGCATTGTGAAGTAAGTAAATTACCAACAACAGAATAAAGCTTGCGACTCATCTATCGCATTGCGAAAATTAATACTTTTTAAAACTATTTTATGATATATAAAATAAAATATATATGAAACGATTATATTCGCTGGGTCGGTTTTGGAACCAGACTTTTCTGGTGAATTTACATGTAGTTCCTCGCCACTTTTTTGAACACGGCGGCGAATCCACGTGACCAAATGGTAGGTTTCAGTGCAAGATGGCGTCGCCAAAACGCTCGACTCGAGCCGAAAATCAAGGCAATACATATAATTATAAAAGTTTCTTTATTTTTTAACATAGCCTATCATATGCCCACCTACCTGGTTTGTATTAGCATATAGGTTGCAGTAATTCATAAAAATAAAAAAAGTTTGTCACATTTCAATTCCTCCATGCTTGTATACAATATCAGTGATACAATCACATTACATAATTTGCAGTCCAGACGGCAACCTAAATATGGAACTGCAACCTATCTCTTCAAAAATCGGAGCTGCAAACTATCATTTTCTTTTCGTTCTCATATCTTTTAAAATCATTAAAATATTCGTTCCCAAGTGCATGTGCCTGTTATGTTTAAACAAAACTTAAGAGTTTTATGCGATTTTCCCAAATTATAACCTCATTTTCCGCTAAATCCGAGCCAAAATGATAAATGGAACTGTAACCTACCAGTCGGATTTCGTACATTTTGGCATCATTGCAAAAGTGTTCTCGAGAACGGTTAAAGTTTCAAGGAAAACATGGATATGCTAATACAAACTAGGTAGGTGGGCATATGATAGGCTATGTTAAAAATTAAAGAAACTATTATAATTATATGTATTACCTTGATTTTCGGCTCGAGTCGAGCGTTTTGGTGACGCCATCTTGCACTGAAACCTACCATTTGGTCACGTGGATTCCCCGCCGTGTTTGAAGATATTCAATAGCTTCTGTAATGATTTCTAAACGTTTGCCATATCAGTTTTATTTTTTTCATATAAAGAGTCATAAATTGTTGATACTATATCATTCCAGTTCAGTTTCAAGTAAACGTACATTTTTATTGGTCTCTGATTACTTTTTTTTTCGTGGCCTAGTGGTAAAAGCGTCCGCCTACTGAGCAGGAGATCAACGGTTCGGGCCTACTAAAGGCTTGTTATGATGTGGAAAGTTCCTGACCCTGCAGCTAGTTAAATAAAAGGTGCCGATTGCCTTTCTGTCAGGCGCCCGGCATATAAATGGGAATCGGAAGTAAAAATATGACATTGGCCTGGAATTGAGATCGGTGACCTTTCCCATATACTGTTCCATCTCGCCCATATTTTTGAGGACATGGGTAATATATACATATACATTGGGCTCAGGAACACCGTTGAAAACAAGTCATTGACGAGCATGGCCCAGTAAAACAGAAAACCCAAAGCATGTACTTATCCCCCACCTTACATGAACTCTAGGTACGTACCGTAAACTTATTTACAAGACTCGCCCAGCAAGCAACATCTATAACCGAAATCAGAACAAGGCAAACTAGTTAAGCTTCACAAATTTTGGAAATCTTAAAACCATGCAATGTCAAAAGAGAATTTATAGCTGTTTATTTCCAAGAACGGTGTAGTAGAGTACCCAAATCGAAAGACTTCTGACCGATAATTAAACCTGTCCTCTCACTGAAACCTACAAATGAAGCGGATAATCCAATAATACTCAAAGACAACGTAGTAAGTGGTGTCTAATCAAAAGCTGACGGCAAATAGAATGAGCTTATTTTTCATCAATGTAGACGGTAAAATCTTGGAATATCTGGAACTCAGTTTAAAGATAAACCCAAGTATTGACAAAATACAGGAAAATTGCCTAATATCTATATGAAAAACTAAAGAAACAAGCAAAGTAGCCAAAAGTTTAAACATAAACCCCGTTTAATGGCACAGAGTAAACGCTAATGTCTTCTGATTTTTAATTCGCCTCGGTCACCGATAAAGATATTGGAAACTATATTGATAGGTTAGATCTAAAAGAAAACTGCTATCGATCTGAATCCTCTCAAAATTATCATTGCTGGGAATGATACTTTAAAAGTTTCCGTCCGAAACATGGCCAATGAAGTCATGAGCCAAGGATAATTTCAAAATAGTCTTAATCTAATACATCTTAATCTAGCACAAGTTACCCTTATATTCAAGAAAGATGTCCCCTGTATAGAAAATAACTTTAGAACAGTTCGTGTTTACTGATACTTCATTTTGATAGCATTTTTCATCCTTTCCATGCACGGCTTCAGAACAACATATGGATGCTTAACTACCCTGCTAAGGCTGGTGGAAGACTGGAAAAAAACTTGATGAGAACAAATTTATAGGCGCAGTTTTAATGGACCTCTTAAAAGCATTCGACTGCCTGTTGAATTATCTCTTCTTAGAAAAGCTTAATGCATATGGTATCTCAGCCCCACATGTAAACTAATGCATGTAGCTATCTTACAAACTGAAAACAAACAACGGGTCAAACTTGGTCAAATTACCAGTGAGTGGGAATCTATCCTGATAGGCGTGCCACAAGGATCCTGGTAATGTTAGGGCCTCTAATATACAACATATTTCTTAATGACATCTTCTTCTTTATCAATAAGATATCATTACTCTTACTGTGTGTGATAAAAAGCCTGATGTTTTATGGCCATTCCTGAAAAGAAAGTAACATTTTGATTAACTGGTTTAATTCCAATCAAATGCAGGCTAACCCTGACACATTTTAAGCCATTTCAGTTGGCCCCAAGTCTGATAAAAAAGAAATAAAGCAATTTAATATTCTTAATCACACTGCTGTTTGTGAAGAGCAAGATATTAAGGAAGATTGACGCATCTAAACAACTGAATATCACAAGTTTCAAGTTTTATTGGCAATATCTGCAACAGAAGAGCCTTTGGCCATGAACAAGTAACATAAAACATATTAAGTGAGATGCACACAAAATACAAAGATTTAAACAGTATATATTTACAACAGTTTTATATGTTCTAATACAACACTATACTTGAAGGTACTAAACTAAGAAGCAACTGCATCAATGGAGGCAGATCGCATCAACATAGCATGGCATATGGATTTAGCCTAACATCGTAAAGTTATATTATCATTTGATGACATTATCTTGACAAATTTATTCAATGTATTCCATGATCCTGAAATATTATATTTTAAACGAATGTCGAAGTAAAAAGGACAACATAGTATGAAGTGGTATTCAGATTCAACCATACATTGTACTTGTATTACAAAGTTTGCATTTACAATTTATACGTGATATATTATAAAATCTTCCAACCTCGATTTACAAAGACTAAGCAAACTTCTGACAATTAATAATAAGCTTATCATTTTTAAATCTTTTATACGATCCAATTTCAATCACTATCCTATTGTTTGGCATCTTTGTTGCAAGACCTCTTCATAGAGTTCAATTGCCAACATTACATCCGAGTAGAGTAAGATGCATCGCTACACTAACAAATGTCTGCACGGTATCTCACCAGAATATGTTAAAAGCCTTGTGGCATTAAAGACATGTACTTTTAATCTCACATAAGAAAACTGTGTAAATGTGCCATCAGTATGAAAGGCTAGAAAATGGAAGAACTTTTTCCGCTTTGAGGCCAGTCAGGCATGGAACAGCCTCCCAAGAAAATAAGGTGCTCTCAATAAATACTTAGAATAAGGAAGGTTGATGCGAACCTGGATAATTATGTCCCTCTTGTAAATGCTCTAAGTGTAAATAATATTTTTTTTCCAATTTTTTTTCTTCTGGCAAACTGAAGATAAAAAGAAAACACAAACACATGTAATTCATAACATTTTACCAACTACAGTCAAACCTGGTTGAACGGTCACCTGCTTTAAAAGGCCACCGTGGCTGCCTTTTCGGACCACTCCAAATTCAACCGTACGCTTTTACTATATAATGTACGTGCATTAAGCGGCCAACTGTCTAACGCGGCTGAGGTCACTAATTTGTGATCCCATGAAGCAATATAAACACTAATGAGGGGCCACTAATCTCTTGTCTCTGACACTTCCCGAAATAAAATTGTCTACTATTTTCTATGTCAACTAGCGGAACCGTGCGCGTGTGGACATCCCGTAAAGCCGGGAAAACTAGTTTAACATTTTACCATTGTACGCATGCAGTTACAGTGTTCTATTCCATCTTATTTTTTTGTAGCTGTTCGAATTAATATAATTAAAACGGCCTTTGTAAATGCTTTTTCAAGACGTGTTACCTATTTAAAACTACATGGTTTTATTTCAAGGTCACCAGTCCATCGTTAAGTTTTGTTACTTCGTGTATGTTTGTTATTCATGTCGGAAAATAGCTCATTGGGCTAATGTTTCTTTTTATCATGTACCCGACCTTAAATACAGATGCTTGTATCTTGTTCTTGTGGTACTATACTGATCAAAGACTTCACTTTATTTAATATATTGGTTTGATTTCCGAGTCTGACCCTGTTGTAGTCATTTAAATATCATGCCTGTCTTTTAGATTTTAGCATGTGATAAGTTTCTGCTTTAGTATTTCAAATCTATTGTTTAAAGTTAACGGTACTCCATGTATGTGTTTTAACTTCATTGACAACTCATAACATGCATAGAATCTAACCGCATCTCCGGAAATTCTCGGAAATTACCGACAGTAGACGACAAAATATGGCCGACCGGAAGTAAAACTAAAAATAATGTTCTCGCAATTATTTTGGAAATTTTCGGTTTAAGTTCCAATATTTGCATTCATGTAGAAGTGCAAAGTATTTCAATATGATAACAGTATGGAATTAAATCGCCAGGAAAGTCAGGTAATGTAGTTTTGTGCAAAAAAACAAACTTAACTTCTACCCATATTGAAATTTCTAAGAAAAGTAGAAATCAGAAAAGCATGCTACAAGATAGATCCCTTTAAATCATTTTTGTTTCTGTTGTACTACCTGGGTTAAGTTTCTTAAACGGGTACTGTAACTTGTAGATCATAGAAACTCTTAATAAAAAACTATACTGTAAAACCATGTTATTTTTCTGGATAATTAAATGCCAGGGGTCATTTTGTAGATTTATCAGCCCAATTCTCAAAGCAATTTAGTCTTTATTTTTCCAATCCCCCCAAAAAAATCCATATCACATGAATAAATAAATAAATAAATATATATATATATATTTAATTCCTTTACCATCTTGAAGTTGAAATGTGCATGTTTATTGGTATTTGAATTCTACTTATATTAATTATACATAATCAATTGTCATTTTTCTACAAGTAAGCAAATTGTTCTTTGCACACTTTCCTATTTTTCTTGAGATATTCTACTTATTTTTGAATAAATTTTCTTTATAACAAACTTCTGCTTTTCGAATCAAATAATGCAAAATTCAGTAAAATAAATAATTTTTTGATGGCTCTGAATGATGTGTATGGAAGGTGTTAAATTCTTGTTTGGCAGTTTTTTACATTTCTAAAAATAAGAAACAAGAGCAGGAATCTTGTCCTGAAGGAATATTTGATTAATTCTTTGTACAAGCTAAACATTCAGTTTATAAACATTCATTTGTTATTTGTTTAGCAGAACATACAAATATAAAATCATGTCATTAATAAGCCTGACATACCTTGTGATATACCTTATTCATAGCAGGGGGAGTAACTTCAAGATATGTTAAAATAAAAAATACATGAAAATTTTCTTCCCTATAATTTTAAAATTCAGTCTGTGTTTATTTTTGGTGTGCAAACACATTGTCAGGGTTCTCACTAATTTTCAGTTGATCCATCTCAAATATTGAAGTCTGACCAACAACTACTTATTCTACTTAAAATTCACTTAAAATTTTAACCTACCCAATTGCCATTTGAACCAGCCAACTTGGGTGGCCACCAGTTCCTTTTGAGAACACCGTGTGTGCTTAAGATTCCGTGTGGATGTGACATATGATTTTGTTGACAGTTGGCGTTGGAAATTTTTGATATTTAACACTAACTTAACAAAATTATCCTTACATGATTAAAAGTGTTGTATGTTACCTGCTGAGATGCTTCAAGCACCTGATTGAGATTAATGTGGCAAAAATCACGACTGTCTGAGAAATAATCCTGTCCAAGAACTGTTCAGCTTCTGGTAAATGTTACCGAATTGTTGGGATTTTATATGTAACTTGGCATTAAAATTTGCGGAGGTTTCTTTTCCTCAAATTGCTGGAAAGAAATCCTGCCTGCATTTTTGTAGTACAAACGGAGTTCTTCCACATAGTGCTTTCATAATTATATACTTATACAGAGGAAATTAAACTGTGTTGTTTTATTAAACCCTTGCCTCAAAAAGTGAAGTTGAGGCTGTATAGGAATCACCGCATCGTCTTGTCTGTCAGACAGACTGTCCCGGTTCTAGGGGCTGTGTCCATAAGGGTTAGGAGCTATTTGGTTGTGTTTTATATTGAAAAACCACATAAAACTACACTTTTTAGAAGCTTTTTTTGAAGGAAGGAAAAACCACAATAAACCAGAAATGTTAGTGCGTCCATCCTGTTTTTGTCAGGTCCATATCTTTCGCATTTATGGTCAAATTTTAAAATAATTTAGCAGAAATGGCCACCATATCATTAGAATGTGTCAGGCACAAGACTCGTAAGCCTACTTTCAAGGTCAAGGTCACAGCAACCTTCTCAACTTTAATTTGCAAACTGTTTTTTTAGTGACCCACGAGGTAAAGCCTGTCTCAAAGTACAAAAGTGGAGGCGGCTTTTTTGCATTATTTTAATTTTTTTAATTTATATATATATACTTGTCCATATATTTTGTCAATAGAAGAACAATTTGCTAATATCTTGTGCTTCATGTACAATAATATTATATTATGTTCTGCATGACAATGTGCTAATTAAATGCAATTTAAGGCTCTTAAAATGCTTAAACCCCATGAGCTACAGTGGGTTTCGCCCCCTCTGACCCCTTAACCTCCCGCGAAAAAGTGGCGACAACTTTTTAGAACCCAGGGGATACCCTGAGGCCCTGGGTTTGATCCTCTCAGGTCATTCAGGTTATCATAATTATATCTTGGTAGTAGGTAACTTAAGGTATTAGCCACGTAATACATACTTTTTTAAAAGCTTTAACCGACAACATAGTTATAATCACGGTACACTATGGGACTTTTATCCAAATTTTGAAGATTTTTTACCGTGAATTAAAAAAGTTATTTATGTTTCATTACACCCACCCCCAAACTCCAAGGGCTACAAAGAGCGAGAAGTAAATATTTTGCCTATATTTGAATTTTTTTCGCATTATCAGAGATTATGAAATAAACACAACAGTTTCTGGTAAAATAAACTTCAGTTAACAGAAAACTAAAGTTCAAACGAACACATTATTGATACACATGGGAAAAAATCATTTTGATTGATCTTATGATTCTTCGGAAAAGAGCAGTTTTTCGATGTTTGAAAATATATAGCAGTTTTATAAAATTCATAAAAAATAGTTAACTATAAGGCAAGCTGCTGAAATCATTTTAGATATTATCTATGATGTCTATTGAATAATTTAAAAGACAATTTATGATAGTTTACCGTCCAGTTTTGAAGAAAATATACATAATGTCATGTTACCATACATTTTTATAGCTAATAAAATGCTTAAAAATCAACCTTTTTCTTGTAAAAATTTATAAAGCTTAATTGGACTTATTCATAAAATGTACTCTTTCAAATAAATGAATTTTACTTATGATACTAACTCAGAATACAGAGTTTAAAACAAATGAGTGTACTTTTAAACTAAAATATGTGAAGAAACAAGAACACTAAGTGGGCTCGCCGCTCCAAAAATATCAGAGTGAAAGTTCTCAACTAATGTTGTTTTTTTTAATATTATGACATGTAAACAATCTCTGTGGGTAATTTGATGTCTATCTGTTTTATTTTGTCATTGGTATTCTAACAATTAGTTTTTTTCACAATAATTATTCACTCTTCAACAGTTGAAGTTTGCTCTGTTCCCATGCTTTGTACTTGAAGTGTGTGCACAGATGATAACTACTCAATGCTGAGTCAATGCTGATTTGGTTTTCATGCACCTTCAGGTACTTTACCCATCAAGAATGTTTAGTGCTGTAAAGGAAAAAAGTTGTACTTTAAAGCCTTTCTAACTAATTAGTATAGATAATTATACTGCCATACATATACAAAATAAAATATAAACAGTTTAATATTTCTCGACATTATTTTGAAAAAACAACAACAAGCTGATACATGCATGTATATATATATATATATATAAAGAAAATTATTAAATTTATCAATAAAATTCATCATCATCATCATCATCATCATCATCATCATCATCATCATCATCATCATCATCATCATCATCATCACCACCACCACCACCACCACCACCACCACTTGACCACCATCACCATCACCACCACCACCACTTGATTATTGAATACAGTGTGTTTATAAAAACATAAACCAAGTCAAATATGTTTTATATGAAACACTCACATTATCTCAATCAGATGCGACTGCCTTGTGGATGGACTTGGCTGTCAAATCCGCTCTGAAGGATCCAACATAGTATTTAATGCAGGCTGGAATTCTTCATAACCCAGTGTTGTTGACTAAGTAATATTCAGTCATTTTCCTGCCTGAAAGAAATTAGACTTCTGATTATCAACCAGCAGAAACTACCACCGTAAAATACAAATGCACAAGTATTATACATTCTGCACTAATACCTGGGAGGGTAAGAGTAAGGGTTGGTAGAAACAAATGTGTAGTTGTTGTGCATATGGTTGATACTGATTCACAACAGTATGGGGTTTTAACGAGACCTACACCAAGCCAATCAATGTCAATAGTGTCCTAGCAGATGCGGCTTCAAGCCCCAAACCATATACAACTTTTTTTCACAGGTTAATTTTGGAAATATGCATTTTGTAAACAAATAACGGGCATGTACATGTATTGTGGTATGTTAGAAATAGGTCACGTACCAAAACACATCATTTTTAAACAAAAATTTAAGTCTAATATTTTTCTAAGATAAAACAATCAATTTAAAGATTACATACTCATATCATATATATCTTAAACATAAGTTATGTACATAAGTACATGTAAAATATGAACATGCTGTCTAAACATTTAGCTAATAAAAATGATTTAAGAATTCCAAAGATAAATTAAAAACAAACGTTTTTGAACACATCAACGTACAAAACTGCTCAAGGATACTTACATTCAGAGCCCTTTGATACGAATATCTGAATATCCCAGGGTCATGCCGATTGTTGACAGTTCGTTTTTTCGAGAGAAAATCTTCTCTTACGCGTATATTTCACTTATAATCCATGTTTTACTGTAATGACTCAAATTGTTAGATGTATAGTAATTAACTGTCAGCGTGTACTTTTAATGTTTATTTATTTTAAACGTATATTCATGAGAAAAACATCACAATGTTTCCAAATCCTACGATGTAGAAATTCCATTACTGACCTATGAATAGCCGGGAAATACCTTCTGTTTCTAAAAATAGCAACATCCGGTACAGGCCGAATACGCCCGATGTTCGTCGCGATCTGTTACGGCGAGTGGCGATATATGTCGATGTTACCCGAAGTTTCCCGAGCTGTATTACATGGCTAATAGATTCAGCTCAAAATAATCTTTGTTTTATCTAAATAAATGGACGCCCATCTCTCAATGGAAAAAGAAAGTGTATTTTTAACCAGGTTTCACTCAGTTTTCACTGAGTGAAACCTGGTTATTAGAATGACGAACGTCGTTGTTCGGGCGTGGGGGCGGCCGGGCGGCGTCAAACTCACCTATGAAACTGAATAACTTTAGTAAGGGTTGACATATCTTCACCAAATTTGGTCTATAAAAAAGAGTTTATGGCTACCTTTCATGGGAATGGGTTTGGGGTCCCTAGGGTCAAGGTCACTGTTACTAAAAATAGAAAAATGGTTGAAACTGAATAACTTAAGTTAGGGATGACATATCTTGACTAAACTTATGGGATTGCGTTTGGGGTCCCTAGGGTCAAGGTCACTGTTACTAAAAATAGAAACACAGTTGAAACTGAATAACTTTAGTCAGGGCTGACATATCTTGACCAATCTTGGTCAATAGAAAGAGTTTATGGATACCTTTCATGGGATTGCGTTTGGGGTCCCTAGGGTCAAGGTCACTGTTACTAAAAATAGAAAAATGGTTGAACTGAATAACTTAAGTTAGGGTTGACATATCTTGACCAAACTTGGTCTATAGGAAGAGTTTATGGATAGCTTTCATGGGATTGCATTTGGGGTTCCTAGGGTCAAGGTCACTGTTACTAAAAATAGAAAAATGGTTCAAACTGAATATCTTTAGTTAGGGTTGACATATCTTGACCAAATTTGGTCTATAGTAAGAGTTTATGGATACTTTCATGGGATTGCGTTTTTGGGTCCCTAGATTCAAGGTCAAGGTCACTGTTACTAAAAATAGAAAAACAGTTGAAACTGAATAATTTTAGACAGGGTCTACATATCTTGACTAAACCAGGTATAAAGGAAGAGTTTATGGATACCTTTCATGTGATTGCATTTGATGTCCCTAGATTGAAGGTCAAGATCACTGTTACTAAAAATAGAAAAATGTTTGAAACTGAATAACTTAAGTTAGGGTTGACATATATATCCTGACACATCTTGGTATAAATGAAGAGTTTATGGAGACCTTTCAATGGATTGCATTTGGGGTCCCTAGGGTCAAGGTCACTGTTACTAAAAATAGAAAAACAGACACAGGCTGAAGTTCTTCTGTCAATCATTAAAAACCTGGTTTCGTCGCATTGCGGCGTTTCTTGTTAAATTTTTTTAAACAAATTGGTTCATCTTTCCTGTCTTTTTTTTATGCATTCTTGTTCATTTCTAGACAAAATTGTTATTCCAAATTCTAGTCAAAACACTGATTCTTCCCAATCTGGAAGGCCCCAGTCCCATTCCCAAATTGTTGTGAAAAACAAACACTGACAAAATGCAATCTTGATGATGCAAGTCTCAATATGGCTCAAAGAGGGGAAGATCAAGTCAAATGTTTATAGTGAGAAAGGGCAATTTTCGGTTGTTTTTCCAACCATCCATGGAACATAATTGCTGGAAAAGGACGTTTTGATTTTTTCCCCCAATTTTATGTTAATCTGTGATAAACAGCTTTAAACTTAAACAAGAAATATCTAAAGAGATATATTTAATGTCTAATATCTAAAGATAAATGGTGATCAATTTGTTAACAAAGTCATGATGAGTGCATGGAAAAGCAAAATGAACTTAACATGTGGATATTGTTTAATTTGAACATCTAAAAGTTTTAAGTATAGCTGAGGTCGAAAAAAGTTTGTGCCAAAATTTAAGCTGCGATGTAATGCAGAATATTGAAAATCAGATGCTACTCTCAGCGAGTATTGACGATCGTCCTACGTCATTCATTTAACATCTTCGTTTTGTTTACAAATAATAACACAGTGGAATTGAAATAATTTGATTAAGTTTAAGATAAATTAAAAAAAAATTGCTTTTGTTTTTGTTTTGTTTTAAATGAGGAATTTCATAGGCTATTTTGGGAAGAAAAAAACAGGGTCTGTCTCTTGTTTTCTATAAATAATATACCAAGGTCTTCCATATAAAAAGGATACATTACATTTATAACTGGAGATTATGAGAGGCTCGCAAGGGGGGTAAAAGTCTGGATGCACGATAAATAACTGAAAACATACAATGTTTTAAAGATAATTTAGTACATAAACAAGTCATAACTTTTCATTTCCTTTATTTCTTTGAAATTATTCGTTAAATATAATATTTGATTGGTCTAAATCTAAGTCATTTGTCTAACATGTAAGGTAAAAACTATCTCCGAAAAAAAAGAAACATGACTGCAAGGGACAGAACTTTCAGAGCCATTCTTGCCTTCCTCGAAATATAATTCTGAACAAATAGAGAATAGAGCGAAAAGAAACATTAAAACAAAGATTGGTGATTGTTTATGTTCTTCTCTCTTTGCCATTCTATAGGGGGCAATAACTTTAGTTTCAATGTTCTGTTATGTTCAGTGACAGTGATTATCAAAAGTGATCATATCATGTAATCTTGGGTTCAATGTACAGTCATGTATTACGGTAGTCTAACCCTGGTTGAATGAACCTTTATGTTTTTTGTTTGCTATATTTTTCTCATCTTCAACATGGTTTATCATTCTGAGGATCTTGATATTTGCCTTGTATCTTTTATTGAGCTTGTCTGATACAGAGATTCCTCTTAGATAAACATTGGGGTAGGTTTTCCAAGATCTGGCCGTGTACCTGGTTTCCACACCTGGTTCAGGGGAACACCAGTCTCTGCTCCCCGCTGCAAAACTCAGAATCTGAAACTGAATCCTGTATATATAGCATAATAATGTCTGATTTAAACCTGATCTTTCAATCAATAATTTTATCTTCTTGGAACTGCATTGTAAAATGATTTGTAACTGTTGTTATTTTTAACACCTTTTATATTTGAACACTGAGAGTTTTCAGTGAGATGGGCTACTTGTACCTCTGTATTTCCACCTTGTTTCAGCACTGACATCTTTCAGTGATGTTAAGAAAAAATCTATAGAAAAAATAATCAAATAAAGAAATTAAGTCAATTATGTAATTCTAAAAAAGTAATGGCATCAAATGTTCTTCACCTAGAATGATAGTAGAGAAAATCAGTGCAGAAAACAACTCGTGATGCAGGGATCGAACCCACAACCACCAAAACACTAACACGGCTCTCTATCACTGAGCTAACCAGAGTGCTGGTTTTAACACACCAACACTACAGTACTGTCTGGAAGGGCTCTAGCCTATGGTTAAAGATAATGGGAAAACACTGATTGAATATACACAAAAAGATCAGCCCATCTCTGAAGATGTACACTTGTCAAAACACTGATATAATCTAACCTGTAATGCTGTAAGCATCAGTACTTATTAGTTATTAAGCAATTTAAAGATGAGTGGGATGGTAGCTGGATCATTAAACTTGTCAAACACATCAAGCCTGCCCCATTGGTGAATGAACAGTCTGCGTTTATGAATGAACAAAGTTTTATGAACGAAATATGAAACGAAGTGTGTACTAGTTGGTACATTAATTTTGAATTTATTTTACATTCGTTTGGAGTATTTAAGTAGGTGTTTGCACTTTCTTGAGTGTTTACTATTGATGTGCTATAAAAAAGTACTGTTTCAAAAACACAACTTCTGTTAGACAATAACATGTTTTCTTAATTGATAAAGAATTGATAAGAGATAATTAGTGTAAGGTAGTGAAATGCACAGTGTTTGTTTTAGGGTGATTTTGTGATAAGACCCTGGACAGGTTTCATTTGAAACAATTGTTTGATATCCACCGAACCACTTTCAGTTTCATTGCTGTTATAAGGTAGGGAAGAGGTAGTGGTGAACAAGTGTGGTGGATTACACAAGTGCTTTAGAGATTTGTGAATCTTTGGAGACAGACTAAGATGTTGGTGTAGCCGTTTTGTGTGAGGATTATTCAGCTCCAAATGATGAAAATCTCTCTTGTAAGAAACATACTCCACTTTTCTATTAATAGCTTATTTTTTGTAAAAACAGCTTTACATATGAATGCTTTATACTTGCGCAATTAATAAAGAATAAAGTGTGTGCACTTTCCCAAATTTATGCAAATTCAAGAATGTTAGTAAAAATGGACAGAGAGGGAGCCCTATTTTTACTTGAAAGACTTACAACATACTAGATAAAACAGAGGTTTCAAAACACATGAACAGGTACATGTACTAACTGGCTACTTTTTGCAGACAATGTCCTCCAGGTACATGTACTTATTGGCTACTTTTTGTAGACTACATCATCCAGGAATATGTACTTACTGGCTATTTTATGTAGACTACTTCATCCAGGTAAATGTAATTACTGGCTATTTTATGTAGACTACTTCATCCAGGTACATGTACTTACTAGCTACATTTTGTGGACTATGTCATACAGGTACATGTAGGTACTGGCTACTTTTTGTGTACTATCTCATTCAGGTACATGTACTTATTGACTACATTTTGTGGACTATGTCATCCAGGTACATGTATGTACTGGCTACTTTTTGTGGACTATCTCATCCAGGTACATGTATGTACTGGCTACTTTTTGTGGACTATGTCATCCAGGTACATGCACTTATTGAAACCTTTTTGTGGACTGTCAACCAGGTAAATGCACTTATTGACTACTTTTTGTGTACTATGTCATCCAGGTACATGCACTTATTGACTACTTTTTGTGGACTATGTCATCCAGGTACATGTAGCAACTGGCTACCTTTTGTGGACTATGTCATCCAGGTACATGTAGGTACTGGCTTCTTTTTATGGACTATGCCATCCAGGTACATGTACTTATTGACTACTTTTTGTGGACTATGTCATCCAGGTACATGCACTTATTCAGGGTTCGAATTTAACTTTGAAGAGGACTCACAAAATTTTGCGAGTGTTTTTTGATGCAACTTGCAAAATGAATGATCAACTCGCAGTTTGACATTTGCTTTTTTCCCTTATAGTGTTGTCTAATTAAAATAGATATTTACGCCTTGCACATATTATGAATATTAACTTGTTGATAGGTTTTTCTTTTTCGGGGGTCGGATGACTCATCGGATGCTGGCCGCTTTTTAATAACAAAGCTGTCCATTGACATTGTTCACTTTGACAGCTGGGCGTAAATATTAAAAGGTACATGGGGTTTACATATAGTGCGCGAAAGCGCTAATATTAGCCAATGACTGAACTAGGTGATTACGTCATTTGTATTCACTTTGTATTGGGCACGCCTCGGAGCATCCCAGAAAGATTCGAGATTATCCTCGGCCTATTCCTATGCCATTTATAGGCTGTTTACACTCGACTACGTAGCAGAGCTAAGTTCATGTTTATTCTACTTTCGTTTTAACATTTTGTCGTCTAGAAAAAGCCTCTCGCAGAATTTTGCGAGCTTGAATAAAAGTCACTCGCAATTTGCAAATGTCGCTTGCATTTTGCGAGTATGCGAGTCTAAATTCGAACCCTGTTATTGGCTACTTTTTGTTGACTATCTCATCCAGGTACATGTAGGTACTGGCTACTTTTTTGGACTATGTCATCCAAGTACATGTAGGTACTGGCTACTTTTTGTGGACTATGTCATCCAGGAACATGTGCGTATTGGCTACTTATTGTGGACTATGTCATCCAGGTACATGCACTTATTGGCTACTTTTTGTGGACTTTGTCATCCAGGTACATGCACTTATTGGCTACTTATTGTGGACTATCTCATCCAGGTACATGCAATTATTGACTACTTTTTGTGGACTATCTCATCCAGGTACATGCGCTTATTGGCTACTTATTGTGGACTATCTCATCCAGGTACATGCACTTATTTACTACTTATTGTGGACTATCTCATCCAGGTACATGCACTTATTGACTTCTTTTTGTGGACTATCTCATCGAGGTACATGCACTTATTGACTTCTTTTTGTGGACTATCTCATCCAGGTACATACACTTATTGGCTTCCTTTTGTGGACTATCTCATCGAGGTACATGCACTTATTGACTTCTTATTGTGGACTATCTCATCCAGGTAAATGCACTTATTGACTTCCTTTTGTGGACTATCTCATCCAGGTACATGCACTTATTGACTTCCTTTTGTGGACTATCTCATCCAGGTACATGCACTTATTGACTTCCTTTTGTGGACTATCTCATCCAGGTAAATGCACTTATTGACTACTTTTTGTGGACTATCTCATCCAGGTAAATGCACTTATTGACTACTTTTTGTGGACTATCTCATCCAGGTACATGCACTTATTGACTTCCTTTTGTGGACTATCTCATCCAGGTACATGCACTTATTGACTACTTTTTGTGGACTATGTCATCCAGGTACATGCACTTATTGACTACTTTTTGTGGACTATCTCATCCAGGTACATGCACTTATTGACTACTTTTTGTGGACTATGTCATCCAGGTACATGCACTTATTGACTACTTTTTGTGGACTATGTCATCTAGGTACATGCACTTATTGACTTCCTTTTGTGGACTATCTCATCCAGGTACATGCACTTATTGACTTCCTTTTGTGGACTATCTCATCCAGGTACATGCACTTATTGACTACATTTTGTGGACTATCTCATCCAGGTACATACACTTATTGGCTACTTTTTGTGGACTACCTCATCCAGGTACATGTACTTACTGGCTACTTTTTGTAGACTACTTCATCAAGGTACATGTACTTATTGGCTACTTTTGTGGACTATATTATCCAGGTACATGTAGGTACTGGCTACTTTTTGTGGACTATCTCATCCAGGTACATGTACTTATTGACTACTTTTTGTGGACTATCTCATGCAGGTACATTAGGTACTGGCTACTTTTACCTACTGGCTACTTTTTGTGGACTATGTCATCCAGGTAAATGTAGGTACTGGCTACTTTTTGTGGACTATGTCATCCAGGTACATGTACTTATTGGCTACTTTTTGTGGACTATGTCATCCAGGTATGAGAACATTGTACATTGAATGACATAAATGATAGTACAAGGATGGTGATCTATACAATATATATCACTGAGCCTACAAATTTAAGTTAAGTGACTTTTCAAAGTGTTTTTAACTGCAACTTCTACATGATATACTGATAGTACATGTGTATGTGAACCTACACAAACACGTACCTGTCATGTTCGCAACCTCTCTGATGGAAGATGAACTGAGTAAATTCAGTCTTACTAGTGTACTCGGTGCTTAAAAACATTGTATATCTATATTATAATCATAAACCTGATAAACTTGGAAAAACTTAGTTTGAAGTGTGTGTTTTCAATAATATGTCATGTTTTTGCTACTATGGTCCTACTTGTATATCAGAAAAGAAAGGTTATTAAATATGATTTCCCAACTGTTGGGTGCAAGTATCCTATCCCAGAGTATTGTATGTCAGAAGAGCTGAAATAATAACATGATTGTTTATATTTATAACAGTAGCAGGTCACTGAGGATGTTCCCCAGGTATTTAACAGGTTTATCTGCTGATAAGCCCAGCCAGTATCTTATTATCTGATTGAAGAGTACAATGATTGTGCTGTCATTTAGACATTGGATGTTACATTTCTTACACTTTGGTTACATCTCATTATAATAATGTTCCATTGATTGTGTCGGTGAATACTAATTACAGTGAAATCAGTGTGGAATCATATATCAACTGTGACTTTCAAATGAACTTGCCTTTCATAGTACTGTTACATTCGTAAAATTTAATGTAAAAGTTACTTTTGAGACATAGTATTGAATTGATAATACCATGTGCTGACTGAGTGACTGTGATTTAAGTTTGTTTGAAATGCATGATAGAGGATGTAGCAGAACAAAGATGGAGGTAAATGGAAATAGAATCTAATTGAGAAGTAAAATGTAAGAATGAAACAAATTCGGCATAATTTTACAGTTGAATTAAATTGCTTAAGAAATTGTGTGTGATGTGTCTATTAATATCAGTTGGTCTAGAACTGTGGTCATAAAGTCACTCGTAAAAGTTGTGGGTTCAAAACCCTGGGGTACTTTCTCACGGGCGAAATGAACATAAGTACTGGTGTCTACATAGGAAATGGACTCTGGGTGTGATTGTATCGGGTTTCGTCACAATAAAACTAAAAAAATACAAACTAAAGTAAACAGCAAATTAATACTGGTTCTAGTTTACTAAATCGTAATTGATATATTAATGTATACAGAACAGATAGAAACAAGGCAAAATACATGACTTAAATTTAATATAAAAGCATTTACAATGTAGTGTTCAATAAAATTATTGCTCCTTATCCTTGTTAGATTAAAACCAAGGTACAGATGCTGTTTTCAGCCCATTTATTTGGAATTAGGTGATTGATAGACTCAGATGAAGCATGTCATCATGTCTGGTTATTTTCATTCACTGCAGGCTTGGAGCTGGTGAAACTAGTTAATCCTGTTGGGTAATTAACTATCCAGTTTTCACACTTTTTGAGTGATTAAAGGATGGGCTCTTGTGAACTGTGTTTAGAATTGGTTGTTTGTGTTTCCTTCTAAAGTAAATAGGAATTGCAATAGCAATTGCAGAATGCTTAGGATTCTTGAAATGCTTCTTAAAAGATTGCCAAAATGAATTGTATGGCAGCTCAGAGCATGAAAGTGTGGTGTACAATAGAGAAGAGATAAGAAAAAATATATAAAAATTTGAAAACTTTGTCTCCTGGCCCAGTCCTGGGTAAAGGTGTTTGGTTGTAACACTTAAGTGCAAAGTTTCACGTAGGCTATATTTTTATTCATCTAACATCAGCCTTTTGCTTCTCCACATTTCTCAGTAGCCATGGTTATCTAAAGTAGCAAAACACAAGATTAAGACAACTCCTTAATCCATCATCATTAGATGTTGTAAATTGTCTGCCAGATAAACTGCACATGTTTGCTGGTTAAGTAATTTATCCACCTACAACAAATTAACTTGCATCCCCCTAACCTACTTCAGATGTTCTTGGTCTGTTTAAATGATTTTGTTACCTATAGCATTTCTAGGTTTATGGCATTTCTGAAATGTCAGACTCATTTTACTGGAGTAAAAATTTGTTGAAGGGACAATTTTTTCTGAAAAGCAGGTAGTTAAAAGCTGTTGACCACATTTCCAACTTACTACTAAGTTATTAGTTTGACATAAAAAAGATTTAAATTGCATACATCTATATATGGCTAAGTAAAAATGTTTCCCTAACAGTTGAAGTCCATAAGAAGATGAACTTCATTATAAGGTTTTAGCTTTCGATCCAATTTTTAATTATTTGTATTGAAATATAATATCTTGTCATCAAAGTCATTTGTACTTTTACATGAAATAAAATGTGTTTAACCATATCTAGTGATGTGAACTTTTTGTGGCTTGGCAGACTTGTTTACTGATAATACGTCAAGCATCTGAAAATATGTGTTCAATTAAATGCAACATCCCAGCATTTACCACTTCTACTTAGATTCCTTTTCAAGTGTTTTTGAGTGATTATTGAAATTACGTGCACGAGAATGACACCGAAATGGCTTCAGTCAGAAAATAAATGCTGTATCATCTTGACGTAAAAATCTGAGTAGGTGTGAAAGTGTAAGCATCCGTGTAGTTGTGAAAGTTACTGCCGAGTGGGTCAAATGTGGCACAGTTCTCCAGTTTATCAATGAGGCACATTTCTTCAGTTCATCTGCACCCAGTGTGTGATGGTCTCAAGTACCAACATTGAAGAGGGTGATACATTCAATACACTCGTAATTATGCAGTCATTCGCTTTGAGGAGAAAGTATTTGAAATAAATTTGATGTAGGATAAGTTTGAGGTAATAAAGAGAAAAACTTATGATGATGATTTATCATTTTGATATTCTATGGCTGAATTAATGTTTTATTCTGGGATGGTTGTGGTTGTTTTCTTCATAAACACTTTTATCAGATGACAACAAGTGGGTGCTAAGTAACATCAAAGAACATAAAAAAATACTGAGTTTATTGTTTTAGGCTCCAGTAATCATGTTGCACGAAGAGAGGTAACTTTTTTTAGACACAATTTTTATCACATGTTTAGGCCACACCAAATTAATGTTTAGTTCCTCGGATTTTTGCCAAAAAAAATTGGAGCGAGCGAGCGAAAAAAATAAAAATAAAAGTTTGTCAGTTTTCATATAAACCGAAGCGAGCGCAGAGCGAAAAATATATTTTTCCTTATATTCAATATAAATAAGAAAGATTGTTCAAAATAATTGCCCTTAAACCCATTTTAATGCCATCTTGAACTGAACCTCTAATGGACATTGGGAAAATGTCGGAATACATACTATTTATTCATCTGTGTTTAGTACAAACATTATATTGATAAATCTAATGTCTTATATAATTAAAACGTACTTTAATATGACGATCATTCATAATAATAAATAACCCTGCTTTTAGTAAAAAGTTTGAAACAACTTATATAAATCTACCTGAATCAGTTTAACATCATATGCAACTGTATTTAGACATAACTTAGGATTGATTTGGGATTTGTAAAAAATGATCACTTACACAGGCATCATCAAACATCAGACTCCATATAACATAGACTAAATTTTGTTTTTATTATCACAGGAAATGCAATGACATGTGCTTATTAAAACAAAAAGAACAAGGGTATTTTTCAGAGTACTTTTTTGGGTTATTGAGATGTTTTTATGCACCAGCCAATTCCAATTGTATATGCCCCCCCCCCCCCCAAGTCCGGAATAGCGGGGACTTTGACTTCCGGTCTCTCAAAACCCGGGTAAAATACCAGACTGCATACCTATGTGAGGCCCACTCCTGTCTATCTTCAATATGAAGACAAAACCACTTTCACTAGGCACTGCGGGGCCACCTGAAAGGTAAAAACACAGCCCATTGCCTCTGTTGTCCCCGGTATACCCCTGGAACAAGGGCGAGGGGTGGGCGGGGCAGTGGTTACAATTGACAAGTATATTACAATCCCGGATTATGCTGCAAATAAAAACAAAATATAAGGTGATAAACTTAGCCGCTTACTTATGTTGAGGTATATCCAGACCAGTGTTCATATCGCTATTTGTGAAAAGATATTTGTTCATAACTGTTGTTTTGTCAGAATTTGATCAAAAATGAGCTTGATACATCAATTTGGACCAAACAATGACTCATGTTCCAGTTAAGTTGACCTGTCCGTTTTCCATTCAAAACGAGTCACTAATTACGCAATATAATTGCTACCAGTCTTAGATACACATGCTTTATTGCATAATGATTGCTTTAAATAATGATCCTTTAGTGCATGAGACGATCAACAATGACTTCAAGCATGCTTAAAACATATTTATTGTAAAAAATAAGATTTAATTTCCAAACTTCTAGCCACATTGTTTATACCGGAAGCCGCCATTTTGATTGAATTTATTGAAACCCATGCTAAACCGATCGATATACAGTATAAAAACACTACGCATCGGTAACTACCCTTTACAAAAACACGAAAACTAGCGTAGAAAAATTATACTTGATTATTTTTAGCCTTTAAATAAATCATTACCTGAAAAAAATCTACTTGGCGATCAAAATGGAGGTGCGGGCGCACATAAAAAATAAAAAATTTTTTTTTACATTTTCAAAAAAATAGGAGCGGTAAATCCGCGGAACGAAATATCAATTTGGTGTGGCCTTAATTTGAAAAACAAGTCCAAATACTCTATGTGATAATGTTTCAAAAAGTAGTTGTAACTAGTCACATTACATACAATCAAAAATTCTGTAAGTCTGGGAGGGTTCAGGATTAGGATGTTACTTTCACTAGTTCCATCCATGCGAGCTTGTCCTACATGTTATTTCAACATTTAGGCCTTTTTTTAAGGGTGAGAACCCAATACTAATACACATCACCAATGTCCACATCTTATCATCATATTCCTCTGTGCTCTTTTAAAGTATTTTTTTCTGCATTTCAGGATGACGTGACACGTTTCTGGCGGGAGGAGAGGGATGAAGGTGCCATCTACAATGTCTTCCTAAAGCGGGTCACCTACCATACCCTCTCTGAGGTATGTGATAAGGCTTTCGCTGATATTAGTTTAAGAAAAAGTATAATGGGATACAATTGTGTGGAGTGGGGATTTATTGTGTGGGAGAGAGAGGAAGATCTTATCTACAAAGTTTCAAAGTGGTCAACATCCATTTCCACTCTGAGGTTTGTAATTAGAGGTGGCCATCTACAATAATGGTACAAAGGTAAGGGTATAAAAAGGATGGGGGTGGGCGGTTATGAGGAGTTTGGATAAGGGGGGGGGTCTGCTGGGGTACAGAGATTGAGGGGCAATATACAGTATATTCCTGAAGCGAGTCACCTGGTCAGATGTACATAATGGACTAGGGTTGGCTTAAGAATAAGGGACAATGTGGTGGTGTGCAGATAAGTTCTTGGTGCGAGGATATGTTATGAAAGCAATGGTGGTTGGATGGAGGTGTTTTGAGAACCCATTTACAATGTCTTCATGAAACCGGTTGCCTATCATATCCTAGGTATCGGATGTACATTAGGGTAAGGGTGTGTTTAGTGTAGTGGATGGGATCAAGAAATAGGGCTGAATAGCTTAATTATTTAATATTTATTAAAAGTAACACACAAACAACATTATATCAATCTCATCAATTATTGCTGGTAGTTAATTTAAGCCCAGTTTTAGAGTCTGCATAGAATTGAAGATTATGATGATTTATAACTGTTTTAATGTTTCATAGCAGATGTTAATGCATTTAAAATGCCTTCAGCACAATTGATGAGAAATAAATTTGATATTGCTATGTTGCACACAAGTTGTTATTCTCACATAAAGGTGTGGCAGCACTGATATGCCTCTGATTTTTTTTTATATTTACTGAGTATAGCAGAGGCACTCATGGCATAACAGTGCTTTTTCTCTGATGTAATGGGGCCAGAAATTCAACCCTATAGCTTACCTTTAAAGTTCTATTTTCACCATTTTTTATGTTAGAATTACACTTCAGGCTGTACCTAACATGAATAAAACGGTGACCAAAATCAGACAAAAAATAGCTAAGATAGAGGCATTTTCTTCTGCAATATGCTGTCACTTGTTGAATCCATCAGTTTGTTTGTGATATTCTATTATAAAGGTGTTTATTAAAAAATCCCTTTTACAACAAAATTCCCCTTTTGAAGACCTTGTCCCATTCCCTAATAATAGAAAACCAGCCCTGAATAAAATTATTTTAAGTAAAACCATTTCATCGGAAGATAGGAATTAAAATCATTTAATGCTGATATCATGCAGTAGACTGTTCAAGTCTTCACCAATTTGTTTACATTTTTGTGCTTGCCAGTGATGCATGGCCGACATAGAGGTATTATTTTTTCCGGCTTCATCCTTTGTATACACATAAGTCATGGTCAGTAGATGACCCCTATCAATTTTAGGTCAGTAGGTCTAAGGTTATTGTGACCTTTACTACATAAAGGATGGGGTCATTTATTACAACATGATGTCAAAAGTTATTACTCTAGTCAAGTATAAAAAATATATAAAGATTAATGTCATGATGGTGATATGCATGTATATTTATGATATAAGCGCTCTAGTTTTATTTCTATCGTTTCAGAATGAGAACAAGAGCACCAATGAGTTTTCGCACCTGATGTGGGAGACGCAGAAGTTCCGCGTGATAAAGGCAGGCACTCTCGAGAAGCTGGTTGAGTACCTGTACATCCGTGGAGAGATGGACTCCTCATACATGAACGTGTTCCTGGCCACGTATCGCACGTTCAGCAGCACAGAGGAGGTCCTAGCGCTCCTGTTGGACCGATACAGGGCCGTAAAGACGAATAAAGAGGTGAAGAATGAACTGCAAGATGTACAGCTCAGGTACGCCAGGAAATACACGGAGGCTTTCATTGATTTAATACATTTTGACTTTCAATAAGGTTATTTGAAATATATTAGTGTTTTCATGGAAGCAGAAAACATGCCAATTTGCCGAAAAAAATGTAAAAGACCTTTTTTTCAGTTAATAGGTCCAGCGTTGTCATCTGCGTTTAGAGTAGTTTTCCTGCTTTGTATGTACATGGGTCATGGTTAGTAGATTGACCACATTTATACTTTATCTTGCATTCCTTAGGATAGCAAATGACATAAAAAAATGATGTTAAATACATGGTTTGGGTACAGTTTACCATTACGTGTGTCATCATTGTTTGCTGATGTTATAACTAGAGTAGTTTGAAATCACAGTTGATGTCAAATATTTCTTAAACCAGCAAGTTTTAATAATTTGTGATTCAGATTTTTCAAAACAATGATGATTTCGATTTGCTGCTTGAACTACATCTGTTTCTTTGAATGTCAGATTTTAAATTATGCACTATCATATAAGCAATTTGCAAGAATTTGCGCATGGATCAACCTCATGTGGGCTGGAAGATTATTATGTGACAAAAAACACATGAAGAATGTAAGAAAGACAAATTCTATCTAGCTCAAGTCATCAAAATTAAATTTCTGGGTGGAAAGGCGGAAACCCCCCTATGACCTTGACCTTTGACCTATTGACCCCCATATCATTAGGGAATGTAGGATGGAAAAATCCGACCCTCTGGCACGCTACCTAGCCAGTAACTACATGTAGTTTCTTATAACCAGTTTTAATTGTATTTCAGAACAATAAAATCAGTGCTCTCGGTCTGGATCGATACATACCCTGAGGATTTTCGCGAACCCCCAACCTACCCGAGCCTCAGGACTCTCGAAAGTTTCGCGTTCGATCATCTTCCGGACTCAGACATGGCCATACGCGTCAAACACAAGATGGAACGGTTTAAGAAAGAGGATCTCAGTAAATCTGGTAGGCTTTTGGCTTCAATTTAATTTGGTCAGTCTTCATCATATAAATGGGATTGATTTTATATTAACAGATATACCAAATAGCTGTTTGCTACCGTATTTGAAATAACACCCTTTATTGTATTTTTCACAAGAAAGCTTCAATATTTCATGGGAATGATATAAAATATTGCCCTTTTCATCTGCGACTGTAAAAAAATGATTTATGAGAAACTCTTTTGAAATGAGCCATATTTTCCTTGCATTATATTCAGAAGGGAGGATAGAGTTCCACTTCAATCTGGTGGACGAAGTGGATCACATGATAGCTGCAGAGTACCATAAGCCTCTGTCCTTCTGTGATATTCCCAACCAGACTGTGGCTGAGCAACTCACATACAGGGACGCTGTAAGTAAAACCCTATTGCAAGTATTGTAGGAAACCATCAAGTGAACTTGAAGGAGGAGCTTTGGGTTCCGTTGGAGGTCCATTTGGTTCCCAACAAAATATAGGACCATTACTGGTTTAATCAAAGAAACTTGTCTTGTGTTCATTGGTATAAAAACAAGACTTAAGTAAGCCATTCTTGTATTTTATTTAATGACCTTAATATCTATCTGGTCTGTTTTGCTCCTTTATATGCTCCACCTGTTACAGCACATTATAACAGTACAGAAATTCATGTGCTTTATCTTTCTATTTTCATCACACTAGGAGCTGTTCAAGAGAGTGGTTCCTCACCATTGTCTGGGTGCCGTCTGGGCCCGGCGAGCTCGTAAAGTCGGCAAGGGTAACACTGTAGCGGGTAGCGTGCTGGCTACTATTGACCAGTTTAACCGTGTCTCCCTAAGGGTGATAGCCACCATACTTAAGAACCCAGACCTCAAGACCACCCACCGCATGAAAATACTCCAGAAGTGGATCGAAATTGCTCAGGTGAGTTGCACTATATAATGTGTGTAATTAAGTATGAATGAACTTCCTGTAAGAATTCATTATTTTCAAAAGATATCTGAATCTAGAGTCTAGTGATAATTCTCTACAAACATGACTTTTTTTATAATGTACTCTCATGGTTAGCAAATTAATGAGTAATTCTTCATGAAAACACTCAAGAATTAAAAAATCCAAAGCTACCATATAAGATTAACCTTTTTTTTGATTGTTCTTTAATAAGTGACTTTTTCTGTAGACAGTACTAAATGATAAGCATTTAGCAATAGTACCCCCGGTAGTACAGATTTCCCCTAGGGATGTTCAGCTGGGTGTCCTTGGCCCCTGAAGGTTGAGAAAGATTGGATCTCTGGTAAACAAATGGGGTCCAGATCTGATTGTTACTACTCAGGGTTAATTTTGGGGGCTGAAAGTGCTGCACTGGTAGAATTGAATTAATTGATAACTTTGCAAAGGTTTAAATCACTTATTGAGTTACATAGATGATCAATGTTGTCATCTTGCAGGAAATGCGTCACTTGAAGAACTTTTCGTCCCTCAAGGCAATAATCTCAGGCCTGCAGGCCAACTCTGTGTACAGACTGAGGAAGGCCTGGGGACTCTTGCCCAAGTATGTACTCTTCTTGTTTAACTCAAGTGACCTTCTTGAGATTTATACATTGTTGTACCTTGGAATGTGATTACTTGTCTGTATGTTGATCAAGCTGATCTGGAGCACTTTGAGAGCTTGGTACTAGACTGTTGTAACACCCTCTATTTCCATATTAAGTTACAACCATCTTGCACTGAGCTCACTAGTCTTGTGAAAAGCAAGAAAAAGATCATGAGTCAAATTTTTATTCACTGAATGAAATAATTATGTGTTGTAAAATCTGTAAAGGGACCTTGTTTGTAAGAATGGTACACATATAATGTATGGCCCAATCCTTGTACACTGATGATTGATTATGGTTTTTCAGGTACATGTAGGATTTTGTGCTAATTGCACATTTCTAGGCTTTGGTTCTTGGATCAACTAGTAGCAAATACACTGTAAAGTATTGTTTGTTGAAATTTTAGAATTTACAAACTACCTTTCAATGAGCCTCAATAAGAGAGATAATTGCATAGAAGTGCATTTCAACTGTTTTCGGGAGTTGTTTATGAAGATTTTTTAATGTTCAAGTGCTTAACATGACCATGAAACCTGTATTCAATGGAGAGTATGGCAGCGTTTTGAGTTTGACTGAACTGTATGTTTACCCTATTACTTGTAAAAGTACTAGCCCAATTATGCCACCTGTGTTCCAGGGAGAGTATTGCCGAGTTTGAGGAGCTGTCGAAGATTTTTTCGAATGAGAACAACCAGCTGGCCTCTCGAAATCTCCTTATGAAGGTAATACTTTCTCTGTTAATTCAAATGAGAACAACCAGCTGGCCTCTCGAAACCTCTTTATGAAGGTAATACTTTCCCCATTCATTAAAATTAGAGCAACCAGCTGGCCTCTCGAAACCTCTTTATGAAGGTAATACTTTCCCCATTTATTAAAATTAGAGCAACCAGCTGGCCTCTTGTAACCTCCTTATGAAGGTAATACTTTCCCCATTCATTAAAATTAGAGCAACCAGCTGGCCTCTCGTAACCTCTTTATGAAGGTAATACTTTCCCCATTTATTAAAGTTAGAGCAACCAGCTGGCCTCTCGAAACCTCTTTATGAAGGTAATACTTTCCCCATTCATTAAAATTAGAGCAACCAGCTGGCCTCTCGTAACCTCCTTATGAAGGTAATACTTTCCCCATTCATAAAAATGCAGATTTTTATATTTTCTTAGATCATCAGTTCTCTGTGCTGTTTATTTTAGATTTGTTTACATCCCTTGAAAGAAAATGTTCAGTAGATCCTGGGATCTTAGATATTGGGAATAAGATTGAAAGTGAAATGAGTGCTTATTGGTATTTAATTGCAGGAATCCTATCTCATTTTGCAATCATCTTACATAACTGTCTTTGATTGGCAAGATATTGTGTTTGTTATACTATCAATATTGCTTTAACAGTTTCTATCATAAATTCTTAACTTAGATTGTTGATTTAATACTACACATAAAATATGATGATAGTGCTTCTGTGCTGTGTGATAGTCATCATATGCTGTGTGATTCCAGGAGGCCACGGCCAAATTCCCTGATGTTGACTCGTCAAACAAAACATTGCGGCGCCGAAACCAGATGAAACGACAATCATGGATTGATAATGTAAGTGCAATGGGGTCATCTTATAAATGATTGTATTGTACCATCACTTTTTTTGATTCATATTTCTTTGTTCTGAATATCATTTTATCCAAAGGAATAGTTGTATTTGTCACTTCAAACATAGTTGAGTTGATTTTGCATGCAAAACATTCATTTTATTTGTAGCTAGTAATTATATAATTATCTATGGATAAAAAAATCACACAAACATGTTCTTATGATACCTTGTTGACTCAAAGTGTCCTTTTAGGTTAAGAGAAAATTCCTACTGGTATGCACAAAATTGGAGTACACGTTTCTCTTCCCTATAAAAGCATGGAGCCTATGATTCTATGTTTAAAAGGAATGCTCTTTCTTTTTCTATAACCTACACTAAAGGATGAGTTTATTTTAATGAATACTGACTTCCTTACTAAATGACAGAAATTCAGTATATGTAAACTTGTGAATATTAAACTGAGTAGAACATGCTTTTACATATAAGTGTGAGGAATCATACATGTACATTAACATCAAACATCTTCCAGGTAGTAATTGAAGGCACTGTCCCTGATCTGGGCATGTTTGCCACCATGAATGACAAGCATTTATCATTGCATGTTAATCAAATAAACATGTTCAAATAAAGGTATTAAAGTAAGACTTTTTATCATGTCTGCTTTTATCTCTAGGGTGTGGTACAAGGCACTGTCCCCTATCTCGGCACATTTCTAACCGACCTAACCATGATCGACACAGCCCTTTCTGACCTCACTGACGGGCTCATAAACTTTGAGAAACGTCGTAAAGAGTTTGAAGTTCTCGCCCAGATAAAGTTATTACAGTCGGCGTCGCAGATCTACACGTTTAAGGAGAATGAACAGTTCTGGGCGTGGTTCGATGCTGTACGAGTCTATGATGAAAATGAAAGGTATGATATATTGAATTTTCATTAAAAAGAAATTCTGTTATTTCTAATGCAGTACCAGATATTCCAAGTTGTAAGCCATGACTTGTCTCAGGCTACAGTGTAGAAGATTGAATTAGGTTAACCAACCAGTTTACAGACTCTAGATGTAAACACCACCATACTTGTAGTTCATGCTATATGGAAGCCACTTAATGACTTAAGTGTTTCATATGTCACTTACTCTATACCATGTACAAGATGTGATCAAAGATAGGACTCAGGCCAAAAAATACAAGAATAATCAGGTAATTTAAAAAAAGTTCCTGAATTCGATAGATTGGACTTGTTAGAAAAATGTCAAACTCCGTAGCCACTATGTTTGTTTTCATGTATGGTTTTTGATTGGATCATGAAAATGGCAAAGCGTTAATGTAAAACATGTACTATTTATGTAAAGAATTTTCTCTGATGGTGTTTCGTGGACAATAACCTTTCAAGAATGATACAAAGTTGTAAAATTAACAGCCTTATTTTGTGAAGTTTTTCACTCCTTTACATTATTGACAGTACACAATGATGCCATTTCATGTTTATTTATTAGTATTTTAATACAAATTTAAACAACTTGAAATATCATACAGTATCAAACTTTATATCCCGATTTTGTGAAATCAATGTGAGATACAACACTTTAAAGTTAAAAGAAAACAAACACCTTTTCCATATGGACTTTGGAAAAATTGTTCAGAAGCCTAATACTAATGATAGGACTTGTGCATTTTTTTATTTAAATTTATCGGAACTGTATTTACATTTGGAGTTTATATTTACAAAAATGAAAGGATCCTAACCCTTTACCAAAAAAGTAAGAAGTGATATTATGGCTGATGATGAACTTAACATGTGGACCATGAAAAATTGACATAAGTTGTTGATAACATGCATTCACTCGCTGTATTTTCATTCCAGCTACGAGCTGTCCTGTGCCATAGAGTTGCCTACAGATATTGGAACAAAAACAAAACGAAAACAAACCACAGGGTAGAGAACATTTATGTCTTTTGTTGCTTTTAATAAAATACATGTATTTCAAAGTTGGTTATAAATAATGTGGATTCTGCAGTAGATATTGCATTCATTTTAAGCTCATCTGCTTTTCAAGAAAAAAAAGCCCAGATACCTTTATAGCCTTGGTGTCTGTCATCGCTGGCGGCGGCATCATGAAAAGAATTGAAGGAATGTGATAACTGTTTGTTATTAATGAATTATTCAAGAACATTTGTCTTTATCCAGGTCAGGTGTTCGTCCTGGGAAGGCTGATCAGAACCGCTTCTCGGTGTTCATGTGTGGTGGTGTGATCTACGACGACAAAGCTAGCAATACTAGCAGCTCTAACCTTGACTCACCTGTCTCACCTAACACAGCGGTAACATGTCACTTGTGTTATTTTCTTTTATGATTTAATCTTGATATTTGTGGTATTTAAATTTAAAAAGCTCAAGACTTATGATATGCAAGAGGTGTTAACATGGATGTGTAAAAATCTCTACTATCATTAAAGTTACTTTGTTTCCTTGATTGTAGGAAAATTTTGTTTATAAGAGGACTAAAATTGATGGCTTTGTCTGTCCCTTTTGGGATATTGGAGAAATTATAACCCTTATGATTTGTATAAACAATTTTGCGTGTATGTTTTATGAGTTATGGGGTGAGCTGTGGATTAATCACACTCGTGTAGTAAGAAAGGATGACGTGATGCAGTGGTAAAGTTGTTTGCCTCTTGCACATGGTGCTGTGGGTTTGAGCCCCACCAAAGTACCTTCACATTGCCTCCCAAAATGGACAACTGTATTTATTTTTGCCCATGATACGAACTCCGGCAGGATTCATGTCTACTTGTGGCTGATCACAATTGAAAATCCTATTAAACTTAAATAAATCTCTTTGTTTGCAGATGTCACACTCCTCCTCTACCTCGTCTCTCCAGTCATGTGACAGTGATAACTCGACTCCCTTCAAGTCCCCCGATGCCTGTGTCATCAAGGTCTCCATAGAGGCTAGCCCCACCCCAAAATCTCATGTCTACAAAAGCATCATGGTAAATTATAGCATATAAAACACAGTTGATAGTAGATCGAGTAAAAACCTCTAATTTATCAAAATCAACAAGTGACATATGTTTTTATAGTTAATTTCATAGTTCGCACAAAACTATATTTTTATCACATATGAACGGGTTCCTATTTTTATGTGTAAGTGTATTGATTCATGTCGGAAATAGTTCATTGAGCTAATGTTTCTTGTTATCATAAGCCCGACTTTAAATAAAGATTTTTTTGTATTTCGTATATTGTATTGAAGATATTACATTTTCGGGGATTTTGGTGATGGGAAGAAATTGGTTTCTCCAAGTGATAATAAATAGCAATCTATTAAGGGTGTAGCACTCTTTTAAGCATAAAACACAATTGTTGATCACATATTGCAGCTGTACAACACTGACCACACCCACACAGTCATACAGCGAGTGTTGGACAAATACGATATCCGGGGGAAGGAGAAAGACTTCTGCCTGCTGCAAGTGCTACCTGACAGCGGTAAGTGGGTACACGTGGCTCGATAATATTACTAGTGTTTATAAGGGCAGTGTCTGCGGGTATAAGATGTAATAGTCCTCTTTCAGATACTGTTGTTAAACCATAGTTTGCGCAGATATCGTTACGAAGATAATAAATTTCAAGATAGTTTGAATAACAAGCTGAACTTTTTATCCAAAACCATGCATTGTAAAATGTGGCAAGAGGACTCAAAGGCTTAAACGACTGTAGTTGGTGCCTTTGACATCAGTGTTGTATGTGTAGTTTCCTGGCCGGCAAAATAATTCTGATTCCTTGAGAATAAGTACTGTAATCCAAGTGTGCAGCTCTTGTTTTCTCTCTCTGTATTTATATTGCTTGATTATTTCAGAGTTGTTGATCCCAGAAAAAGTAAATGTGTTTTATGCCATGAACAATAATGGAGATTATAAGTTTGTTTTGCGAACTAAAAAGGAGCAAGAAGCTCTCACACAGAGTAAAAAACGTGGCAGACGACGGCTCAAGTTGACGTTGTGATAAAGTGTTGTGCTCTTGCGGATTATAAACAGCGTTAACAGCTTTCTTGTGTTCTTGTTGGGAAGATTTTGTGTTTTAATGTGTTGCTGAGTATTTTAAACTTTTATTAGTGCTCAATATTATCCTATTGTTTTGTTTATTTAATAGACAAAAAGGAAAGGATTTTTTAGTCATTAACTTTTATTTTATGTTCTTGAGTTTGATAAATGAGTTTCAGCTTTTCATGCTTTTGTGTTGAAATTACAGTGTCTATATTTAATAGGCCATTATAAGTGTTCAGATAAAAACTATGCTACAATACAATATTCATGTATTCAAGGCTATATCAACTTCATAATCATGCTTTTAGTTATTTTTGGGTATGTTAAATGACTGTTTACTTGATATCAATTCACACTCACAATTCACGATAAGTTATTGTAATTTATTGTACCGCATGTGGGACACTGACCCTGTTAGGAGTCTTAACCTATGAAAAACAATGATTGTATAACATATCCTTAGATGTTACAAAAATGATTGTTTGTTTCTGGTTTCCTGACAGATCTTTATTTTTTTAAACCAACCCTTGTTATTGCCATCAATTTTATTTTTTCTGACCGTTAAATTTATGTTGTTATGGTCTTATCTAGTCAGCAATTACTTGTGTTGTAAATACATGTTATTATAGATTATATATTTCTTTGAAGTTAACAAAGACTCAAACAAAATGGCGATGGCTCAAGAATGAAATTGGTATTCAGACACTGCGTTACCTAACCATGAAACAAATCACGACCTTTCAAGCCTTCTATTTTTGACAGTGAAATCAGAAACAAACAATATATTAGTTTGGCTTTTTTCATAAATTCATTATTTTAAGATGATGGTTGTTAATATATTTGAGTATTTACAGAGGTTGTTGTGCAATTTTATAAGAAATGGTGCTGTCAGTTCCTCATCATACTCTGCCCATACTGATTGCTCCATGTAAAAAGTGTTTCACCTTAATTTTAAATTCATTTGGATTGATTACCCTTGTTTTTAAGTCTTCAAAATATTATGATTTTCCTGCTGCCATCAAAATACATTGTGTTTTAATTAGTATGAATACTCTTTGTTCATATAATTTCAGGATTATAACTCGTAAGATATAACAGAACAAAAAAAAAGTGGGTTTTTTTTACCGTTCAGGTGGCCTTGACCTCTTAAAGGCTTGTACTATTTCGACCACTGTTTAATAAAAAATGAAATTAGATTATTGTTACATAAGGACAATGTAAATGAGTAATGTGGTATTTACAAGAATATATTTATTTGTGCTCAGTCAAGCATTTCTGACTTTTAACAAACTTTCCAAATTTTTGATAAACTGGTCATGTTATGTTTCAATGGTCTAAAAGTATTGGCCTCTGTAGCATATAGTCCCATCATACTGCCTGTTTTGTTCATTTGTGTTCATTTTACTTGTATTATTGATGCACACATGTCATCATGTCATTAAACTGCTGGTCGGTATTTGTCTTTCATCAAATACTAGCACAAGTTTTGGATTGTTTAATCCACAAAGTATACATGATAGTATATTCTAGTCAAAATGTAAATATCCATGGTTAATGAAGATAACCAAATGTTAAAGTATCATAGAGTTTTAGGTAAAGAGTTCAGGAAGGTTGCTGCACTCTGTCCTTTGCGGGTTGAACCGTTCTTTAAATACACACAAATTTAACATATCTGGGAGTTGAAACCTAATATTATTTCTATCAAATGAACACAACATCGAACACTTTCTGTCAATTTATAATGTGGAAGTTTTTCCCAGCCTGTTTTTAATGTGCCGTTTTCTCACTTGGTACCCTGTCCCTTTTCTGCAGCACCCTGTCCCTTATCTGCAGCACCCTGTCCCTTTTCTGCAGCACACTGCCCTTTAAAAAACCTTGTTAGAACCCTAGGTATTGATATTATTGTAGTAGCTTTTTGTTTATTATCCAAGTAGTGCTAAAATCCAGAAAATATATATGCTGTGCAAAATTTCATACTGCAAATTTATTGAAGTATTTAAATGTCTTGTTGATTTTGTTGTTATATGTATGTAAATGTTAGTGAATTATACCAAATTGTGCAATACATTGAAAAAGGTTATATATATAAAGATAGTTATAGTTCAACAGTCAATTGTATAAACTTGGATAAGATTCCACAGGTTATCTTTAGGCTAGTTTGCACATTTAAATGATTTCATTGGTTAATATTTATTTTTGGATAAATATTGACCAATCAATAAACCCTTTGGCCAACTTTAGCCAATCTAAAGACTTAACCAGTTTTATACTATTGGCTGTTGATGTTTACATATTTTAATCTCGTAGTGTTACTAGATAAGAACAATCAACATTGTCATTACCATGTTGTATTTAATTTATAAACTGTAGTTATTTTAACATTGTTAGTCAATATATTTATTTTTAATTCGTCTGTTTTTAGAAGAAAAAAAAGTGAGGTATTTTCATTGTTTGGGTTAATGTTTTTGCACCATGTAGGGGTTTCGGCACAGTCATTATGCAAAACTAAACATCTGGCTTTAAGTTGGTACAAATGTTGCCAGAGACAATGCACACATTTAAGTATCAAGGCCCATAACTTTGGCTTCAATAATTTGTCAAATTATGCCCCTTTTTTAATGAAATAACTGACGAGCATTGCTTTTTGCCTAGTGGCTTTTTTGTTAAGCATTCATGTTAAAGGCAACTTAAAGCCATTACAAGATAGTTCAAAATGGTCTACTGCCTGTCTCTTTTAACGTCATACTGTATCGTTAGGTTTTAAAAAGTTTGGGAAACTTTATACTCTGTTTACTTTATTGAAGAGGTAAACAAATCATGTTTACTTTATTGAAGAGGTAAACAAATCAATTAGTCAATAAAACTGGCTCTATGTAGCAAGCATTAGTGTCTTATTTCATATAGCCAAATTACTTACTTAGTCTTGATATTAAAAAAAACAAAAAAAAATAGTTTATTGTAATCAGCATAAAGTACCCCAACCCTTAAAAGACAAAAACTTTTCAAAATGAGAATATTACACACAAAAAAATACTAGTGCTAAGCTTTATCTCTTTATAGTAGATACAGGATTGTTAGAGAAACTAGGGCCTGAACAAAATATCTTTACATTGGCTTGTACATTGTTCAAAGAAAATAAGGCCTAGGTATTGTTTTTGTAATAGTCATATAAGAGGTTGTGGGTTTGATTCCCACCAGGGTGAGAGTGGTCTAGTGGTAAAGGTGTCTGCCTCTCACCCAATAGGTTGTGGGTTCCATCGTCACCAAGGGACCGTTCTCAGGGCTTTAAAAAGGACTGGTTTCTGCATAGTTTTATAACCTGTCGGCTTTCTTCACAATCAAGCTAAAATAAATTAACAAAAAAAAAAATGTTTTATAGTTGTTAACCATTGCAATTTGCATATTTGTATACTCATTCACTAAGGCTTAACTATTTGTTAAGTGGTTCTTCTCATGCTTTTCAATTGATCTTGTGCAGTAGGAATGATCATGTGATCTTGTGGAGATGGAATGATCATGTGATCTATTGCAGTAGGAATGATCATGTGATCTTGGAATGATCATGTGATCTTGTGCAGTAGGAATGATAATGTGATCTTGTGCAGTAGGAATGATCATGTGATCTTATGCTATAGGAATGATCGTGTGATCTTGTGCAGTTGGTATGATCATGTGATCTATTGCAGTAGGAATGATCATGTGATCTTGGAATGATCATGTGATCTTGGTATGATCATGTGATCTTAGGCTGTAGGAATGATCATGTGATCTTATGCTATAGGAATGATCGTGTGATCTTGGTATGATCATGTGATCTTAGGCTGTAGGAATGATCATGTGATCTTATGCTATAAGAATGATCTTGTGCAGTTGGTATGATCATGTGATCTTCTGCTGTAGGAATGACCATGTGATCTTCGGCTGTAGGAATGACCATGTGATCTTATGCTGTAGGAATGATCGTGTGATCTTATGCTATAGGAATGATATGTCCAAATATTTGCTTGAACATTCAAGCACATCATAGGAAAATGTGATAATAACTTTTATTTTCATCCCCTCAAATACCTTTCAATACCAGTTTATATACTCGTTTCATATTTATAATTGCTGAAATCTTCTTAGAACTAGAACTTTTACATTGCTGGTTGTAGTATGTATTGCATATGTTTGTAGTTTATATAATTTGAAATCCGCTGTAGTTTTGAAAAGATATCAATATATTGCCATCAAAAGTTGATATCATTTATAAAATACTCAACTTTTACAGAAATCGTTACACTTGTTACTTGTATGGTTTCAGTTTAGTCTTAGGTGCTACCGTATTTATAAACAAATTGTTCAGAATTGATTTTAGTTTTCTGTATAAATTATTTTGAAAACATTTGTTATACATGTATAAAGAACTAAAAATATGAAAATGTTGACTTTTACTTTTTCATTAACCCCCTCCATCATGATCAAAGTCCCCCAAGTATTGGCATCATAATCAAAGTCCCCCCCCCCCCCCCCCCCCCCAGAATTGGCATCAAGATCAAAGTCCCTGCAGTATTGGCGTCATAATTACTATCTATTACAGTAACTGTATTCATTGTGGTGCTTGTGGATTTCTGAATAATGTTTGGCATGAAGCTTAATAACAGTGAGAAAAGGTCAAAGTCACGCCATCTTAAAGACAAATTGTATTGTTGTTACAAGAATCTACAGGATGTGGTCATAGATTTGATGCAATTTTCTATTCACTCTTATTTTATTTCAGGCCCTAGGAGCTGTTTTGGCCAGATTTCTTTTATTTGACGAAGATAAATGCAATGAATAGCTTGAATTTATAATAAGTTTAATGTTAAAGAAATAACTTTGATGGTAGACAAATTGAGCCACAATTCTGATCATGTAACTTGCGCATTGAACACAGAGCTATGTATGCAAAGTCGGCATTTGATATAGAGAAAAAAATCATATACTAGTAAGTGACGTTACTCATAAAGACATAATTCTCAAAAATACTGCATTCAATAAAATGTACATGGAATTCAAATTTGCTTGACCTTGTTTAAACAATTATGTTGCATATCTTGAAAGAAGACTAAGATTTTTTATGCTCACTAGGATTCAGTTACTTTTCTGACTGAGCAAAATACAAAACATGCAGTCAATATTTGATTGCAATTTTTTTAAAGATGGAAAACCACAGAACAGGAAAAGTGAACCTTGTGATTTAAACTAAGCATGAAAAGTAGATCAAAATTGTAGTAAAAGTTAGACCAAAACAGCAAAAGCTGTAAAGATGCTTCTATGAATATAACACCGATTTGCATCAAGCAGAATGAACAGGTCTCGTAGTAATAACGATTAAAGCTGGAAATATTTGTCATAGTTTTCTGTGACTAAAGAAAGAATGTCATTGCCCACATGGTGGCAGGATGTAAATATCCAGGGTACTTTTAGTTCATACTTGTCAGATATCATGCAAAATCAATACATATATACATGCATGTTTATCTATGACATCTGATAATTTTTAATTTATACTTTGACTTGCATAACTAGGATTCACAGTTCACAGTTAAAATAATATTCAGGGAGAAGTTTCAGTCGTGCAGCAGACAAAAGTTGTGACATTGAAACATGTCTCCTCGCCACCAGATGTTTGGGGAGACATAAATATTAAGATCACCTCCAAAGCCAAGATAGGTGAAGATTACCCCAAAGGACAAGCTCACCACCAAGGTCAGTATCACCTAAAACTGTAAGAGCACCTCAGTCAAAACCACCTCAAAAGTCAAGGTCACCTCTTGGGTCAAGATCACCTTAAAATCAAGGTTTCTGCAAATTTGAAGATCACCTCAAAGATCAAATCTCAGAAATCATGTGTTGACTCATTCCTAACCACAATTCTGTCTCTATTTTGGGTTTGATAGTAAGCACTTTTAGAGACCATAATTATTAAGACTAGTTGGTTATATGGATTCCAGTCAAATTGTGAGCTAATTTAATCCCAAATCACTAATTTTCAAATTCATTTTGATGCAATGCAGATGGAATGAAACAACAGGGGATGTATTCAATATCGGTCTTCAGCTATACACGCAGCAGTCTAATCACACAGTCTCACAGACTCTCCCACTGATGTCATTCTCAAAACCTTGAGACATGGGTTTATGTTAAACAAAAATGTCTTCACACTTTGCTTTTAAAGTGTGGACAAAAAAAAATACCTTTCTGGTATTTATAAAGATCAGTTTAAAACAGACTCTGTTACTGAAATAAAATCTAAAGAAGCAATCTTTGGTATTGATAAGGTATACTAAAGCCTTGATAGACAGTGTTGACAGTCTCTGTGGACAGTGTACTGTCTGGTTGACAGTCTGGGTGGACAGTGTACTGTCTGGTTGACAGTCTGGATGGACAGTGTAGTCTCTGGTTGACAGTCTGGGTGGACAGTGTACTCTCTGGTTGACAGTCTGGGTGGACAGTGTACTGTCCGGTTGACAGTCTGGATGGACAGTGTACTCTCTGGTTGACAGTCTGGGTGGACAGTGTACTGTCTGGTTGACAGTCTGGATGGACAGTGTACTCTCTGGTTGACAGTCTAGGTGGACAGTGTACTGTCTGGTTGACAGTCTGGATGGACAGTGTACTCTCTGGTTGACAGTCTGGGTGGACAGTGTACTCTGGTTGACAGTCTGGGTGGACAGTGTAGTCTCTGGTTGACAGTCTGGGTGGGCAGTGTACTGCCTGGTTGACAGTCTGGGTTGACAGTGTACTCTCTGGTGGACAGTCTTGGTGGACAGAGTACTCTATGGTTGGCAGTATGGGTGGACAGTGTACTCTCTGGTTGACAGTCTGGGTGGACAGTGTAGTCTCTGGTTGACAGTCTGGGTGGACAGTGTACTCTCTGGTTGACAGTCTGGGTGGACAGTGTACTGTCTGGTTGACAGTCTGGATGGACAGTGTATTCTCTGGTTGACAGTCTGGGTGGACAGTGTACTGTCTGGTTGACAGTCTGGATGGACAGTGTACTCTCTGGTTGACAGTCTAGGTGGACAGTGTACTGTCTGGTTGACAGTCTGGATGGACAGTGTACTCTCTGGTTGACAGTCTGGGTGGACAGTGTACTCTGGTTGACAGTCTGGGTGGACAGTGTAGTCTCTGGTTGACAGTCTGGGTGGGCAGTGTACTGCCTGGTTGACAGTCTGGGTTGACAGTTTACTCTCTGGTGGACAGAGTACTCTATGGTTGGCAGTATGGGTGGACAGTGTACTCTGGTTGACAGTCTGGGTGGACAGTGTACTCTCTGGTTGATAGTCTGGGTGGACAGTGTACTCTCTGGTTGACAGTCTGGATGGACAGTGTACTCTCTGGTTGACAGTCTAGGTGGACAGTGTACTGTCTGGTTGACAGTCTGGATGGACAGTGTACTGTCTGGTTGACAGTCTGGGTGGACAGTGTACTGTCTGGTTGACAGTCTGGATGGACAGTGTACTGTCTGGTTGACAATCTGGGTGGACAGTGTACTGTCTGGTTGACAGTCTGGATGGACAGTGTACTCTCTGGTTGACAGTCTGGGTGGACAGTGTACTGTCTGGTTGACAGTCTGGATGGACAGTGTACTCTGGTTGACAGTCTAGGTGGACAGTGTACTGTCTGGTTGACAGTCTGGGTGGACAGTGTACTCTCTGGTTGACAGTCTGGGTGGACAGTGTACTGTCTGGTTGACAGTCTGGGTGGACAGTGTACTCTCTGGTTGACATTCTGGGTGGACAGTGTACTCTCTGGTTGACAGTCTGGGTGGACAGTGTACTCTGGTTGACAGTCTGGGTGGACAGTGTACTGTCTGGTTGACAGCCTGGGTGGACAGTGTACTCTGATTGACAGTCTGTGTGGACAGTGTACTGTCTGGTTGAGAGTCTTGGTGGACAGTGTACTCTCTGGTTGACAGTCTGGGTGGACAGTGTACTGTCTGGTTGACAGTCTGGATGGACAGTGTACTGTCTGGTTGACAGTCTGGGTGGACAGTGTACTGTCTGGTTGACAGTCTGGATGGACAGTGTACCCTGATTGACAGTCTGGGTGGACAGTGTAGTCTCTGGTTGACAGTCTGGGTGGACAGTGTACTCTCTGGTTGACAGTCTGGGTGGACAGTGTACTGTCTGGTTGACAGTCTGGATGGACAGTGTACTCTCTGGTTGACAGTCTAGGTGGACAGTGTACTCTCTGGTTGACAGTCTGGATGGACAGTGTACTCTCTGGTTGACAGTCTGGGTGGACAGTGTACTCTGGTTGACAGTCTGGGTGGACTTTGTACCCTGATTGACAGTCTGGGTGGACAGTGTACTGCCTGGTTGACAGTCTGGGTGGACGGTGTACTGTCTGGTTGACAGTCTGGATGGACAGTGTACTCTCTAGTTGACAGTCTGGGTGGACAGTGTACTGTCTTGTTGACAGTCTGGGTGGACAGTGTACTCTGGTTGACAGTCTAGGTGGACAGTGTACTGTCTGGTTGACAGTCTGGGTGGAAAGTGTACTCTCTGTTTGACAGTCTGGGTGTACTGTCTGGTTGACAGTCTAGGTGGACAGTGTACTCTCTGGTTGACAGTCTGGGTGGACAGTGTACTCTCTGGTTGACAGTCTGGGTGGACAGTGTACTCTGGTTGACAGTCTGGGTGGACAGTGTACTCTCTGGTTGACAGTCTGGGTGGACAGTGCACTCTGGTTGACAGTCTGTGTGGACAGTGTACTGTCTGGTTGAGAGTCTTGGTGGACAGTGTACTCTCTGGCTGATAGTCTGGGTGGACAGTGTACTCTCTGGTTGACAGTCTGGATGGACAGTGTACTCTCTGGTTGACAGTCTAGATGGACAGTGTACTGTCTGGTTGACAGTCTGGATGGACAGTGTACTCTCTGGTTGACAGTCTGGGTGGACAGTGTACTCTGTTTGAAAGTCTGGGTGGACAGTGTACCCTGATTGACAGTCTGGGTGGACAGTGTACTCTCTGGTTGACAGTCTGGGTGGACAGTGTACTGTCTGGTTGGCAGTCTAGGTGGACAGTGTACTCTCTGGTTGACAGTCTGGGTGGACAGTGTACTCTCTGGTTGACAGTCTGGGTGGACAGTGTACTCTGGTTGACAGTCTGGGTGGACAGTGTACTGCCTGGTTGACAGTCTGTGTGGACAGTGTACTGTCTGGTTGACAGTCTGGGTGGACAGTGTACTGTCTGGGTAAACTGTGTACTGTCTGGTTGACAGTCTGTGTGGACAGTGTACTGTCTGGTTGACAGTCTGGGTGGACAGTGTAATCTATGGTTGACAGCCTAGGTGGACAGTGAATTCTCAGGTTGACAGTCTGGGTGGACAGTGTACTTTCTGATTGACAGTCTGGGTGGACAGTGTACTCTCTGGTGGACAGTCTGGGTGGGCAGTGTACTGCCTGGTTGACAGTCTGGGTTGACAGTGTACTCTCTGGTGGACAGTCTTGGTGGACAGAGTACTCTATGGTTGGCAGTATGGGTGGACAGTTTACTCTGGTTGAGAGTCTTGGTGGACAGTGTACTCTCTGGTTGAGAGTCTGGGTGGACAGTGTACTCTCTGGTTGACAGTCTAGGTGGACAGTGTACTCTCTGGTTGACAGTCTGTGTGGACAGTGTACTCTCTGGTTGAGAGTCTGGGTGGACAGTGTACTCTGGTTGACAGTCTAGGTGGACAGTGTACTCTCTGGTTGACAGTCTAGGTGGACAGTGTACTCCCAGGTTGACAATCTGGGTGCACAGTGTTCTCTCTGGTTGACAGTCTGGGTGCACAGTGTTCTCTCTGGTAGACAGTCTGGGTGGACAGTGTACTCTCTGGTTGACACTCTAGGTGGACAGTGTACCCTCTGGTTGACAGCCTAGGTGGACTGTTTACTCTGGTTGACAGCCTACATGTAGGTGAACAGTGTACTCTGGTTGACAGCCTAGGTGAACAGTGTACTCTGGTTGACAGCCAAAGTGAACCGTGTACTCTGATTGACAGCCAAGTGGACAGTCTCAGTGGGCAGTTTACGCTCAGGTGGGTTGATAGTGACAGTGGACAGTTTACTTGCTGGTTGTACAATTTTGTACAATTACCCCCTAAGAGATGATAATTTTCATATATTGTTGGTTTCAATGTAACATGTACAATAGCACAAGAACACACAGTATTTTCTCATTTTAATAATATTTCAAATGTGAGTGATATATATGTTCCATAAAACGCACATCGAAGATTCATTCAAAATGTTTAACAACAATTACATAATAGATATATAATAGCAACTGGCCGAAATATAACCAATATATCAAAACCATTCACAATGATAAATATACACAAGAAATTCGACTGGCATGTACACTAATTGAGGGTTTAAAGTGAAAAAGTTCTAAGTAACATTTAATAATTTAGCAGATAGAACCTTTTCACTCTTACCCCTTGACATTCAGAGATGAATACAAAACAGTTTTAAGTGACATTAAAAAGAGAAGAACTTAAAACTGTTTGGCTCCCACCCAATAACATACAATATACATTTACAAATCATCATGTAATACTGATCAATAATTAAATGAGCACGTTTTACTCAAACAGAGCTTAATAATAACATGAACCAGGACAAGCAGAAATGGGTCTGAGAGAAACAGATGATATGACATCAGTTTCTTGTTACATAATAGAACTGCGATTCCCATGGTTTTATGTGTATGTAAGGTTGTGGATGCATTGATATGCCTTTTTTGTGTGTAAAACATATCTACTATGATGACAAAAACTGATTGCTTTAAAATCACTATCACATCCATTTCTGCCTGTAATGGTTCACATCAAGCCGTCCCGTAATGGGTTATTATCCCAAGAATAAGGTGGCATGATTTCTACTGGCGTAAAAAACCGATGTAATCAGACAAGGTATGAGGTACATTTTGACAAAGAATGCAATTATAATACAAGATAAGCCACAATGCGTCAATTCCAGGTTTTCAATGACTGACAAAAGAAACTCAGCCTGTGGTGTTAGAATTATAACTTAGCTGATTTGTTGCACCTGGTTGCACCATGGAAGATCTCCATAAACTCTTCCTTTATACCAAGTTTCCTCGCAATATTTCAACATAAACTGAGCGTATTCAGTTTCAACTGTTTTTCTATTTTTAGTAACAGTGACTTTGACCTACACATAATCCCATGAAATGTCTCCATAAACTCTTCCTATATACCAAGTTTGATCACGCCTAAATTCTACCTTTCTTCCAAGTCTGGTCACAATATGTCAACCAAAACTGAAGATAATTCAGTTACAACTGTTGTTTTTTAGTAACAGTGACCTTGACTGCAGAGACCCAAAACGCAAAAAAGGTATCCATAAACTCTTCATATATACCAAGTGTGGTCATAATATGTCAACCGTAACGAAGTTATTTAGTTTCATAGGAGAGTTTGACGGCCAGTTAAACGTCTCCCGTCCAAACAACAACATATTTCATTCTAATTACAATGTTTCACTATGTGAAAACCCGGTAATTCTTTTTTTAAGCCAACACTGATCCAAATACACAATAAAAACAGTTAAACCCGCACATTACACATAAAGGTTCTAATATACTAGAATCATGAACAATTAGTCATTTATTGAAGGACTGAAATTCATTTCCGGAGCATGTAAGCAATCATGAATGCCCTAATTCAATTTGGCAATTCCCATAAAGTCCATGTAAGTTTGAAGACCTGTTCATTACTATGCCAGTTATATAGTTTATGGAAAATGATAAAAAGTACAAGACAATGTAAATATATGTAAAACAATCATTCTATCATGTTCTATCATGTAACCGTAACAACAGTAATGCTTAATATTTGATACTGTGCAAAAATTCATTCATGATACAAAATCACATTCATTATGTACAGTGAAGATGTGTAAAAAAAAGGGCTCTATATACAAACTGTACAAAAACTAGATACAAAAGCTTCTCAAAATATCATACAACTATTGACACATTGAACATGACACACAGTAGAATAGAACAATGAAATGACACATTGACAAAATTCAAACATATACATAAAAATATCATGTGCAAAATGTACTGGTATAATAAAGTGCAGAATTTGGTGTATAATATTGTCTTATTTTAGTAAAAATAAGCTTAATTCATTAAATAAATAAGTACAGCATACAATTCATATTTTTGACTCAAGTTTTATAGAATCTAACTAAGAGAACAAAACAGTGAGGTCATACAGTTTGAAATAGAAGAATATACAAAGATATAACCACCCAGCCCCTGTTTCAAAAAGATATCTTAATCGTAATCCTTACACGACTTATGAGTACTTTGACATACCTGTAAAGTTATGGGCAGAATCTTTATCATAAATGTTCCAAAGACAAGCCCTAACAGGGTTAAGCCAAGAAATATGATCTTAAGCCTAAGACCTTGACTGAAACAGGGTACAGGCCCCAATTTCTTTAAACATCTTAAAAGTAAAAAGCTTGGGTCTCTTATTTCATTTAGCCAAATTAATTACTTAAACTTCATTTTAAATAATAAAAAAATATATGTAAATCGTGATTATCATTTAGATAATTTCCTTAAAAGGCTTAGAACTCGTCAAAATGAGAATACAACACAAATTATACCAAAACAATAAAAGTGAGTTAAGCTTGATCCTGTTATTAGGGACTGAACATAATTCAAGAAATATGGGCCAGTTAAACAAAAACTTGAGCAAAACAAAACATCAACACTTTCACAAGTCTTAGAACCTTGATATTTTATGAAAGTTGATGTTAGTAGCGTTTATTAATATTGTACAAAGCAAACTTATTTATATTGTGTAATGTTAAAAATAAACCATATACTCAAAAGCTAAAAATAACATTGCTTCACTGGCATACATGTAATTCACTTAATAAGCTAAATAAAAACACAATCGCATAATGAGATAACTTATGGCATAACTCAACAATTATTAAACCACAATGTGCGTATTGTTAGCGTTAACAGGTGTATAAAGTTTCAGTGGAATATATTGAATGTTTTACCAGTTATGACATTGTTTATGTTCTTGGACGATGATAATGATGACAACAGAGCTATCTAAAGGGCTTACCAACCCTAAGATACTTTGAGGGAAGAAAATATCAGGCATCCATAATCATACATCTTCACAGTGAAAATCAAACACTCTATTACCTAGGGAAGTAGTTGCATAACTGTACAAGTGCCCACATCACGAGTGCTTGATCAAGGGCTAAAATAAAATTATCACAGATGACGCTGTTCTACACTGCAAGTTATGGAGCATGTGTTATACAAAACATTTTATGTACTTGCTTTGTTATTTCTAGAAAAGGTTATGGTTTTTATTAAAATCTATTTCAGTTATTCAATCTTTTTATTCCAATTTCTGATTATAAAATATCTGGATTTATTTTCCACCATCATTATAGTAGCAAAATGGGATGCTTGACTGTCAAGACCATGTATGTCAGAAGTTCTGCCTTCTTTGTGTTTAAAAGAGGAACTTTAAGACAAACTAGTATCCTAAATACAGAGTCATTCCAAATGAATGCTCACATAACACTGAAACATAACTAGAGTGTACTTCAGCCAAATTAGCCACTAAGCAATATAAAATAGCACACGAGCATGTGCCAATAAAACATCAAAATCATACCACTAACTACATGTACATTTCAACAATATTTCATTTTAATTTTACATACAATACTTTGGCACTAAAATGCACTAATAAGTGTCTAAAAGGATATTCAGAGCTTACAGACAATGTTAACTTCTCTTCATTATCTTTTAATACAAACAATGACGGACGTGCTAATTCAAAAACTGCATATGGAAGTTATTTGGAATGAAAAACTCACATTATTTTAAAAACCATTTTGACAGTGACAACCATTAGCCAACCGTCAGCCATCTTACATTGAAAGCTACAGGAGATATATAAATGCTCTTAGGTATACAAAAGTTATAAACATTTGAAAATCTTCACTATGGCAAAAAAAAAAATACAAAATGCTTATCGTAATGTTAAAGATTGTTTTTTTACATTAAATTTTAAATATCAATAAAATAATAAGACTTCTAAAACATAGAATTTAAACTTTTAGAGAATATGTACACTTACAGGGACTCTCTTATGCTTTATGGGGTCAGAGATGGAAACATATATCTTCATGTAAATTGTGAACAAAATGGTCAAACCAATGACAAAAACATGGTCAAAGCTTACAGAGGATCTTAGTGTTGAGGTATCATCTTATACTGTCACAGAAAATACTCTCTTCAGTGTTAATATTCATCTTATACTGTCACAGAAAATTCTCTCTTCAGTGTTAATATTCATCTTATACTGTCACAGAAAATACTCTCTTCAGTGTTAATATTCATCTTATACTGTCACAGAAAATACTCTCTTCAGTGTTAATATTCATCTTATACTGTCACAGAAAATACTCTCTTCAGTGTTAATATTCATCTTATACCGTCAAAGAAAATACTCTCTTCAGTGTTAATATTCATCTTATACCGTCACAGAATATTCTCTCTTCAGTGTTAATATTCATCTTATACCGTCAAAGAAAATTCTCTCTTCAGTGTTAATATTCATCTTATACTGTCACAGAAAATACTCTCTTCAGTGTTAATATTCATCTTAAACCGTCACAGAAAATTCTCTCTTTAGTGTTAATATTCATCTTAAACTGTCACAGAAATGCTCTATTTGCCATAAAGTGTTATAACTCTATTCAAAATTGTATTATTTTGGGTTTGTATTTACAAATTTCCATTCAAATGAATATATCTGTCAGTTGCTGTTTGATGTAAAATTTCAATTTCAATAAAGTTTATAGAAGTCTTACCAAAATAAAATCCTTTAAGGCTGGAGGCTTAAGTGGCATATCTACTCACAATAATCCACATTTACACATTACTACATATAGCATACCTAAACTAAAATGAGAAGGAAGCTTGCATTGAAGTGCATTCAGTTAAACTTAACTGTCTGTATTTGCAATGATTCATTATGATGGGCATCCGGAGTCCTATACATTGTTTTATCCGAAGACCCATAATTCTGAAAATTTGAATCCTTGGGATGCACTGTTTTTAAGTTGCACAAAGTGATATTTGGGACTCTCAGATTTTAGCTCAGGACTCATGGTGGTGAAATATCTGAGTCCGAACAGATGCACCCAAGCAGATTTCAAAATGAATCACTGTATGAGAAGCAACATTATAAATGATGTAATGACCTTTTTAAAGCATGATCATGTAGAAATAACAACAATGATTTAATACAATGGAATTTGATATAATGACATGGTATGACTTTTTTTAAAAACATAACTTACACAAATCAAAAGAAGATAACGATGAATAATATCGGTGGTACAAAGACTGTTTATGAACCAGTATATCTTTACAATAAGTACAGCGAAATAAAGACTGCCTCGGATAAAAATAAGAAAAATTGTACATGAATTTAAAACTAACTTATGCTATTTCACGCTAAGGAATTATTAAACAATCTTGAAAAAAGCTTCTCCCGAATCCTAATTTTGTTTCATCCCTGCCAGTTCTTTTCTGCTAGCAATTAGAAGAGACAGGAAGACGCCTGTTTTTCCCCATGTGGCTGACCTGAGTGATCAGCGCTGAGCCCAGACAGAGGTGAGAGGGGGCGGAGTTTCCCCCCGGGAGCTGGAACACGATCGTACCCACTGCTGATATACCATCCTCTGTAGGTTCTGTTGCTATGGGCACAATGTTAAACTTATCACGCGAGGTATTCACTGTCTGAGAGAGGGGAATATTTGGCTCACTGGCTAAGAATGGGGTCCGCTCCGTTGGCTTACGTGGAGGTCGTGGTCGTAAACTTGGAGATATATTAAATGGAGTCACTGGATGGTCTATATGGATAAGTACTTTAGCAAACGGCCGAGAGGCCATATGAAGCATCTCTTGTGCACGCTGCTGACGATTACGACGAGCGTCACAGCCTTGTTTGAATTTCCACACAAGAACACACATGGCAAGAAACAGAAAGAAGCAGGAAAAGAACACAGAAAAGAAAACAAACAGGTCAATATGAGGCTGATCCTGTCTGAAGTATATATTTCCCAGGGTCTCATTCCTTACACTACTCCCAGTGCTCAAAAACACCATATAAAACCGGGAAGTTTTCAAGTTTAACTTCTCATTTGGCAGTGTGATCACAAGCCTTCCTCGCAGATTGCGGATTACCAGAATTGTCTCTGGACTGTGCACAGTAATGAATGTGTTCAAAGTTTTAGCCTCCACTTCTCGCACATAACTTTGTTCAGTGACCACGATTTCAGATCTTTTACGGCGTGTGTAAGTCTTGTATCCAGGGTCAAGGTCAACTACGTGTTTGCCAGTGTATCTGTCAGTGTGGACTACAAATGTGTCCTCTCGAGGGGAGAAAAACACATCGATACCTGAAATGTACAGAAAATTGAATTAAGAAAGTAGATGAGAATTTTTCAGACTTTCAATAATTTAAAACTGATCATACTTATTATGAAACTGATCACCCATGGAGAGAAGCTGATTATATATATATCTGAAATATAAAATGTTTACATCACAAGTACTTCCATACATATTAAGCTGAGATAACCGAGAACAATTTATATTTAGTTTGCACTCATGAACTATCTACTGACCTCCAAAGGTGATGTCAATGGTCACCCTGATGTCCACATTCACATATTTTGGCTGAACAACGAAAAAGACCGTCCCTCCATGATCCAAGGCTGTAGGAATCCTGTTACACTCAGCCTGCGTGTTGGGATCGAGACAGTAGTCACGACTCACGGTCATCGTGCGGTAACACTGGTGGCCACTCTTTGGCTTTCCCAGGAAATACTCTTTGCAGTCAGCACACTGTGAAAGTAGATTAGTCAACTTCTTTACTCATTGCCTTCAATTCACTTGTATAATGTTTATTTTAGATCTAGCCCTCAATAGTTCAACATAGTTTTCACAGTTTTCTTCAAATGAGACCCAGTATTGCCTGAAGCTATTAATTTTTATCAAATGATATCATTTACAATTGACTTATGAAGGAATTTAAACTATTCTTTGTTTGCTCATAATTATTTTTAAGTTGTTTTACACTTTAACACTGCAATATAACCTGTTTCGCATAAGTGCAATAGTGCCTGTATCTCATGACTGCTATATCATACCTGTTTCTCATGGCATTTGGGGTCACTATTTCCCTGTTCAATGCTACACCGCGTCTCTGTGTTGTTCTTACACACACAGTTCAGGCCGCTGTCTGCATCACAGCTGTCCCCGTGACCATTACACATGCATCTGGAAGTAAACAAGAGTCTCATGCAGGTACATTTCCTGGATGCTGTGGGAAAAGAAGGCCTTTGATTTCTTAAAATGATAAAATAGTACATTTATCACCTTTTTTCTCATTTTATTTTACGAAACACATGTACTGCAGAAAAGTATCAATATTAATAGATAAAGATTGAAAAAGTGAAATCATGGATTGTTAATAAACACAACAGTAAGGACATGTCTAGATAACTGTACAAAGAAATGTATGTATACCAAACATAAGAACTGCAAGTATCACTGAAAGTCTACATGGGTGTGTGGCAACTATCACTGAAAGCCTATACGGGTGTATAGCAAGTATCACTGAAAGCCTATATGGGTGCTGGCAAGTATCACTGTAAGCCTGCATGGGTGCTGGCAAGTATCACTGTAAGCCTGCATGGGTGCTGGCAAGTATCACTGTAAGCCTGCATGGGTGCTGGCAAGTATCACTGAAAGCCTATATGGGTGCTGGCAAGTATCACTGTAAGCCTGCATGGGTGCTGGCAAGTATCACTGAAAGCCTATATGGGTGTATAGCAAGTATCACTGAAAGCCTTTATGGGTGTATAGCAAGTATCACTGAAAGCCTATATGGGTGCCTGGCAATTATCACTGAAAGCCTATATGGGTGCTGGCAAGTATCACTGTAAGCCTGCATGGGTGCTGGCAAGTATCACTGAAAGCCTATACGGGTGTATAGCAAGTATCACTGAAAGCCTTTATGGGTGTATAGCAAGTATCACTGAAAGCCTATATGGGTGCCTGGCAATTATCACTGAAAGCCTATATGGGTGCTGGCAAGTATCACTGTAAGCCTACATGGGTGCTGGCAACTATCACTGTAAGCCTGCATGGGTGCCTGGCAAGTATCACTGAAAGCCTATATGGGTGCTGGCAAGTATCACTGAAACCCTATATGGGTGCCTGGCAATTATCACTGAAAGCCTATATGGGTGTCTGGCAAGTATCACTGAAAGCCTATATGGGTGCCTGGCAATTATCACTGATAGCCTATGGGTGCTAATCAAGTTATCCACAAGAGCTCATACTTGATGCAGGGTTCATCTGGTTTCATGTTTGGTCTGCGGAAGTATCCCGGCTCACATTTCTCACATCGCTCGCCTTTTGTGTTGTCACGGCAACTTAAACACTTGGTGCTGTTCCGGGTTGTAGGGCCCGCATGCTGGTAACGCTTAAACTGGGGAATCAAACAGAGCTTGAAATATTAGTATTAGACTTGCAATAAATATCGTTATTATTTATTAATTGATATGGTAATTACCATTTAAACATATCTTTAATGTCTATAAGAATATAAATATCAAGGTAACAATACAATTGGAACTACAAAGACAAGCCAAGTAGTGAAACATTTAACAAATATCCTGCGCAGAGACACACCACATTTAAGCCTTACGGACACGAGCAGAGTGACACACTATATCACAAAAACAGCAAATACTGACTACCCATACATCAAAATATCTTAACAAATAAATGTTGGGACCGTCAGCAAAATAGGAGCTCGCTGGAGTGTTAACTTGTTCAAGGAAACCAAACCACATCAGAATGTAAACAATATTCTTGCAGAAGGTTGTACATCTCACCTCTTCATAAAAAGCCTGAGACTTGGCACTCCCATATTTCTTCAGAAGTCTGTCAATCTCTTGGCCAAAGCGTGCAGTGTCTAGGTAATAGAGGCAGACATCAAAGTGACCATGGCAGAAGTCATGACATGAGGTACACCGTCCACCATCCCTGGGGTCCCCCACATACAGGGGCTTGCACTCCTGACACTGGGAACCCTACAAGTAGAATACATCAACATGGAATAGACTCACAAGTAATCATAAATCTTTAAATTATCAAGCAACATTTTTGTCATCATTTCTTAGTCGCTCACATAATTATAGGGGCTTGCACTTTTGATATTGCAATTTGTTGTGTATGACATGCTGGAGCTAATTGTTTTAAACTGTTACTGGTAAGTATTCAAATGTTACTGCTTCTTTAAATTTATAGAAATGAGCCATGTCAAAGTACTTGCAGGGAATGACAAATCAATTAAGTATTTTTAAACCTCAAGTACTTTTACAGTTTAAACGACTCCCTACGAAAGAAGTTAAAACTCAAAACTGCACCCCCTTTTCAATAGGGGTGAGATTGGTCTAGTGGTCTAGGTATTTCCTCTCTCTCACCTGTGTGTTATCTGTACAGTTAAGACATTTCCTCTTCTCCTCCACGCTGGCACAGTCGCTGTGGCCGTTACACTCACACTTGGTGGAACAGTTACGCCCCACATACCCAAAGTGGCACACACATTCGTCAGGCCGGACACAATCACCTTCACCGCACTCCTGGTGGCAGACTGGTTTACAAACGCTCACACCGTCCCTGTGAAGGAGGGGTTTAAACATTTCAATATAAAAAATTCCATTGACACTATCTGGCTAGTAGCTTTCTTGTGTGTTGTTTAATAGGAAACAATGAGAATAAAATGAAACATGATAATTGTGAAATCTGCAGGTATGCACTGCACATATGGTTTCATCCCGAGTCTCATTAAGTGTAAAGTCTCAACATGTCAATTCTTCACATGTATGTATCAAAGCCCAAACCAGATTCGCTATGATCTATTATATGCAGGGGAAACTTTGTGAGAAAATGCAGGTTGGAAATTATTTCATTTTCAAGATATTTTGGAAGTTCGTCTATTATGGACAAAACTGAATATTTGATAAATAGAACGTAAAAGATGATTTTCATCATATTCTTTGAAGAATAACAACATACTATCTACAGTAAGATTCAATACTTACTTGTCTTCCCTCTTATATCCTCGTTTACATGTGCACAAAAAGCCGACTAGCCGATCACTGCAATCCTCTGTGTCCGTATCACAGTTGTCGTGGCCGTTTAGACATTCATTTTCTGGTGGACATGTTGCGTACGCCCACTGCGGGTCACGCTCAAATACGTCTGTGTCTGTAGATAGGTGTAAAATATTTCAGTTGTGAGAAAACCTGTTTAATAAATGAAATATGAAATAACAAACAATGCGCTGTCAAATGGACAGTCTGCAATTATCTGCCAAAAATGCATAATTCATGGTCACACAGGGACTGTGTCCTTAAAACCTGTACGTTTGATTTGGCACGTGAAAAATAGTGAAAATAAACAAAATCAGAGTAAATAAGAAAACACATTAAAAGAAAACTGTCAATCATATGAGTTAAGCTAACATTTCCTTGAAGCTGTCTCTAAAATTATATGCAATATATTGACTGGTTTATAATAGATGTCATTTACTGGAGTAAACACATGTTTTTTTCTACCAGGGTAAAGAGGCAATTTGTTTTCATTTTATCAATATTTTTTTACCTCACGTTGATAACAAAAACATACAAGCATAATTATGACTGGAAAATCTGTCTACGCTATGTATAAGGATCCTAGCCTGCCGCATGAATAAACAAAGAAAAACATGTTCATTGTTGTTGTTTTTTTCCAGCAAGTTTAAAAAGGTTTGGGGCAAGCATATTTTGAAAGCAGCTTTTCTGACTACACAGCTCAGTAAATTTTTATTTCGAAGACTGCTTTTAAAATGCTGAAGACAGACCTGATGAAATATAACTCACCTGTTTTTTTCTCAGGATAGGCATTATTCTTCTTCTTACACATCTGCTGGTTGAAAGGCCCACTGAGCGTGCCCTGGAGGCACACCCCGCGTCCATTCTCGCTCCCATCAGCACACCATCCACACCCCTGTGCCTGGCGACAATCCGCACACTTGGTATATGTGGAACAGGGCAGGGGACATTTGTCTCGGGGGCCTTGCAGGATTGTACCGCATACCCCACCCAGGCAGTGGAGGGACAAGTAGGCTGGTGGCATACACTGGAATTAAGCAATATAACAAAAAATTGCATATTTGCATTATAAATGCATTCCGTATTTAACACTATTTAATATAGATCATAAAATCATAATCAGTGCAAAGGTGTCCCTGACTCCAGTCGATACATCAGTTCATGGAAGTCACCAGAACCTCCAGGTCAGGTGTCCTTTTTGGACACCATAACTGTTTAGTAGGAAATTAAATAGAAACCCAAAACACATGTTCAATACAGTTCAGCAGTCAATAAATCAAAGTTGAACAAAAAGTTGGTTTACAGATTTTTAGCACAGGAGGTTAAAGGAACTCCCAACTTCAGGAAGGGACACTTGATTTCAACTTGTTGTCACCCTACCAGATATCCTGGATACCTAGTTAGTGCAAAGATGGATAAATTGTAAGTGGGTGGATATAAAAGCTTTCTTGCAGTGCAGTTCAAAGAAAACTGTTCTCTATAACAGCACCAACTAAGTTCTGCTATGCCCACCTCATTAAGACCCTCACTCCAAAAGCACTCGCTAGCACCTCCCTCTCCCCCAATTGAGCTGAGGCACTCTCCACACGACTCATATTCATAACACGGTTTCGGGCACTCATCTTTCTGCCCCAGCACTTCCGTCCGGTTGCCATGGTAACCAAGGTACATCCGCTTTGAAAGAACACAAGTCCACTCTTTTGAGGGTAGGAATGTGCTCATGGTCTCTGTAATACATTTAAACACCATTAATACGAGGTCATCAGGACCCAGATAAAAAAGTTATGTTTAGCGATCATTCGATTAACAATATGGGCTATTCCATTTAAACATATAACCTCGGGGGGAAGGCACTTTTAAATTATGCCACCCCCCCTACAGAAGCAAATTTACCCTTTAGGTATTCAAATCAGCGAAAAAAAGACACCCAACCATTTACCATTAAAATAATTGCCTTCCTCCTGGGGGGAACTGGAAAAGCCCTTATTAGAAAATTACAGCATTTGTGAACTATTGGTGATGTAAAATATTTAGTCATGAAGATTTATTGAAATTTATAATTTTTCATGACAACATGCACAAAAGTAATTTATCATAACAATGGATAAAAAGTTTTGAATTTATGATGTTGAATATTTCTTCTCTATAGCAATTTCAATCTCATGTACACAACTCAAGGTTTCCGCTGGCGATTGCCATTGTCGCCATTTTAGACAAAAACACTAAAGTGGCAATTGATTTTCAAATTTGACAATGACTTTTTCATAAGATTTTCTTAAAATGAAATAAGCGCAACAAGCTGTCTGCATGATAATCTATTAAGTTTCTGCAGTAAATCAAGCATGTTGCTGTTGACGGTTGTGTATAAAAGACTGGCCGGACTGGACCAATTCCGGACCAACGGACATCAATGGAAATCTCCTTTCCGATCCGGAAAAGAAAGTCGGATATAAAAGACTGGCTGATCTGGAAGGTGTATAAAAATATGAAAATATGTATTGTTTTTGAAGTGCATTTATAATTTCAATACAATTTGTAAACAATATGTTTAAACATTGTGTAACAATTATAAATATCGTCTGTTCCATCTTCACAACATAAATGATCAAACATTGCTTTCAGATAATATATGATTATTCATATTTAATAATAACCTAAAAAGGAGACAAATTCAAACGATTATTACTATTTTAAGGAGTGGTTCTGTGAATTATAGTAAAGTTATTTGCGTCAAAAGTGTAATTGATTATTGTTTGACTTGCACATTTATTTTTGAAGATTTGTTATTGGTCCCTGATTAATTGAGCTATTTTTGATGCACCTGTCTCTGTTTAAGTTTCTTTTTAACGAGTATATTGATCCCACTGTGTCTATCCAAACATTATCAAAAATTATATGCAATTTATGTAATAAATATTTAATACTAATATGTAATAAGCTGTTAATTGTTGTTGTTGTTGTTGTTATTTTTATGATTTGGAAATGGTCTGGCCAGTCTTTTATACCGAATCGAATTTCTAAAGACTTCCGAACGATTTCCGGACCGCAGCGGAAATTTTCGTTGGTCTGGAATTGGTCCGGTCCGGCTAGTCTTTTATACCCAACCCTGTTGACATCTGATAATAAGGTAAAGACTGGGTTAATCAATTCTGAATTGTATGGCTTTTGCAAATTATAAATGACATCCTTTAATGATAATGGCTCTTACTAGCAAAAGTGTGACAATTGTGAACATGAGAAAAAGTTGGAGAAATCGACTTCTCTTCGATGAAATTAAACAGCTAAGTCATTTATCATACAGCAAAGTTATCGCCTGAATCAAAGATGACCCTGAACAATTAGATAAAAATCAATTTTGAATTTTTGAAGAGGATCTTTTTCCCCCTACAATTTGATCAAGTGACCTTGTTTTTTACCTTAGATGACTCATAAAAATAAATGTTCCAGATTTCATGCACACACATATTCTGACCAAGTTTCATAACAATTGGATAAAAAAATATTGAATTTGACCTTGCATAAAACCTTTTACACCAAACTGTCAAAAACGTATATCGCCTGCCCAACCGCGCAATATTTTGGTTTAACCCTTCTCCTTCCTCTTACAGCACAAGTTAAGTTTGATCAAGATAAGACTGCACCAAAAAAAATAAAAGTTTTAAATCATGTATTCATAAATACTGCCAAACTAGTCTGGGAATGGCAAACTTAAGTCTGGGAATACAAAAATCTACTCTAGAAATGCCAAACTGAAGTCTGGAAATTCTGGGAATGACATACTAAACTGAAAGAATGCCAAACTGAAGTCTGGAAATTCTGGGAATGACATACTTAACTGAAAGAATGCCAAACTAAAGTCTGGGAATTCTGGGAATTCTGGGAATGACATACTAAACTGTAAGAATGCCAAACTCACCTCTAGGTATGTTCAGTGACCACAGACAGCCCTGATCCTTGCAGCGTTGGCACGTTGAGGCAATACAGAGCTTCACTGGGCATGTAGGGGTCACAGGTGTCAGTGCAGAGGAGTTGGATGTATTTGGAACTATCTCACACTTCATCTGGCCCCTACACGTGTCCCTTCGACTGATACATCGACCAAACACGCACTTTGTACACCAGGTGCATGCCTGTAAAATATTAACCATGATTTTACTTGCCATGATGAACAAGAGATGTTTGTCAAACATTATGCCCCCCTGAGCGCCATGTTGTCAGGATTATATGGACAATTGAATGAAATATGCATGGACCGAAATGACAGCTGATTTGTGTATAGTGTAAGGATAAAGTGTGTTATGACCTTCATGACCTTTGACTCTATGAACTCAAAATCCAGAGTCATCAGCTGGTCACCAGAAACCTAAATGTCAAGTTTGAGGGCCATGGGTGCAGGCATTGTCAAGTTATCACAAGACAAGTTTGACCTTGACCTTTGACCCGATGACCCCTTAGATCATAAGGGTTCATCTACAAGTCAGATGCAACTCCAAGTCAAGTTTGAAGGCCATGGGTTCAGGCATTGCTGAGTTATCACTCGGACAACCTTTTACCATTCAAGATCACTGTGACCTTGACCTTTGGCTCTATGAATCCTAAAATCAATAAGGGTGATCTACTGGTCAGGCTTAACATCCATGTCAAGTTTAATGATCATAGGTTCAGGCATTGTTGAGAAATCAGTGGGGGAAGATTTGTTAACTTTTTTGCGTTAAAGGTTACTGTGACATTGACCTTGGCCTGATGACCCCCAAAGTCAATAGGGGTCATCTACTGGGCAGGCCCAACCTTCATGTCAAGTTTGATGACCATAGGTCCAAGAATTGTCGAGTTTGCTTTCAAGGTCACTGTGACCTTGACCTTTGACCCCTAAAATCATCTACTGGTCAGGCCCAATCTCCATGTCAAGTTTGAGGGCCATGGGTGCAGTCATTGTTGAGTTATCACTTGGACAACCTTTTATCATTCAAGGTCACTGTGACCTTGACCTTTGGCCCAATGACCCCTAAAATATATAGGGACAATCTTCTGGCCAGGCTCAACCTCCAAATCAACTTTGAGGGCCTTGGGTGCAGCCATTGTCAAGTTATCACTCGGATAACCTTTTACCATTCCAGGTCACTGTGACCTTGACCTTTGGCCCAATGACCCCTTAAATCAATAGGGACCATTTTCTGGCCAGACCCAACCTCCAAGTCAAGTTTGAGGGCCATGGGTGCAGGCATTGTCGAGTTATCACTCGGACAACCTTTTACCGTTCCAGGTCACTGTGACCTTGACCTTTGGCCAGATGACCCCCAAAAACCATAGGCGTCATCTCCTGGTCAGGCCAATTCTCCAAGTCAAGTTTGAGGGCCATGGGTGCAGGCATTGTTGAGTTATCAATCGGACAACCTTTTACCATTCAAGGTCATTGTGACCTTGACCTTTGACCATGTGAAGTTTGATGACTATACGTCCAGGAATTATTGAGTTATCACTCGGACAAGCTTTGGTCTACCGACGGACGGACCGACAGACCGACATGCCTGTGCAAAGCAATATACCCCTCTTCTTTGAAGGGGGGCATAACTAGTGACATATACATTGGGGAAAGAAAGCAGACAGGTCCCATCTACTGCATTATTTATGGCCATTTTAAACCTTTCCGCTTTCACTCCTTTACGTGCAGGCAAGCATTTTTTCATAACTCAGAAGCAATGAATCAGTTTGTTTAAAATCTCCTTCTCAACCATTTTTTAAATAACAAATTGTGTCAGTCTTGATGCAGCTTGACTAAAGGAAACAGAATCATTAACAGAATAAGAAAGATATGGTTGTGACTATGTGGGTATACACTTGGAAAAATTCTTTGAGATTTTACACACACATGTTAATAAACCATTTAAAGAAGCATTAAATCACTGACCGGCTGTGCTTGTTTAAACTGTGGATATGTGGCAATACACTCAGAGCAGTTTCTAATGTTCCCACATCGGCGTGTGTCGTGCCAGTCAAGGTCACAGCGAGCAGCCAAATACTTGGCCACGTAACGTCCTCGCCTGGAATAAAAGATGAGTTAAGGCAGAGAACAAATTTGATGGTTTCAGTTTAAGATTGCATCTTAATTCACAAGTGAATAGAAAAAATAATTTAATAACAAGCATAGTGTTGCAGAAGTAAGGCCATTCAATTTTAATCCATGGGAAGGAAGTACAATTTATATTAAAGTAGTCTTTACCATTAATATTTTCATTGCAGAAAAAAATGTCACTTTAATGCAGTGGAAATTTCATTCGACTGCGTTTACAGCAGCGAGATTCATTTTCACTGTCAATATTTCACTGATAAAATTTCTATATCTCACCAAAATCATAAAAGAAAAAGAATAGGACCATAACCATAATGTCTTTACAGCATTTTATAGCCAGTTAAAGTGACACTCTTATTCAAAATCAATACATACACATTTATCTAAAAAACCTTCAAGAAGTGTTCTTGAAATCCATGCAGAGAAATTGAATTCCCATCATTAGATAAAACTGAGATACCAATTTTTGTTCAACACTGACCACAAAATGTGACCTAGACCTTTGACAACAATAAAGGTCATCTGCTGGTCATGACCAAAGTGCCTACCAAATTTGAGGTGTCTGGTCCAAGGAATAAATTTGAGTTATTCATCTAAGACTGTGGGGACAATCTGACTGATGTTTTATTTACTATATGCCACTCTTTGGGGCATTTAAAACAGGTAAAAGTTTTAATAAATTAAATGGTATGTTCAATACATGTTGAAACAGCAATAACTGAAACAAGTTATTTCAAATCCAGTAATACAATCTGAAGTATGCATGCAATATTTTAGATAATATTTTCAGGAGAATAACTGTGTATAATCTATATTGAAATTTGGTAATAAAGAGTGTATGTTACCTGGGAGGTGGGTCACCATCGGTGGAGAAGCACACAGTTTCATTCTGATCCTCCACCCTCAGCTGGGCCTCAGAGCATCCGGGCTTACTTCGACAAGAGGTATTGTAGATGCTGAAATACATAGACAAGAGAGCGTGTAGATTCTAAACCTCCACCCACAGCTGGGCCTCAGAGCATCCGGGCTTACTTCGACAAGAGGTATTGTAGATGCTGAAATACATAGACAAGAGAGCGTGTAGATTCTAAACCTCCACCCTCAGCTGGGCCTCAGAGCATCCGGGCTTACTTCGACAAGAGGTTTTGTAGATGCTGAAATACATAGACAAGAGAGCGTGTAGATTCTAAACCTCCACCCTCAGCTGGGCCTCAAAGCATCAAGGCTTACTTTGACAGGAGCTATTGAAAAGTCTGAAATACATTGAGAAGAGAGCGTGTAGATTCTAATCCTCCAATCTCAGCTGGGCCCTAGAGCATCAGGATTACTTTGAAAGGAGCTATTGTAAATACTGAAATACATTGAGAAAAGAATGTGTAGATTCTAATCCTCAACCCTCAGCTGGGCCTCAGAGCATCCGGGCTTACTTTGACAGGAGGCTGTAAATAAAAATCAGTTTAAAATTGAAATAATAGTCTGATCACTTACCTAATATACAATTCTGTGAATTTTGGAAGCCTGACAACCCAATATCCTTTTGAATTTTTTTGGAAGAGTATTATATGCAGAAAAGAAATACAAAAAATAATGACAAACAAATTGAGATGTGTATGGGCTACCTCAAAGCCATCTCATGATTCACTTTGGACAATAAACTAATTCATCTTTGTATGTGTCCCAGTGCATCACCAAGCTAAATTTAAGATAAAAGTATTGAGTAAGATGGTAGAGACACAAGATCAGATGCCAATTATATAAAACTTTCAACAGGTTAATCTTACAGTAAGTTTGCACATTTCAATGATTTCATTGGTCACTGGTAATTACTGGATAAATATTGACCAATCAATAAACTTTTCAACTAAATTTGACCAAACAAAAGAAGTGGCCAGTCTTATACAATGGGCTGTCGATGGACATATAGCTGAACATACTTGCATATGTCTCTAGGCAGTTTGAGTCTGTACAGAGTTCCCTGCACTCGGGATCCCAGACCTCCAAACACGTACACGGCATCCTCATACACAACAGCCTTCGCTCCAACCAGGGAGAGGAGCTCTCGACCTGTCTTGTCTGGAAAGGGAAAGAAACAAGTGATAAGACCCCAATTTCTTAACATATCAGGAAGGGGAAGTGGGGAGGGGAAATTCTGACAACTGATAATTGTCAATCCAGGAAAATACCCAGGGTTTTAGCTGAGTATAAGAGATGCCTGCCCAAAGCTGGGTAAAGTGGCTTAGATCCGTTTTGAAATTTTTCCCAATGTCATTTTTATCCATTTCAAGGTACTTCCTACTGTTTATGATGCAAATGTCTGATGATCCTGTTTTAAGGGACTTAAGAATGTTCCAGAATTTGGGACGGAGTCTATTTATAGGGAATATATTACTGAAACAGTACATCTGATGAAGTTAAATAGTGTAAAAATTTGGATTTTCTTTTCTTTTTAAATATCTGTTGGTCTATGGTGACATACTTTGATACATTTTATTGTCCACTCAGGGTTGAATGTTGATTCCCCACCTTACCACTAAATTTAGAAATCGTCTTCCATAGCAGACGTTAATTGAAGCTCTTGTGTGATAGCGTAATGCGCTGCAGCACCCTTAAGAACCAGAGCATATCTAACCAGGGATACATTATATCTGTGTACAAGGCCCCACAATTTAAGACTGACACTCTCAATGGTGCCAATGCCAATCGATAAGCCAGTAGTATTTAAAATAAAACATACATCTTGTTTTAATAATCAATTTACAATAGTGAGGCTGGCATGTTTGTATTTATTCTTATAACTTTAACAACAGACCATGTACAATAGGTTCCTTTTATACGGCCATGAATTGAATATCTCACTAACATAAAAGAAAATCATACAACAACTAATTGCAGGTAGGTAATAGGTGGGTAATAATGGTGGGCATGCAGGCACATACCATCGAGATGAAGCCTGTGCCAGTAGTTACAGCGGTAGTTGTACACGAGGGCCACATCACTGGGCTCGTGCTGGTGGGAAAACCCTCCCAGGATAACCATGTGACCAGCTAAACCAGCCCCTATGTGGAAATACCGTGTCTCCTTCAAAAACTGCTCCATCTCAGGCTGCAATACAAACACATACACTGATACAGTATTATTTATAACCTTTCACTCCATCTGTGAACCATAATCCTCCTTATTTCCTCCAAAAATATGAATACATACAAATACATGTATAAACAAGAGATGTTTGTCAAACATTATGCCCCCTTGAGCGCCATGTTGTCAGGATTATATGGACAATTGAATGAAATATGCATGGACCGAAATGACAGCTGATTTTGTCACTGACATTGAATGCCCTTGAGGCAGTTTTAAGATTATGACCAATCAAAGTGAGAGGATACCTTTGACTCTATGACCTTAAAATCCATAGGAGTCATCAAAAACCTAAATGTGAACTTTGAGGGCCATGGGTACAGGCATTGTCAAGTTATCACACAGACAAGCTTTTTTCGTTCAAGGTCACTGTGACCTTGACCTTTGACCTGATGACCCCTAAAATCATAAGGGGTCATCTACAGGTCGGACCTAACCCCAAGTCAAGTTTGAGGGCCATGGGTGCAGGCATTGTCGAGTTATCACTCAAACAACATTTTCGCATTCAAGGTCGCTGTGACATTGATCTTTGACCCGATGACTCCTAAAATCAGTAAGGGTCATCTACTGGTCAGGCCCAACTTCCATGTCAAGTTTGATGATCATAGATTCAGGCATTGTTGAGATATTACTTGGAGAAGATTTGTTAACTTTTTTGCGTTAAAGGTTACTGTGACCTTGACCTTTGGCCCGATGACCCCAAAAGTCATTAGGGGTCATCTACTGATCAGGCCCAACCTTCATATCAAGCTTGAGGACCATAGGTCCAGGAATTGTTGAGTTTGCTTTCAAGGTCACTGTGACCTTGACCTTTGACCCCTAAAATCAATAGGGTTCATCTACTTCCATATCAAGTTTGATGATCATAGGTCTAGGCATTGTTGAGTTATCACTCGGACAAGCTTTAAAATTCTTTTACCATTAAGGTCACTGTGACCTTGACCTTTGACCCGATGAGTTCTTAAATCAATAGGGGTCATCTTCTGGTCAGGCCCAACCTTCATGTCAAGTTTGATGACCATACTTCCAGGAATTGTCGAGTTATCACTCGGACAAGCTTTGGTCTAGCCACCGACCAACCGACCGTCCGACCGACATGTGCAAAGCAATATCTTCGAAGGGGACATAATAACAATGTGTGCATTTTTTTTTAAATAGATATCACAGATTTCTTCATTTGTGTTTCGAAATTCTATAATTTCTGATTTCTGCTTCAATTTATTCATATGTCTAAAATCTACAAATATTCCAAAACAAAACATATTTCCAAGATCTTCAAATATTCCAAGAACTACACATGTCTAAGAACTACACATATTTCCAAGAATAACAAATATTCCAAAAACTACACATGTCTAAGAATTAGAAATGTTTCAACATCTAAATATATCAAGAACTATAGATACCTTAATTCAATTAACTTACCAGATCCTGAACCTCTGGCTGAAGAAGGTTCCATGAGTTTGTGGCGACATCGTAGGTGAAGAGACTACGAGATACTCTCCATCTTTCTTCTCGGTACACATAGCCCCCATAGATGTAAATGGTCTGTGATTGGGGCTCGTATACCGCACTGTGCCCATAGATACCTTAGGGAAGAAAATCAAATGTATTTCAAACATATGACAAGATAAGGTTTGTATTATGTTTTATGTATTTAAATAAATGTTAAATTTAATAATCAAAGTTTGTGTAAGTCCAAACTTGACATTATCCAACCCACACAGTTAAACTATATTTATGGAAAGAGTTTATACAAATGCCATTGTCATTCAAGTTTTTAATATATTAACATATATAGCTCTTTATTAATAAACAATCCTCAAGGATGATTTTTTTTATTTCATCTCAATTTTGATGGCTACTCACCTGTAGGTTTAGCCTGTGTGATGTTGTCCGTATTGTGCCTCTCCCAGTTTGTGGGGTAGCTGTTGAAATCAAACACGTACACACTGTCACTGAAGTAGTCTTTCGTTGAGAACCCACCAATAATCACCAGCTTATCTTCCGATGTCAGCGTCATACTGTGGCCTGCAACTTCACTCACCCACACTGGCTCCTGGCAGAGATATACTAGTTTCATGTATTTATACCTCAGCAGGTTTTAAGTTTTGATACACGAACTGGTTTTGAGTTTTTGATACACAGACAGGTTTTTTGTGTTTTTTTCCTACAAAGCCTAGTTATGACTATATGATACAAATTATTGTTAAAATAAAATGAGATTGAAAAATGAAAACAGTCATTTGACTTATTCCTTGTTCCATTAGATCATTATTTCCAACATTTTCATTAATATAAATGCAACAGGCTGGACATTCTGCAAGTAAGGGGAACGCAATGAGGCATTATATCCCACTATAAACATCTTTACTCGACTTAAACTACATACCATTGGTCCTGACCACTTGCGAGCATCGATGGCAAACTTCCACATCTCCTTGCTGGTGTCATGTTGTCCCACCAGTCCCCCAAATATGTAGAAAGTCTTACGTCCTGGGATACACACACCTGTGTGGAAGTACCTGTTGGACAACCCAACATTTGCATATTCCGAGTAAAACATACCAGAAGATGAGTAATGAGAGCACTCCATTAAGGGTAATGGCCACTATTATATTTTTGAAAAAGACTGATCACAATCTTATAAATGACATTGTTAAAAAAAATAATCCTCAGCAAGCTTAAATTACTCCAGATAATGCTATTTTTTTTATTCCTCATTCTTTGTCGAAGTTACATCTATATCTGTTTAGTGTGCAAAGTTTTCGACTATTGGTTTTGTTTTAGACAAAGAACACATCAGAAACTATGAAATGCCTTACCTGGAGTTTGGTTGAATATTAGAGATGGGCTTAACTTCCGTCCAATTATGGGTTACAAAACTGTACTGCCAAATATCGTTCAGCAGTCCATACTTCAATGATCGCCCTCCAAACACGTACATGATGTCATTATCACAGTGGATCAACACATGACCATACCGAGGCACGGGGCCACGCTGACCCCAGGGGTCATAGGTGTGACTGACAGGGTCATAGCTCAGGGTGTTGGGACCTTGGGGTAGAGTCGAGGGGGGTGGGGGGAAGGCAGTTATCTGGTAGGTGGCTGATCCCTCGGTGATCACTTTTTCACAACTCGACTCCTCCTGCAAAAAATACTTTATTTGATAAGAAAATGAACTACAAATAACTGATTGGACAGTCATCAACTCAAGTTACTTATATCATTGATGCTATACCTTACATGGTTATGAATCTTCCTATAGTTTTTGTGACTCCAATTAAAAGATTGCACTATTTGTTTGGAGGTTAAAAAATGAAACTCGTTGCACTGATGTATAATAATTTATATATTATCTTCTACCAAGCTCATCAAATGACAATGATTTTGTTGTTAAATTTCCATATTAATGTCCACCTTGTTGAATGTATATCCATCTTCACAGACTGTGATGTTGCATCCTGGAAACCCAGCCAGGCCCTCTTTACAAACACAATCACCATGGTAACACATCTGGTTGCTATGGTTGTCACATATCTGGTTGCACCTGTTCACATGGTAGCTGGCGTTGAAGCCTTGGGTAGTGGAATCTTCAATAAAGTCAATGTTTCACATTAAGTTTACAAAAATATATATAATTGATTTTACACATTTAAATTCATAATAAAAATACAAAAATGATATTAAGCATTTAAGTCTACTTAAACTTGTACTAAAAACTATGTATTTACAAAAAAATTGTTTCATAAAAACATTTTTGTTGCTTTGCAGCAGACTGGTCGAGATCAGTGATTCAGACTCAATTTGTTGTTGTTAACATAAAGGTCTGTTTACTTCAAACTATAAATTATATATCTATCAACACTAGTGATTAAAACTGCATGGATTTAATAATCATTATTGGCTGGAGGCATTTAACAAACAATTGTTTATTAATCAGTTATTGCTGTCATTATCATTTATAATGGATAATTTACAATAATCTTGCCACATACTTTTTACATTTTAGCTGTGGAATGTGTTTCTATGTGTATATACTTTATTTTTTTCAGGAACAAGCCCATAACATCTGTTTCAACCAGCCTAAATGATCGGTAAAATTGGCACTCAGATGTTCCAACCACAACTTCATACATAGCTTTCTGAAGTTTGTGACAGTAGCATTTTATAATAAAATATTGCTTATAATACACAATATTTTTGTTTGATTTTTTTTGAACAATTAAAGGATCAAACAGTTGTAAACTAAGAATAGAAATGGAACATCCATTACAAGAACAACAAGAACATTCTCGATAAATAAATGAACAAGAAACGCCGCAATGCGACGAAACCAGGTTTTTAATGATTGACAGAAGAACTTCAGCCTGTGTCTGTTTTTCTATTTTTAGTAACAGTGACCTTGACCTTGAATCTAGGGATCCCAAAACGCAATCCCATGAAAGTATCCATAAACTCTTCCTGTAGACCAAGTTTGGTCAAGAAATGTCAACCTTAACTAAAGATATTCAGTTTGAACCATTTTTCTATTTTAGTAACAGTGACCTTGACCCTAGGGACTCCAAATGCAATCCCATAAAAGGTATCCAAAAACTCTTCCTATAGACCAAGTTTGGTCAAGATATGTCAACCCTAACAAAAGTTATTCAGTTTCAACCGTTTTTCTATTTATAGTAACAGTGACCTTGACCTTGACCCTAGGGACACCAAACACAATCCCATGAAAGGTTTCTATAAACTCTTCCTGTACACCAAGTTTAGACAAGATATGTCATCCCGAACTTAAGTTATTTAGTTTCAACCGTTTTTCTATTTTAAGTAACAGTGACCTTGACCTTGAACCTAGGGACCCCAATCGCAATCCCATGAAAGGTACTCATAAACTCTTTCTATAGACCAAGTTTGGTCAAGATATGTCAACCCTTACTAAAGTTATTCAGTTTCAACCGTTTTTCTATTTTTAGTAACAGTGACCTTGACCTTGACCCTATGGACCCCAAACGCAATCCCATGAAAGGTCTCCATATACTCTTCCTATAGACCAAGTTTAGTCAAGATATGTCATCCCTAACTAAAGTTATTCAGTTTCAACAGTTTTTCTATTTTTAGTAACAGTGACCTTGACCTTGACCCTAGGGACCCCAAACGCAATCCAATGAAAGGTACCCATTAACTCTTTCTATAGACCAAGTTTGTTCAAGATATGTCAACCCTTACTAAAGTTATTCAGTTTCATAGGTGAGTTTGACACCGCCCGGTTAATTCAAAATCAAACCAAAACAAAACAAGAGCTGTCAGAGTAAGTGACCAATGCCCCTGAAGTGCAATCCAGTTCAATGGATTATTATCTTTTAGTATATGCCAGCTGCCATGATGGTCAAGGCAAGTGTGGAAAAGTGATGCAGTAAGATGTTAGGGCTCGTGTAGCCAGACTGGCAAAAGTATTTAAGATGATTCCACTGACATTTATTTGATTTTCAAGCTCTATATATAAAATTTCAACAAATATTTTCAAAGACTATCATTAATAGCAAGCTATGAAAATAACGCATGTTTGTGACATAGTAACCACTAACCAGGCAAACATTTAGTTGTTCTAAAAGGTTTTTCAAACTTTACGTGGGATGTCAGGGCAGACTCACACTTTGAACTGAAGTCGATAACTTTTCTGCAATGTTTATACATTGATTTATATTTATATTCATGGTCAACCATCGAAAGATAAGCAAAAAGCATTTTTTGTTCAAAACAATAGACATTCACAGCAAAAAGGAAACCGTAAATGATAATTGACTGAACTGGTGCACATGTAAATTGTACCACTGGAGTTTAAAACCCGTACCATCCCTGTATTGTCATACAGACCTCAACAAATTCAAAGAACAAAGAGTTACTAGCAAAGAATCCACAAAGATTAAACTTTTTGAAAAGATGGGCCTTTTTTTATAGTAACTACTTTTGGAGCAGATTAAGGAATTTCAATGACTTAATCCGAAATAACATGCAGTTTTCATGGCAAAATAAATATTCAAACATTTTTAAAAATTCTCTTGCAAATTTAAGGACTTTTCATACAGCAGCTTAAAATCAAATACTCTTCAAGTCTATGCAAACCCTGGAGGTAGAGTTTTGCACCCAACACATCTTAAAGGGGCTGTACTCCGTATGATAAAAGAGCGAAAAAAAAGAAGAGAAAATTGTCGAAACTGACATTAACTTGGCATCGATGTGTACAATGCATTGAAACTTACTAACTGAAGTACCACATAGTTTACAATTTATTAAAGTTTAGCAGTTATTTCGTATTTTTCCATTAAAAATGATTACTGGGTATGTCTACCAGGTAGAATTCATTCCTTACGTGTGATTGGCTAGTCGGTGTTATCACATGATATTACAGAGGTAGGTGTATAGCTTAATTATGTCACCTAGTTGACGTAAGCCGTCGTAGCTCAGTAGTACGACGCTGGACTGCAATTTTGGCGACACAGTTTCGAACCCGGTCTCTGACACAATTTTTTCTTACATTTTGGTACTTTTTTTTACAATTATGATATCAAAGCCTAACACATTCTATTAGATAATTGTCCTGAAATTCGTAAGAGAAATCTGGTGTACAGTCACTTTAACCCCGTTAAGTGTGACCTTGACCTTTAAGGTAGGAACATGGGTTTCGTACGCAACTTTTTTCTTTATATACTGAACACGTATGCCAAGTAATCTTAATATCATTTCTTTGAACAATTTTGAAAGGCGTCATCCATGGAATATCTCACTGAAGTTCTGTCTAAATTAGCTAGACAGTTTAGGAGATGTCGCTTGAAACAATGGTTGCAAATGACGGACGGACGATGGAAGGAGGGCAATTGTAAAAGCACACACTGAGCACTATGTGCTCATGTGTGATAACAAACAGTGGTAAGAAATGAAAATAAAGAAAGAACTCACTATCGCCGCTAATGTCAGCATCAAAATAAACGGTGAGTATTCCGGAGTTGGCGGTGACGTTGATGTCCAATGAGTGGAACCCACAGAAGGCTCCCAGTAACACACCAAGGCCCGCACTGTCTATAAACTCAGGGATACCATCATACACATACACATGGTCCTGGAATGGAAAGCTCAGTTCAAACATACAGATATTGCCAAAGACTGACAGTGTGAACCAGACCCAAACTTTATATTCCAAATTTATGTTTATCCATAGGTAATTGGACATTTAAATAGCAGACCACTTGAATTTTACAAGACCTGAGTCAGAATTTTTTTACTTACTGTGAATAAGTATTCAAATTAGAGAAATAACCCTTGATGTCTGTAAGAAAGACCTACCAGTAAGACATTAGTTCAAATAAGTCACCATTGCCTTAATATTTTGTCTGATGCTGGTCTTACTTTAAAGTTACTTTTATGAGAGTACACAGTATAATGAGATCATGCTAGAATGGCACAACAGACCAGTTCACACTCCACTGCAAGCTGCTCCAGGGTGAAAGTGATGCTCTGTGGATGGGCCCGAGGCTCCGTCATCAGGATCCACAGGCAGTAGGCCCTCCAGCCTGACACCCCTGGCCCACTGTGGGAGCCCATGGAGCCTGCTGTCAGGTTGTTCACTATCATACCATGGTCACACTGCAGGTAACACTTCCCACCATTTCTGAAACACATAAATTTCAAATTTCTATTTTAGGGTTGCCTTCAATACATAAGTAACTACCTGAATTTATAAGAATTACAACAGTCTTGCCATACACTCTTAATTTGAACATAAGTAAACGCTTCATTTGAGAAACTGAAAACTCTTTTTTATTTGAGAAGCAGTAACCCCTTCATTTGTGAAACAGTAAACTCTTGATTTGAAAAGTGGTAAACCCTTCATTTCAGAACCAATAAACTCTTGACCAGAAAAGAGGTAAGCTCTTGATTTGAGGACTGGTAAATTCTTGATCTGAGGGTAGAAATTTGTAAACAGCAGTATGTATGGTCAAAAGATACAGGTATTACAAAACCAAGAGGAGAAAGGAATAGAGTCCTGTCAGTGTCTATTATTCATATGATATAAAATGTTTTAGCTTTCAACCCTTGAAATACTGGGAAAGCAACATTTATTTTATACCCTGGGTTCCCATAATAGTTGTCCATACACTTGTTACAGTGGTAGTCCTGGGTGTGCCCGGTGCAGTAGCAAGCCCCTGTAGAGTTGTTACACAGACCAAGGGACTCATTTCCATGCCCATTGCATTGACAGGGGAAGCAGCCTGAAACATAGGAGGAAAATGTGTGCATTCACAATCAGCTATGGGACATATGTTCATAATGGATAAAATCACATAGCACTAAAAAACAAGAGGGCCATGATGGCCCTGTATCGCTCACCTGTAGCTTTGCTAAATAAAGTGAACATTCTGACCTATTATCATAAAGATCCAATGAAAAGTATGGCCCCTAGAGGCCACTCTTTTATTTGTCCCACTGACCTAGTTTTTTACCCCACATGACCCTATCAGTAGGCAATGCTTCAAACCAAATATTTAAGAACTAGTCCTTAGCCTAAAATTGTGACCTCTATTGTGTTCACAAGGTTTTTGTACTAATTGACCTAGTGACCTAGTTATTGACCGCAGATGACCCAATATCGAACTTGACCTAGATTTTATAGAGATGATCATTCTGACCAAGTTGCATTGAGATTAGGCTAAAATTGTGACCTCTATTGTGTTCACAAGGTTTTTGTACTAATTGACCTAGTGACCTAGTTATTGACCGTGAATGACCCAATATCAAACTTGACCTACATTTTATAGCGATGATCATTCTGACCAAGTTGCATTGAGATTAGGCTAAAATTGTGACCTCTATTGTGTTCACAAGGTTTTTCTACTAATTGACCTAGTGACCTAGTTATTGACCGCGGATGACCCAATATCGAACTTGACCTAAATTTTATAGAGATGATCATTCTGACCAAGTTGCATTGAGATTAGGCTAAAATTGTGACCTCTAATGTGTTCACAAGGTATTTCTACTAATTGACCTACTGACCTAGTTTTTGACCCCAGATGACCCAATATCGACCTTGACCTAGATTTCATAGAGATGATCAGTCTGACCAAGTTTCATAAAGATTAGGTCAAAATTGTGACCTCTGTTGTGTTCACAAGGTTTTTCTAATAATTGACCTAGTGACCTAGTTATTGACTGCGGATGACCCAATATCGAACTTGACCTAGATTTTATAGAGATGATTATTCTGACCAACTTGCATTGAGATTAGGCTCAAATTGTGACCTCTATTGTGTTCACAAGGTTTTTGTACTAATTGACCTAGTGACCTAGTTGTTGACCGCGGATGACCCAATATCGAACTTGACCTACATTTTATAGAGATGATCATTCTGACCAAGTTGCATTGAGATTAGGCTAAAATTGTGACCTCTATTGTGTTCACAAGGTTTTTCTACTAATTGACCTAGTGACCTAGTTTTTGACCTGGGTTGACCAAAAATGGAACTTGACCTAGCTTATGTTAAGATGATCATTCTGACCAAGTTTCATTAAGATAAGGCTAAAATTGTGACCTCTATTTTGTTCACAAGGTTTTTCTAATAATTGACCTAGTGACCTAGTTATTGACTGCGTATGACCCAATATCGAACTTGACCCAGATTTTATAGAGATGATCATTCTGACCAAGTTGCATTAAGATTAGGCTAAAATTGTGACCTCTATTGTGTTCACAAGGTTTTTGTACTAATTGACCTAGTGACCTAGTTATTGACCGTGAATGACCCAATATCAAACTTGACCTACATTTTACAGCGATGATCATTCTGACCAATTTGCATTGAGATTAGGCTAAAATTGTGACCTCTATTGTGTTCACAAGGTTTTTCTACTAATTGACCTAGTGACCTAGTTATTGACCGCGGATGACCCAATATCGAACTTGACCTAGATTTTATAGAGATGATCATTCTGACCAAGTTGCATTGAGATTAGGCTAAAATTGTGACCTCTAATGTGTTCACAAGGTATTTCTACTAATTGACCTACTGACCTAGTTTTTGACCCCAGATGACCCAATATCGAACTTGACCTAGATTTCATAGAGATGATCAGTCTGACCAAGTTTCATAAAGATTAGGTCAAAATTGTGACCTCTGTTGTGTTCACAAGGTTTTTCTAATAATTGACCTAGTGACCTAGTTATTGACTGCGGATGACCCAATATCGAACTTGACCTAGATTTTATAGAGATGATTATTCTGACCAACTTGCATTGAGATTAGGCTAAAATTGTGACCTCTATTGTGTTCACAAGGTTTTTGTACTAATTGACCTAGTGACCTAGTTGTTGACCGCGGATGACCCAATATCGAACTTGACCTACATTTTATAGAGATGATCATTCTGACCAAGTTGCATTGAGATTAGGCTAAAATTGTGACCTCTATTGTGTTCACAAGGTTTTTCTACTAATTGACCTAGTGACCTAATTATTGACCGCGGATGACCCAATATCGAACTTGACCTAGATTTTATAGAGATGACCATTCTGACCAAGTTGCATTGAGATTAGGCTAAAATTGTGACCTCTATTGTGTTCACAAGGTTTTTCTACTAATTGACCTAGTGACCTAGTTTTTGACCCCAGATGACCCAATATCGAACTTGACCTAGATTTTATAGAGATGATCAGTCTGACCAAGTTTCATAAAGATTAGGTCAAAATTGTGACCTCTATTGTGTTCACAAGCAATTGTGAACGGACGGACGGACGGACGGACGGACGGACGGACGGACGGACGGACGGACGGACGGACGGACGAAGAGTGATCACAAAAGCTCACCTTGTCACTACGTGACAGGTGAGCTAAAAAAAAAGTAATAGAGGATATTTGTTTATTTCAGTGTTTTATTTCACGAGTGTCATAAAAAAACTATTTGCGAAATTTTCTGTTTCTTTTATGCTTATTTTCGGAGTTTTATTTGTTTTTTATTTATTTCTGAATTACCCCCTTTTTGGAAAATGGTGGGCTTTACGCCGCTACCCGTGGGGCGCCCCTCATGCATAATTATAGCTGTCAACTTTTCTACTTTCGGTTTGCTGAGAAATAGTTCTCTGCTATTCATTCTTATAGCTTAATATTCGCTCGTTTTTTATTGCAAAGCTTTATGAACAGTAAACAATGAAGTATTATTAGTGCACATATGTTCCAAAAATAATGAAAACACTTTTTATTTCAAGATGGACATGAAAACATAACCAAATTACTACGCCGCTATTTAAAGAATGAAAATTTGGAAGGTCAAATGTGTTAGCAAAACAAATGTGGATACTCATTGGATTTTAACCATTTTTCTTAGTTTAAGACTGCATGTACCCATGTTTTTATAGTAAGTTAATATTCAGTGATCTTACTGTCAGAGACCAGTCTGTTTCGCTTTAAAATGTTTGTTTTCCAGATAAAGAGTAAATGCCACGCTAGTTTGTTGACACCTTTTGAGGTGTGGGTGGGGTAAAAAATATCGGATCTATCTGTGAATTGTTGTGTGAATTCTCCAGGAAGCTCAATTTACGTACTCCAATGGTTAACAGGTCAAAATACATTTGAACGATGATATAAAATTTTATTTATGTTCGAACAGTTGTTTTTGTCTGTTATTTGTTTGGTATGAAAGCAAATGTTCGAACATTCAGCTTCAAAGATCAGTAAAATGTTTGATAAACGGGATAACCGGTAATAAACGGTAAGTTGTTAATTTCCAATTATATATTTATCTAAATTTATAAAACATTTCTTTTATATTTTTTTAACATTTTTTGACATAATTTATTGAAGTCCAGTAGGCAAGTACATGTAACAACAAAGGAATTTAAAGTAGTTCTGAAAGTTGATATTTTCACTCCTTATTTTGCAGAGAAAATATCAAATTGATATTTTCACTGTTGTTATTTCACTGGTTAAACCCCATATTTCATCGAAAAGCATGAAAGAAACTATTCTCACCACATACGGCTCAAATCTAGTACTAATTGAACAATAATTCACAGAAAGATGGGCTTTGACTGAACTCTTCAGAAAGGTGACACACAAATAAACTGCCATTAAATTTAAGAGGTTAATAAAGCATCCAAAACTAGCAACTCACCATCGACTGTCTTGGGGTCCCCATAGTATCCCTCCAGACACTCGTTACAGTATGGCCCAGTTGTCCCATTGAGACAGAAATCACACTTTCCCACACCAAACTCACAACCACTGTAAGTAATGCAATAACTATTTTTTATATAACTTCAGAAACTTAAAATGTATTTAGCAACATTAAGCTGACATGGTCGAGGTATTTCGATGATGTTTTCTGCTAAACTTTCTCAATTTTTGACTTACATTAAATTACATGTACTTCTCAAACTAAACAAGATCAGTTGTAGTGGATACAAAATTTGGTCAAATTTGTTTTTCTCTTTTGTCAGTGAATCAAGAGGCATGAATCAACATATAGTTTAGTTTCAAGTTTTCAGACTTGCTACACATGAGGGTTTTGTCAGAGTGATTATGAGTACCAAGCTTTCAAGTTAAGGCCAATATAGAATTTTTCGCATGCTACAGATGCTGTTTAAGGTATGAGAATGTGCTAACGAGAGTTTCACAGAGCCAATGCCAACCTTCTACAATTGTTTTTTTTAGATATACAGACATTACTAGACAACCATTGACCCCAGGGTTATAGGTTTTGCATTAAGATTTGTGTATTGCCATTGGCAACATGTGTACCAAGTTGAATTTGAATATGTTAACTGATTCTTGATGTAATGGCCAAGGTTCAAGTTTCTGCACAATGACGATGCCAACCAGAAAGGCTATCAGAATACCACAACCCTTTTGCTCATCATAGACACACAAGCTGAGATTGTAGGATCCATATGAAAATAAACTCTCCATCATTAATTCCCCTTATCTAACTATGTTTCCAAAGTGTTTCTATGTACACAAGTATGTTACCTGTGTCCATTACACTTGCAGTCTACAGCACAGTCCTCCCCTGTCCAGCCTATGTTACAGTCACAGTAATATTCCCCCTGGTCCTCCAGGCATTCTCCCATGGCACACTTGTGGTAACACCTGCAGAGATATACATGAATGTAGCATTATTTACTGGTGGAGTATGTCCAGCCTATGTTACAGTCACAGTAATATCCCCCCTGGTCCTCCAGACATTCTCCCAAGGCACACTTGTGGTAACACCTGCAGAGATATACATGAATGTAGCATTATTTACTGGTGGGGTATGTCCAGCCTATGTTACAGTCGCAGTAATATCCCCCCTGGTCCTCCAGACATTCTCCCAAGGCACATTTGTGGTAACACCTACAGAGATATACATGAATGTAGCATTATTTACTGGTGGGGTATGTCCAGCCTATGTTACAGTCGCAGTAATATCCCCCCTGGTCCTCCAGACATTCTCCCAAAGCACACTTGTGGTAACACCTACAGAGATATACATGAATGTAACACTGGTAGGTGAATTACAGTCCCCCATGGTCCTTGCAATATCCCCCAAGGCATATTTGTGGTAACTCCTGCTCTGACATGAAGAAATTATGCATATAAAAATCATAAAACACTTCGGTTAAGATATCTCCATGCAATATGTCAAAGTCAACCATTTTCACCTGAGAAAGTTTGTTACTGATGATGTTATTAAAAAGAAATAAATATCCGAGAATAAGCTGCCATATTTTAACATCTGCTCCTTATTTCATTGGAGAAACAACGATATTTAACAGTTCTCATTGGAAATGGATTTTTTGCCCAGTAAATTCATTAAGAGATGTAAAAATATTAACTTGACTCTCACGTTTTTGTGCATGACTTTCCATCTCCATAGAAACCTCTGTTGCATGTGCAGATATACTCATCAGGTGTGTCCGTGCACGTGGCATTGGCATGGCAATGTGAGAGACCTAGGGTACATTCATTAACGTCAGGGCATCTGCTGTACGACCAATCGGAGTGATCAGACATCTTCACAATATTACCATGGTTTGTGTTCACTATCGCCGAACAAGTGACATTTCCATAAGGACCTGTAAATGTATAAGTGTTAAATATGAGACCAAAAAAACATTAACTTCATCAATGACTGTTATGAAAATGTATTTCTTAACTTCCAACCTGCAATATTTTGTGACAAAGGACTAAAGTTAGTTTTCCTCTTATAGTAGTAGTTTAAGTAAGAAAATCCAATACTTTCCATTTACAGTTTTCAAGAAATATTTTATAAATTTTGCTGTAAAAGGGGCATAACTCTATCTTAGAGAAAGGAAGAGGCTGTGACAATATTTAAGGTACTTTTATTTTCATTTAAAATAAGCCAAACTAAACAACCAAAAGCATACACACCAGCAAAGTCTCCTTCAATGCAGACCCCGATGGTTGGATTAGCTACGTTCCCACACCACCCACAATTGAAGGTCAGCATGCACTTGTCACACTTCTTGTGTTCAGAGCAATTTCTACACATGAAGGGGTTACTGGCGCTTTTAGTCTCACTGTCTATCCACTCCGTGCACTGGCCATGTCGGTGTCGAGATACGTAGTCATAGAACGGGAGGCAAGTTCGTAGATTCTCGCACCATGCACACTCACTAATGTCCAGACAAGAGCTGCAGTTCTGTCGCCTGGGGACCAATGATTATAAATGTATGAATTTTTACCAAAATTTAATCCCTGATTGCATCACGGGTATCAAACAGTCATTCAGAAATCATTACTTATATGCTCCAGTGACTGTACTACCCAACAATTGTCATATAGCAATAGCTGGCACTCATCAATTTTTTAGAAAAAGTTTCATTCCCCTTTTCTGAGAAAATTCAACCACATGACGTAAATAATTTCACATTGTCTTACCAGGTTATTACATCCTACAGGCAGCACGTCCACAAATATTTGGCATAATTAATATGCGACTGTGTGTACAAATATTTTAGTTCTTGCATGTCAATGAGAAAAACACTGCAGGCAAGGACAATTCCTACACCATAACAGACTTAAAAAGTACTTTATACATACTCATGGCAAGTGGCAGGACACTGATCTGGGTGACGGACGACCTTGCTCTCCTCAGCCTGACCTCGACGTACACAACACACTGAGTCTCGTACCCACTCACATAGACGATCCTGGAACATGCATAGATGGAGATGAATATGTCGATATTACAAATACGCAACATAAAATGATTACTGTTTTATCACTCTCAAAATTAAAACTTTTTAAGCAATCAACTTGTAAGGAAATGACTTAAGATGTTTTATGAAAACTTGCCAGAGGCCAAGAGAATGTTTTCCATTAGAGGCTCAAACCAATCACCTGTTTGGTGAGATGCTAGTATTTTGCCAAATGTTGGCCATAAAATGTGCCTGTTACACTTCCAACAAGTCAACACAGCTACCTCTGAACATGAGTCACACTCCACATGATCGGAACACACAGGACAGACGGACGGCTCGGTGATCATGAGTACACTCCCTTCCCCCACACATGTGTTGTCGGAGTTGTTTCGCTGCATGCAACTATCCATGGGGTCACACCAGCCGCACTTGGTGTCCGTCATACAGGAGAGGCAGTTGGTAAACTTCTTACAGTCACCCTGGCTGTATGGTTCCAGGAATTCATAGCTAAACGGGTGGTACTTGGGCATTTGGTTACCTGGAACAGGGATTACATTTATTGTGCCTTCAGATTCTTTGAATGAGTTAATGTTGCAGGTTGAAATACATAGTCTAGAAACTTTTAAGTGATAAAGTAAACCAAATAAACCATAAAAATTGTACATTTTAATTTTATTCCTATCAACTGATATCTTTAAAATATAAATCAATTCTTAAATTATTTCAAGAGGTAGAATAGATACCATTTTCCGATTTCTGTCCCACTTAAGTGTGAGGTAGTGCAAAACCATTTACCACTACTCCGTCCCACTTTAGAAGGATTATTACATACCATTGTTTGCTTTCCCATCCCACTTGAGTGTCAGGTTGTACATTTTCACTCCAAGGTGCATGCTCTCAGAGTAGTTTGGGTAGTCATGAAGGCCGCTCAGTTCTATGTAGTACTTAAGGCCCCTGAAGACATGTACAAACAGCATAGCACATAAAAATACTAATTTATTTCAATCTTTCTAATCTTAATAAATACTAAGTTAGCTTTTCATCACTGTAACACATTCAACTAAGGCCAAAAAAAAACAACCTGTGTTTCCGGTAACCCGACCGACCCTATTTTTTCCTCGCCGACCCTATTCTTTTTTTAGACATAAAAGTAAAAAAATATTTTTTAAATTCTTTCTGAAAAAAATATATTTCTTCAAATATATCGTTATTATTTTCGTTGTTTGTCTTTCAATGTCCCCGGAGAATATACTTTCATTCCGGATTATGTGTTACCGAGACGGAAAAACAAAATGGCGGAGGGCGGCAAACCCTGTCCGATATCTTAAAATTGGCAAACGCATGTTTACGGTCAAAACACGTGGTTGATCACCGGAGACATATTTTGCTGTCTTTTTAATGAAAATATTTTGAATTATAGTTTGCAGTGTTATTTATCCATATCCATGTCCAAATTAAAACTTACTTTTTTACGATAATGCTTTGCGTATATCATGCAAGCTTCTTACGATTAGGCTTTGCGAATTCATGCAGGCTAACTGCCAGGTTCCAATACACATTTCATTTATCGTTATATTGATTTATCCGCAATTGTCAATGGTTATTTATTTCGCCTTATTTAAGTCCCATATTGCATGATATGGAAAGTGTAAAAAAAAAAATAAAAAAAAATCCCGACCTACCGACCCTATTTTTTGTCGCCATGTTACCGGAAACACAAGTCATGTATTTTTTTGGGGGCCTAAAAGATCCTATATTATGTAAGCACTATTTTTCAGTCCAGAATCATATAAAAATCTTAACTAATGAACAATCAAATCATTTTCATTGTGAAAATCCAATTCACAAGTACATTACAAAGGGCTATAAATCGGACAATATTTTGGATGTGATTTTTTTAACTTGTTATATATATATATAAGAAGTTTATATCTCTTATGGTTTAAAAGTTATTTGCCATATCCCCTCTCGAAGTACAGTATATCCATGTCCATTTTCACAAAGGATAGGAATTTAACAAAAGGCAATAACAAAACCCAGGGGCATAATTTGAACAAACCTTCACAAGCAATTGTGACTTTACATGTCAACTTGGCTAAAAATAGACTTCACTCATGTGGAATTGGCTAAAAATAGACTTAGCTTAAAATAGCATTTTTTATACTTTCAAGACCCATAATCCAGGCATGTATGGGCAGATCTGGCTGGTTTTCAAAAGGAACCAAGTTCTAATGGATATCTAAATACTGTACAAGTTTCATCGAGATACAATCAAAACTGAAGACTGTATCATGTTCACAAGCAATTGTTTACAGACGAACTGACTTTTTAATACTTTCAAGGCCCATAATCTAGGCATGCATGGTCGGATCTGGCTGGTTTTCGAAAGAAACCGAGCTCTAATGGATATCTTAATACTGTACAGGTTTCATCGAGATACAATCAAAACTGAAGACTGTATTGTGTTCACAAGCTAGTGTTTACACAACAGCATTTTTTTATACTATCAAGGGCCATAATCTAGGCATGCATGGGCGGATCTGGCTGGTTTTCGAAAGGAACCGGGCTCTAATGGATATCTAGATACTGTACAAGTTTCATCAAGATACAATCAAAAATGAAGGCTGTATTGTGTTCACAACCAATTTTTTACACATTAGCATTTTTTTATACTATCAAGGGCCATTATCTAGGCATGCATGGGCGGATCTGGCTGGTTTTCGAAAGGAACCGAGCTCTAATGGATATCTAGATACTGTACAATTTTTATAGAGATACAATCAAAACTGAGGACTGTATCGTGTTCACAAGCAATTGTTTACAGACACACGGACGCACATACTACGTACACATTACCATGGCATAAGCTCTTCTGGCCTTTGGCCAGTAGAGCTAAAAATACTGCAGTCAGACTTATAGTTCCTTAGCAGGGCACTTCTCCTCAATATGAGCTATCTGTATATAAAGTTTAAAGTCAATACCCCGAACACTAAATAAATATGAACATAAACACAGGGCAATAACTATTGAGCCAGAGTTATGGTTCCTTTGCACTGCACTTCTCCTTAATATAATCTATCCCTATATGAAGTAATTACCACAATGACTTCAGGAGTGATTCTCCGGACAAAAAATATGTATGCAAATGAAACGAAATTATAAAACTATACCTATTGCAGCCAGAATTATGGTTCTTTAATACACTTCTCCTCATTATAATATATCTGTATGTGAAGTTGAAAGTCAATACCTCAATGACTTTGCAGCTATACTCAGGACGAAAATGCTTGGGAAACACCCACACACAAGTCTACCATTTCTATATTCCCTTCGCCGTTAGGCAAGGGATAAAAAACATTATATGGCTGCACAGACCATTTCTGTTCATTTGTGGGACTCTAAAAAGAATCTCACGTAATGGTAGTTTGAAATTAAATGACTGTGCTCAACACATGAACAACAAAAAAAACAGCAGCTAACCTTGAGATGTTAGGGAAAAGAAGACTGCGATCAGCTCTTGTCATCTGTTCATCTTCAATACGGCCATTCTTGTCCTTGATGTCCAGGTCAAAAACCTTTTCCTGTGAATTAGGTGGGAAACAATTTCTATTTAGAATCAAAATGTTTATGGTACTTATGTCTTGATTAATGATTATAATTAAATTAGTGTCTATGGATGCCCTACTTCAGCGATAATTGAGTATGATCATCCATTATTATTTAATTGTATGATAAAAACATATTATTTGTTAAGGCATAAATATGACGAATTTGTTCTATGAACTGACACAAATAACTCTTTTTTTAAATTAAGTATTCTGACATTCAAAATGCAGGGTCAATTTTCAAATATGTAAGATGAAGAAGTTGTTGAAAAGAACATTCAATTATTTTATATTCAATCATCAATTATGGTTGTCATTTTTATTTGATTATCAATTATGAAATTTGTCAGATTCACCAATACTAGTTAATGGAAAAACATTTAGAGGCTATTATTCATAAGTTATTGAAGCTATTGATCATAGATTCTGGATTGCATTCACGTTTCAGAATAATTAACCATTTTGAACATGCATACATGTATCAAAATTATTGAAAATATTTATCATAAATTCTGAATTGTAAGTTAATTTACATGTCTTAAAATTATTGAAGATATTGATTATACATTCTAGATTATAAACAGTCATCTAAAGGTTGTTTTACTGTCTAATTGGTAGTAATTTTATGTTAAATTGTTGGTCTAAACTTAACAAAAACACTAGCAGATATTAGACTTACAGCTAGTTTGGTCTCATTCCTGCTGAGCCAGATCTTGACAGATATCTTCTCCACCATGAGTTGCAGGGCGTACTGCATCAGTGGACTGCTGATAAGCCCAGTCACAGAGGCGTTGAGTGGGTGAATAAAACCTGACCAGCGAATTTGGCTTTTGTATCCCTGACGGACATAGATGTGTCGAAATGTCTCAGACTCGGTGGTTTGTCTGATTATCTCCACCTGATGTGATATAAAACAGGAGGTTTAGTATAATGAATAATAACCTACTAATAGAAAGACTTGGGCAAAAAATCAGACACTTGAGCAATTTCTTAGTGACTAACTCAGCTCATTTAACCTCTTTACAGCCTAGAATGGTTCAAAATTTTATATTTTATTTCCTCATATTGCCTGATAGAATTGTAATGTTATAGATCTTACTCCAAGGCTCAAAATAAAAAAAAGTTGAGGCATTTTAAGTGAGTAGGTCGAGTCACTAGTAACAATCAAAAGGATGGGCCTACTTGTTGCAAATCAAGATATTAAAAAGGATCTCGAAACAGTGGTAAATATATTTGCAAAAGCGTTTGTGCATCCAAGCCCCCCAAGGCAAGTGCAATATGAGCTCATTTATTGGGCAAATAGTGAAGTCGTGTTGGAACCCTTTCTATTGTGTATCATTGTATTAACTAAGCATAATTATTGTGTCAATTTTATATTTTACAATCCCTGTCCAATATTGAAACATTTGATATAGATGCAGTGTCAGAAGATTATTTGTGTAAATAAATAACAATGTGAAATGGTTACTAAACCCCTACCTCATCAGGCATGTTGTTCTCCCCGAAACCAGAGCGATACTTGGTCGCAATGAGACCAGCCGGGAGGTCCTCTACACGACACTGATCAATCTGACTCAAGGAGGCGCTTAAACCGTTCCACCAGCCCACCGTACCTGACACAGTGTTGGTGGGCGAGATGCAGTTTCCCTGAGGCTCTGTGGTAAAGAAGGAAACATTGCAGTTTTATAACAAGGATTAACTCAAGATATGGAAGTTCCTTATGTTCATTTTACAGTTATTCTTATCATTCCAATGAGAGTCAAAAATCAAACTGTTGAATTATATAACATTCCGTAAACCTCTTTGTATAGGATGTAATCCCCCCCCCCACTATATTATTAGGCTTCTGACAAAACTATTCTACATTCATTTCTGGCCAAAATTTTATTTATAGAGAAATAAATGGAGGTTTGGAGAACATTTATGTAGAATCTATGAGTGTTGCCAACAAATAACAAATAATTTAAGGGCTTCAAGGAGAGTGACATCGGGATGACATAATGAAATGGTTTTTAATTGATTATGTAATGTAATATGGTATTTCAATTATTATTATTATTATTATTATATACCGTATTTATATAGCACTCTTTTCATTCGTCATGAACGTTCAAAAGTGCTTTACAAAGGAATAAATATATCACATACATGTATATGACAAACAATTTAAAATAAGTTACAGATAAATACAGAGACAGTTAATACGTTATAAATAAAAAATGAATTAAATGAGATAAAATGTCCATCCACAGGTGACTGTAAAACAACAGGAAATTGACATATAGAAATAAATTATAAAATGAACAGACCCGCTAAAACCTGTATTAATTGTCCTGTACTTAAAAACAAATAAAAATATAAAGATAAATCATTCAATATTTCCTAGTACATGTACACACAATATAAAAGGAAACAGGATAAAATGAAATAAAATATTGAAATTACTGATAATACACATTACTCGATGAGAGTACGTCGGATCAATGTCACAGTCAAGTCAAGTACCGATACAATGCGGTTAACACGTTAAGTTTCATAGAACTGAATGAATAAGTGTGTTTTTAATGCCCGTTTAAAAGAGTACAAAGTGTCACAATCCCTTATTCCAGATGGTAGGGCATTCCACAGTTTCGCGGCCGCAACTTGGAAGCTCCTCTCGCCATATTTCACTGTTCGACTTGATGGGACGACCAATGTTAGTGATTGATTTTTAGATCGTAGATTCCTGGCAATTAACTGTTTATTTCCTTAATACCATTTGTGCTTTTGTTATTTCAAAATATTTTACCATTTATTGAAATGTGCTGTGCTATTTAATAACCTTTGCCATTTTCAAAATTCAATTCAATTTGTTAAAACAAAATATGTTGCTGCCGATCTTGACATTTTCAGTCTATGGTATTAAGTTATCATCCGTATTTTCTAGTACTTTTTTGTACTGCGACCTTTCTATGCTAGCGTCCTTTACACAGTGATTTATGGTAAAGCTTGAAATAAATTTAATGTCATAAATTCAGATATCATAGCTTACAAATTTGACATTGCAAAGACAAGCATGTATTAAGTTTGTACAAACTGCTATATTTACAATCGTAATGTGATGTACTCATAACATAAGCCATCTTACTTGATCTCTGCTGACACTTGGCCTCCTTGACACACCAGTTACAGGGCTGTATGTATGTGCGCCTCTCCAGGGATTTTTCAGTGAGCGAAGCACCCTGACCCTGGCTCAGGCACGAGATACACGTGGTGAGCCGTGGGCAGATGCCAGGGCAAAGTGCACGTGGCATCGCCATGTAGCTGGTCATTTCTTTACATTTCTGCAGTCAGAGTTTGAATAATGAAAGACTTAAAACCTCAGGTTTTAAGTTCATTACAATTATTGCACAAGAGCGAACACAAATGATTGTCAGTCGTTTTTTCAGTCACGCAAGATGTTTAACTCATCAATTAGTATAACCAGAGTTGTTAATTGGGTATAATTACCAATTTATCAAAGCCCAAGTTATTCATTAACAAGAGATGTTTGTCAAACATTTTGCCCCCCATGAGCACCATGTTGTCAGGATTATATGGACAATTGAATGAAATATGCAGTACAGTTTTAAGATTATGACCATTCAAAGTGTGAGGATAGATTGTGTTATGACCATGACCTTTGACTCTATGACCCCAAAATCCATAGGAGTCATTAGCTGGTCACCAAAAACCTAAATGTCAAGTTTGAGAGCCATGGGTGCAGGCATTGACAAGTTATCACACAGACAAGCTTTTTTTGTGACCTTGACCTTTGACCCCTCAAATCATAAGGGGTCATCTACAGGTTAGGCCCAACCTCCAAGTCAAGTTTGATGAGTGCAGGCATTGTCGAGTTATCACACGGACAACCTTTTACCATTCAAGGTCACTGTGACCTTGACTTTTGGCCCGATGATCCCCCAAAACAAAAGGGGGCATCTACTGGTCAGGCCCCACCGCCAAGTCAAGTATGAGGGCCATGGGTGTAGGCATTGTCGAGTTATCACTCGGACAACCTTTTACCATTCAAGGTCACTGTGACCTTGACCTTTGGCCCAATGACTCCCAAAAAACAATAGGGGTCATCTACTGGTCAGGCCCAACTTCCATATCAAGTTTGATGACCATAGGTCTAGGCATTGTAGAGTTATCACTCGGACAAGCTTTAAAATTCTTTTACCATTAAAGGTTACTGTGACCTTGACCTTTGACCCGAAGAGCCCTAAAATCAATAGGGGTCATCTATTGGTCAGGCCCAACCTTCATGTCAAGTTTGATGACCATACGTCCAGGAATTGTTGGGTTATCACTCGGACAAGCTTTGGTCTACCGACGGACTGACCTATGTGCAAAGCAATATACCCCTCTTCTTTGAAGGGGGGCATAATAATTAAGCAATATACCCCTCTTCTTCGAAGGGGGGCATAATAATTAAGGATGCAAATATGAATGCAGTGGAATTGAAATTATTCCATTTTGTGTTTTGTCTATTCAAAATGTATTGCCTTTTGTTGGGATAGGGAATTTCAGAGGCTATTTAGGGAAGAATTAGGATCCGTCGCGTGATCCGGTACGACAAAGAAGGGCACAAAGGCCCTGGCTAAAACTTGGCGACTAATAATAGTTTACTTCAACTTTATAAAGATTCATTTTGGTAATTGAATATTCCATCGAAAGAATTACAGAATATTTGAATATATTTTGCCATACGTTTGCATCCCTATTAATAATCAATAGGTTTCTGATCAACTGCAAATTGATTTTGAATAATAGCTCATCTTAAAAAAATAAAGTCTTTCAGAGTGTAGCAAAACTGTCTTTGAAAAAAAGAATTTCTTGCCAATATTTGCTTACATGTTCGAGAGTGCGGTGCATGCAGGATTTTGGGTCGTTACAGAAGAAGCAGGCTGGGTTGGTCTGACACTTGTCCCTCCAGGTGATGTTCATGCAGTAATCCAGGTCAAGGCCCGCTTCATACTGTGTGGAGTGCAGAGAAATTTACATGTGATAACATAACAATATAATGATTATGTTTAACATTGCCGGGTAGTATCAGTAAGTATTTGATACCACCACAAAAATTACCAAAATGCAGTTTGAGCAAGTCTGGAAAGCATTTTACCAGTGCAGGGCTTTCAGGTTTGTGCTGATGTCAACCACTGAGGTTAGCGGATGATTTGTATTTTACATAATTATCTGGCCTTTTGAAATTTAAAATTGTAGAATAATGGTGTGAAAATTAGGGCATGCAGTCTCCATGACTGCTACTTATACATGTACATGTGCAATATTTATCTGACTGTAATCCTTTAAAACCAATCGCTTTAAGCAAATAAGAGAAAGGTTATATTGAGATTGAACTCTTTCTGTACATACACTTGGTGGTGCTATGATTTGTGGAAACTTGAACAGCCGGAGATCACCCTTCACATAGCCTGCATAACCCCCAGCAACCAGCAACAGGTTACCATTGGCAACAGCAGACACATGACTGACACGCCCTCGATTAGTTGTAGACTCAATGACTTCCATGTACTCTGCAAAAGAAAATGTTATAATGGAACTTGTAAATTTAACAACAAAACTTTTGGAATAATTACTTTTTCATAAATGAAAAGGTTAATGTTATCAAATGTAAACCAGATGAGTTTCTGGTTCAGTTCTTGAAATTTGCATACATTTTATGAAGAAAGATTTTGTCACTGTACTGTAAAAATGTATAAATTCAGACTTGGGAAGTCTTATATGAAGCATTGAAGTTTCTATTCAAGATGTAGTATACAGTATATTGGTTCTTCTTGTAGCCTTCTTTTAAACTATTTCCACTTACTTCCCATCAATGTGGAGGCATCCACCCATACATGACAGCCAAGGTGGTACAGGTAGATCTTATAGTCGTAACACGTTTCCACCTCATGGTGAATGTGGGCATTTCCCCCGTACACTACCATGTAGTTCCCCATGATCTGAACACTATGGAAGGAGCGCTGACTAGGAACATTTTGAGAAATTTTGTCAATGTCAAAGTTGATCTTTGACCATATCAAGTTTTTTATGTGAAATATATGCAGATCATTTGTATGTGAGCCATATCTTGGTTGGTCTGGTGAGTGGGAGTAGCCACCATAGATCAGCAATGATTTAGATTCATTATGGTACACAGCTGAGTGTCCGACTAGTCTGCGTGCTGAAGACTTTCCTGCCAAAGGTAGAACCTCCTCCCACTGAGATGGAATGTATCCGTCGATTTTATACATTTTCGCCCAAAACTGGCCATCCACAGTTTTGCCACCAAACACGTATAAATCATCTTCAACCCTGGTCAATGTATGCCCTGATAGTTCCAATGGTTGAACAGTGCTGTCATTGGCATGCATTTCCCATGTTTCTAAAGATGCATTGAAATACCATAACTGGTTACTGTAAGACCCGCTTTCTAATATACCACCAAACATGTAAAACCCGTTTTCAAATACCACCACTGCATGTTCGTAACGCCCTTCGGGCCATGAATTATTTTTTTCAACATCATCCCATCTATTTGTGTCAAAACAATACTTTTTGAGATCACCTAAAACTTCATTCAGAGAAAATCCGCCGAACACATACAAACACTGAATATCTTGTAAAAAAGCACCAGCATGGGCTGATCTGGACTTTAACCCCATGCCCTGTGGTAAAACATCGTACCAGTATTCACTCCCTTCAGCATCATTGATGCTTATATTGCACATATACCCAATGTATCCTGGATCACATTTACAGCTGGAAGTCATGTTATCATTTTCATCATCTGGTACACACTGTCCATGTGAGCAATCTAGAGGGCATTGTTCTCTCTCACAGAACTCCCCAGTCCGGCCGGGGTAGCAGTAACATCTGAAGTCCACACAGTTGCCCTGATTGGAGCAGTTAAATGGGCAGTCTTTTATCTCATAGTGAACCTTGAAGCCCTTCCGTTCATAGTTTCTGTCACTGAACAGGTACATCAGCATCTGTGGAGAGATATTAGATATACACATACACTCAATGCAAGATGAATACTTAATCCTTTCATGGAATATTGTTATTCTGTACACAGTCAGGTAATGACATTTTTGTATAATATCATTACAAATTGAATTATTTGTGTATGTTTTTCAAAGTAATTTTCTTAAGTTTATAACATATTTTTTTATACATATGGACACGCAATTTCACAAACTGTTTTGACACACATCTCAAATCATTGGAAGAATTTTGTGAATTTCCAAGTGTATGAAAGAGAAAATGAAATATTCACCTTCCCGGATCTAGCCAAAATAGTTTCTGGATTGTTGCTTCCACTAAGACTGGCAAGCATGGGAGAGTTGTAGGAGTCGCCATCGTAGATGAACAGGAAGTCGTAGGAGCACTCTGTGTCTATATACTCGAAATTGAGAATGATGGTCTTATTTGGGTGCTGAGCTGAAATATATTAAAAGACCAATAATTATAAAACAAGAACACCGCTTATTGCAAGCAGTACAATTGTTCCCTTAAGGTTCTATTGCAAAAGCAGCAGCATTTCTAAAGGATTTGCATAATTTCCTTAATGGCACCTAACCACTTGTTCACAAATTCCATATATCTAGCTTGCATACTTAATGTATCAGCAGTTCAAACACTGGATAACAAATGCTATCAGAAACTCATGAACAAGACCATTATAAACAGATTCATTTTGCAAAAAAGAAATATTTCAAAAGAGCTTTCTGGACTGATATGCTCAGTATAGCGAGATTCAAGGTATGGGGGAAAATGCTGCGATGCAATGAAGAAGTTTGAAAAACATGAAAATGCCCCCCTAAAACAGGGTTCCCTCTGGGTTCTAAAAAGTTGTCGCCATTTTTCGCTGGGGTTAAGGAGGCCTCCAAAGGCCTCCTTATGGGTCCAGGGCAGCGCCCTTGTGGGGGCTCAGAGGGGGCGAAGCCCCCCTTAAGCTCATGGAGTATAAGCATTTTAAGAGCCTTAGGTTGCATTTAATAAGCACATTGTCGTGCAATAACATACTTCATGAAGCACAAGTTATTAGTAGGGATGGAAGCGAGTATCCGGATATCACGCAAGTATTCGGATACCAAAATGGGTATTCGAATATTCGTTAAGAATTAAAATTTCAATGAAAAAGCTTAGCAGAGACATAGCAATTGTTATAAAACTTTTCAGATGAAATATTTCAGGTGATCAACAGTGGCTGTCGCTAAGCGGGTATGTGTCACAAATCGTCTGCTAATTAGGTGTTTGCACAAGGCGTGATATTGTGTCCTTGTGCAGTACTCTGTGAAGTTCTATGACCTTGTTTACAATGACAAGTGTTGTTTTATGATCTCAGATGTGCTTAATTGACACTAATTGATACCGTTGATATTAAACAGATTGATAATTAATCCGTAGGAATTGATCGTCCAATCACAAGATAGGGGATTTAAAGAATTGTTTCTGAACAAGAACATGCGTTCGATTAAGTGCGACATCGAATGAAAACTGTTGTGAAGTATTCGAACATTTCGGACTTGAAAGTAGTGTGTGTACAGTGTTTGATTAAATTATCAAACATATAAATGATTTATTTCCTATTTAGTATTTATTCACGTTTTATTTTGTGTAGTGTATTTTATTTTTCATACGATATGTAAACATGTTTAGTTTATTGATAAATTAAAAAAGTACACGCATGTAAATAAAGAAAAATCAGATCGTTTTTTTGTCGTCTTATCTTTTCCGCAAATATATCCTTCATAACAAAACACCGCAGAAATTGTAAGTATTGCATTAAATCAAACAATGTAATGAAATAAAATTACAACCGAATATCAATAACCGAAGTGTCATTTAACATGAAACCTGCTGATAAATAACAAACTCGAAAGCACGTGGCAGTAATCACCTCGGCCGAAGTGACTATCAAATTCGCGAGGTGTTTATGTGGTATTCATCATGAGTTTTATGACGTAAAATGAGTTGATTATAACATTATAAATTATTAAGACTGAGAAAGAATGAATGAAAAAGTGAAATTGCCATATGACGAATTATAAATTAAGTGGACAATTATGTCAAATAACAGAAGGTGGGTGACATATAATAGGAAATTTACTTATTATGAAAACAATTTGATACGAGTATCCAGATAGTATTCGAATACTTGATACGAATATCCGGATACCGATTTGGTATCCGGTTTCCATCTTTAGTTATTAGCAAATTGTTTTTCTACTGACAAAATATATGGGCAAGTAACTAAATAATAAAAATAATGAAATATTGCAAAAAATATGACATACCCGGTACATCAATATGTTGATTTCTGTTAAATGCCTGCATACAATAGTGTCATAGAATTAAAAAATACAATTATGAAATTTTGAGATAAACTTAAAATAAATGGAAACTCAAGAAATATACATTGTCAAACTAAGGCCATACTATCCTAATAAGAATTTGTCTACTCATTACTCCAGCCAACTTATCGGAAGCCTTATCAAATGGGATGTATATTATATTTATTTGTTTGCATACCAAAATGACTTCTGTTAAATTTTTTACACTTTTTAACCCCATAGAATTCGCCAAATTGTCGCCACTTTTGTGATTTTGTCACAAATGGCGACAATGGCGATCGCAATGAGACAGTAGACAATGCAATGAGACAGTTGACAATGAAAACATTTCTTACATTTAAGACATAATCAGGTGCGCGGTGCAAGATGGTGAATGAAAGTGAAAGTAGAAAAAAATGCAACAAAAATGGTTCAACTTGGATAACTACGCATCTTATTTTTCGAATTCACAACAGTATGGATGATATTTCAAGCTTCTTTTTGTAATGCGCAAAGATTGCATGGCAGTCAGTATTAAATGTGTTTTAGAGAGAAATTTTTCATAGTTTTCAAACCTCTCCTTTTTTTAATATTTTTTTTCAGTGTTGAGTCTGATTATGTAAGAATTGTAACAGGAAGTATTATAAAAATTATGTTTTTCTTGTAGCTTAGCTTTTCACCATTCTGCCAGTGTCAAATGTATAAGATTTGGTCAATTTCTTAAATATATATATATATATATATATATATATATATATATATAGTGATATTTTTTTCAAGTAAAATTCTTAGAATTGTATTGAAATGTTATATAATTACTTATAAAACAATATCAAAGGGCTGAAGGGTCATATTCTAGTGTCCATGATCTTCTGTGGTCATTTAATTCAATCATAGCGCTTTAAAAAGGAAATAAATGGTGCATTTACCATGCTGTATTTACTCTTTGACATGAAATGTATGTACAGATACCCGGGTCCAAAATGTCTTCCCACCCATGCCATAGTCCTGAAGTGTTTCGTGGGTCCTAGATAATTGCTAAATCTGAACCATTCAAACCACACAAAAACACTCTTGGTTGTTCTTGGAGTTACGAGTACTTTTTCTATGTCTTGTATTGATGCCAGTCCAATATCAAGAGAGCGCATGTGTAGACTTCAGGCAACACCATAAAGCTCTACAAAAGGCCTCCTTATAGTCAGCCGGTTTGCATACAAATTACTGACAAAGTGCCGTCACAACAGTGCCATTGGAAGAAACCAATAGTGGGGTAGTAGTAGTAGTAGTAGTTTAATTCGTGCATTATGTCAATAACAGTACATTTTACACCAATATAAGATATATCACATATTGTATTTGCATGATATTTAGAGTCCTAATAAGTTATATCACAGAAAGTTTAACATAATACTAGATCTACTAAAACAAGTATTACTTCTGGTGTTAATGATAAATACATCTAATTTATTACCAAATAAAGTTTTACGAAATAAAGTTTAACATAATAAATGACATTGCACAGGATAACCCGTAAAGATTTGCACAAGTACAAAAGCTGATTTCCAACAAGGTCCATGTCTAAGGTTTTACAGTTGGCATTAAATGATATAGTGAACAGTATTATTTAATATTATATCATATACTCAGATGAAATAAATTAATGTATGATATTCATCACAAATAAACTACTATCACTATCACATAATTATATAATATACCACACAATTATATAAATAGTTATGGAATATTCAGGGTTTCTGCAAGGAATTTCATAAGGCATGTCGGAAGGGGAGGGTTTGGGAGGGGTGTCCCCTCCTGACGTTGATTTTTTTTTAATTTTCGTATCCAAAATGGTGCAATTTCCTGCATTTTAAACAAGTTTACAGTTATGTTCCTATGATTTAGAATTACCAACTCAAGTCCGATTAACATTAAAAATATTTGTGAAAAAGTTTAATGGTTTCTCTTCATTAATTATTGGTATTTCTCAAGTTTTCCGACAATACAATATCGACAATATCGATCGACTCATGTTTCGTTTAGTGCGGGTATTATTTATATTGACACCGTTGACGTCACAGCAAAACGTGTAAAGCACGCTGCATGCTGGAACACAAAAGAGCCCGGAGCAAAGCGACTGCTCGTGGGTGTATTCGTATTTAAAGCTGCTACAGGTAATATTTTTAAAGCCGGGTCGGCTAAATAATAACTTAAAGGGAATGTAATGTGCATTTTCAGATTTATTTATCTTTTTTTCTTAATAAATTAAAAGAAAAAGAAAATAATCAAAGTTTAATAATAAGCAACACAAAATATAACTTTACACTTTTAAACTAAAGACAGGAACGCGACTTAATTACATATGACGACATAGCATAACCCTTGTTTATAATAACACAGATATCTTCACACGGTTCTCAATAATAATTTAATATTTGGTTAACAAATGGACTCAGGATTAAGAAACAAAATAAAACGACACATGATTTATGTTACAAAACTCAATTAAGACATATTGTTTACTTTATGTTCATAGATGATTATAGTGATGAAGGTCGCAATTACGACAGTGAGGTATTTCACACATTCCCATTTTGATAAAGAATAGGAGGAGTTTGGTTAATTGCACTGTTGAACCTCACCGACACGCCTTCATGCTGTCATCGATCCTGAATGGCTGATACAAATGCCGTATTAGTCCCGACACACCTTCTGGCTGTCAGTCAACCGTTGCAATCGCAACAAAATTGTGTATTGTCAGAACTGATGATTGTTTTGATAAGGGTTGTCGCTAAGCGGATTAAAGCATGTCGGCATAATTAACGCATGTCGTTAATTAGCCTTGCCAGCGGAAGGCACGTGGGGCCCGACAAGCCATAAAGGGCTGGCGGAAACCCTGATATTTAAAAATTACCAAAGCAACTATATAAAAATTGTGCGTATTCTTAGAAAGCGCACTTATATTCATCTAATACATAAAAATTGTGAATACCAAAAGACATAGAAAGCGCACTTATATTTATCTAATACATAAAAATTGTGAATACAAAAAGACAGACTTTTCAAACTTCTCCATCTCCTTTAAGAGGTGAGTTTTGAGTAATTTCTTAAAAACATACTTTGATTCTGTGTCTTTGATGTTATTTGGAAGCATGTTTCAATCCCGTATACCATTATAGTAAAAAGAAGCTGCTGTAAAACAACCATTATGTGGTAAACCTGGGAAGGAAAGTGCGCTCGGTGTGGGGCTCGAACCCACCACGGCCGGAACACTAGTATGTTATTCTAGCCAACTGAGCTTACAATCGGGCTGGTTCTAACCCACACACACTACATTAGCAATGAAATTCAATTGAAATTACCATCAATAAGCCATTCACATCTGGCATAATGTGGATAGGTGCTGTGTTGATCGTCTGGAACCTCTTCAGTAAGGATGCCAGTTAAATTGGTAAGGACTGTTCTTTGGTGCTGGCATGATGCTCTTGACGAAGGAAAAAAGACTAGCAGCAACCAAACATTCACGCTTACCCACATCTCAGCTGACAATTTGTGCAAATTAGGCCAGAGGATGGGAATAGACGCTTCCAGCGTAAATCAAGCAATACGTCACATATTATCTCGCGTAAACAAAGTTTCCATAACACTGGGATGAATTTCTAGTTGCATTACGATGCTCTCATTTCATTTAAGTTCTTTAAAGCCATTTAATTTTCGATTGACAGCGGAAATCATCTGTTTTCCATCTTCATCCATTATTATTATGATGTACGGGCAAAAGATTTGCGGGAAATTTGATTGGATAAAAATGTGGAATGTTTAGTATGCGGCAGCGTTTAGGAACTACGGTGAAATACTCACATTGACCGGTACGTTTGGGTTTGTGAAACTTAGTAAAATAATCTAATGTATAAATTACTGTTACGCTGAGAAAAAGAAAACAGCAACAAAACATATTTAATAGCTTTGCGAAAGCAATTTCAAATATGTAATGTCTCAAATTAAATACCTGGAAACAAGAATAATTTCCAAAAGTTTATAAAATATGATCATTTATTCAGGTATTTTTTTATTGTGTCCACATAATCTAATGCACATAAAAAAATAGCACACTATATAGGCACTAATTACTTCCAACAACACTTTCAAAATTATTCCCAAAGAAAGTTAAAATGAAATTCTTACAGAAATATTTAAAGTGACACCCTTACTCAAAACCAGTACATACACAATTACACATGTATAGCAAATATAAAAATGACTGATAAACCTTTAACTGCTTACTAAATAATGCATTTATGGAAAATATTAATTACTAATAACAAAATTGCAAAAAAATTAAATGATTGGTGAATGCTAAAATATTTACTGTGGTCTACTATAGTCTCATAAGGTAGAAATACCGTGTTTTATGCTCATTTCTTTCAAATTAAACTTAGTATTCTTCATAAGAACCATTGATTTTGACATTTATTCATCCTTTTTGAAATATTAAAACAATATTATTAATTGTGATGAATCTTATTCGGGATTAAGAGTGCATATTTAATGAAATAACTTTAAACTAAGGTGTGAGTGTGCGAGTGTCTTTCCTTAACCTAGCTTGTATCCAGGGTACGGTTTTTCATCTTCTCTCTGAGACTTTCTCCAGTCTGTAGTCTGTAAATAACATCTCAAATAGTTAATTATCTTCAAAAGTACTAAATTTCTTACAAACTCTGGATTAAATGACAATGTCTCTACTAAGGTGACTTTTAAAAATGGGAGTACAAAAAAAACTGTATTTTTTCTTAAGGTAACAAGGATAAATTATAACCATCTGCATCAACATTACTAGAACAAGTAGTTTTCCGGGCCTGTTTATCAATTCCAAATCAAAGGAAAAAAGTGCAGCTAGCCTTGTGGTCATAACACAAGTTAAAAGATAATTGTCTGTGTAAACAGTTCAATCTTGACCATATATTTAATCATAACATTTCTCGGTGACACTCCCATTTTAATAATACAATGAAAAATACAGGAACAAGCCCAGTAGTCGAAAATTCAAAAATAAATCCTGTTTAGGGGCACAAGGCAAGGGCCAAAACGATAATGAACTATAGATACAAACATACTAACATCACATTAAAGCCCAAAGTTCAAGACGGTGTGCAGAATTATTTCTGTTAGACTTAATTAAACCACTATACTTGCATAACTTATCACTCTTCATTCCAGTATGGATTTGATATTTATAACGGCACCGTTCAGTGATATAGAAGAAGCATCAATATGCAACTCAAATGGCAGTTCAAAGTCAGCATAACCTAGTATGGGTAGTTTTGAAAACATATTTTTAATTTTCTGAAAAGCAATTTCTTCTTTCGTATCCCAATGAAAAGGTTTTGTAGGAGAATTTGATTTCATTTTTATCTGAGTTTTTTGGAATTGGCACACTTTGGTAACAATTTGATCGATGGCACTTTTATTTGGGCACAATTCTGTAGGTATTTCCTACAGTAGCCCGCTATTCCTAAGAAAGACCTTACTTGCTCGGGTGTTGTAGGTGTCGGTCATGGCTTGATCTAATCCAGATCTAAACAACAACAACAACATTAACAACAACAACAATATTTGTTTGCTAACAGTTTTTCACAAGGACTTTCAACAAGTTATGATCCTGGGATGTAGAAAAATTACCAAAAGTTAATAAATTATTGTCATTGATCCTGGGATTTTGGGGTGTCTACAGAATGTAACCCACTTGCAATATTGAACGAACTAATTGGGCAGTAATTAAATCGTGCATCATCAACACTTGCAGAATTATTCCCGCGAAAAGTTTGAAGTGTAATCCTCACACAATATTACTCACACATACTGTTAAATTTACGTGTTACAAAATATGTTCTGTTCTGTATACTTTTTAGTTTGATAGATTTGTGATTTACAATTCCAGTTCATCCTTAAAAAAAGTTGATTATAATATTTATTTAATATTTCACACTACACTGTATAATTGTAATATATTTAATATGTATATGAAACACAAAAAACTGTATAGTTTACGTGTAATAAATTATGTTCTGTTCTGTTCAATATTTAATTACATACACTATCTTAGAAATGTTCTAGCACTTGCTAAACTTTCATAAGGATTTGTTAAAGGGGCTGTACTCCGTGTGATGAAATAGCGAAAAAAAAAAAAATAAAAAAAATAAACTTGGTATCGATGTGTACGATGAATTGAAACTCACTATCTGAAGTACCACATAGTTTACAATTCATATATTTTTCGCAGTTTTTTTCGTATTTTTCCATTTAAAAGATTAATTATATAGCTTAACTATTCCAACTGATAAAGCTTTCGTAGCTCAGTGGATATAACACTGGCCTGCAATTTTGGCGACACCGGTTCGAACCCGGTCTCCGACTCGATTTTTTTACATTTTGGTATTTTTTTTCCATTATGATATCAAAGAGTAAAACATTTTATTAAATAATTGTCCTGAGATTCGTTACAGAAAAAAAACTTTTTTGGTGCCAATCTGGTGTACAGTCCCTTAATTTGACCGTTCCAAGGCGGTACCTAACAATCCTTGATAAACATACATAGTGTTTTTATATAATATATATGGACTGTGTTGTTTGTGGAATTTTGTGCAGTTTTTCCATGTTTCTTGTTTGTGATTTTTTTTTGTGTTCTATGTCTTTGGCGTTTACCCTGTGCCATTGTAACGGGGTTCATGTTTAAACTTTTGGCTACTGAGCTTGTTTCTGTAGTTTTTCACATAAGTATTTAAAGATCAGATAAGTTTGCTCTAATATGCAAAAAGAAAATATTCGTATATTCTACAAAATTCCTCAGGATTTTTGTCTCAAATCCTATAAAGATCTTGTTTATTCTAAATGTTCTTTACATGAAATACATAGAAAAGTTTAGAAATTTTTAAACATTTAAAAATAACAATATGACATAGTAAGAAATGAAACAGCTATAGAAACATTGATTTTTCCCCCAGGATTGTCCATATTTATATCTATTTTCCAATAGGATCCTTTTAATATAAAGCCCCTTCCTTAAAAAAGCAAACACATGTATGTTTCTTGAATTTTGATTCTGATCGTGATATTGACATCGCCTTTTGCAATTGATTGAAAATAAAAACAAAGAACATGTGAATAAAAATATATGTTTTGTCCATCATTATTTCTCTTTTGGTCATCATTTTTTATGTTGACAACGGATAATAATAATAATAATGAAATGGAAATAATTTGTTTGGCGAACTTGACTTTTATTTGCCATTGCAAATATGATAAGCAAAAAATATAACAAGATGTACTATCATACACTATATGCCAGATTGAGAATAGTGGAGTATTATCATATATAAACCACATTTCAAAACATATCGATGAATCTGGTTAAAATTGAAATGCACACTATGGTATCAATAAAACAGAGAAATAAAAAAACAAGGAAGCTTGAGGTTTTTTCTATAGAAGCGCTAAATCCATGTAAGCCCTACGATACCGAATGAACATACAGTCGGCACGTTAAGAACCATTCTGTTCCTATGTAATGCTTCTCAGGTGTTAAATGGTTTGTCAAACGGTCTCGGTTTTTTATTGATTAGTGTTCAAATTTCAAAAAATATATATTAAAACAGTTTTCTCTAATAAGCCATATGTTTAACTTTAACGTAAGTGTTGGCATTGAATAACAGTTTGTCATTTATTTAAAAGTTCTCTCTTCAGTACGCTATCTGTCACCGCTTATGGAACTGTGCATTTGCGATAAACGATTTAGGGAGCCGGGCAATTAGCAAGAATCGGAAGTGTGTAACTCGGTCATTTTATACACTGTATTTATGCATTTATTTCTCGATAAAAAATGTTTCGCCATGCCTAAAACTGATTTATTTCCGAAGAATGATGTATAGTCGTGGTATTCATATTGAAAGTTCATGTTGTCACATTTAGAAACAATCTTTATTGACATGCAACTGTTGCGATAGAAGTTGCGATGAAAATCCGCATGAGATAATTACTGCGCATGCGTGTTACACGTAACGAATATGGCTGCCTGTCAGTCGTCACAATAGTTTTTCAGACAGCTTTTGATAATTTATTTCTGATCGACTTCATTTTATGTGTAAGATATCATCAAAAAACATAATTTTTTGAAGCATTATAGGTAAACGCCAAGGTAATTATATTTACAATGCTTATGAAACTGTTTACATGCTTGCTTTAATTTTGACAACTCACAACAGACAGGTTTATGAAAATGACAACATGGACAAGAGTATAAATATAAAATATATGATGCTGTCATAATTTATATGGTGATGTGTATCGACAACTTTGTAATAACTTTAAATATGTACGCAATGAAATATCTGGCCAGCTAAATGAACAGACCTGGCACCCATTGCATTTCAAAGAAGTCATGTGCTCTTCTAACTAGTGTAGTGGGTGTGGGTAAGAAACCAGCTTCCTCGTTAGTTCAGTTGGTTAGAGCTCTTTGCTGGTGTTCCAGCAGTGGTAGGTTTAAGCCCCACAATGGCACACTTTTCCACCAAGGTTTACTTTAATGGTGGCAGTAAGTAACTAGGTGCTTTAGTCTGTGTAAAAACCGCCTGGTTAGCTTAGTTTGTTAGAGTGCAGTGTTGGTGTGCCAGCAGTCGTGGCTTCTAGCCCCATTTCAGGCAAACTTTTCCTCCTAGGTTTACTTAACTTGAAATGCTGTATAGATATCTCTGTGGTAAGCACTCTTATTTAACTGCTTAATGCTTTTCGCTTCACACAGTGCTACCAATAATAATTTGAATCTGGAAGAATGAACTTTCTGACCATTAATTATGGGAGTTTTTCATTGAAATGTTGAATTTATCTTCATCTATTGTTTCAAATAAATAAATTTACATATTTCTTTTTAAATAATTGATTAAACTTAAGACTGATGGAAAATGTGACCATGAAAGTTACATTGCCACCAAGTTTTGATATTCTGAACTTCCAAGCCCAATGAAATTCTGGAAGTTTTGCTCATTACTAGGAAGTAATAATCTAACTTAAATGGAAACCCTGTTGGTGCCCATGGTTCAATTTCCAGCCTGGGTGCATCTGACTTTGGTTTGTGGTCACCAAGCCTGACAAGTGGATTTCCTCCATGTTCTCCTGGTTTCTCTACAAAATGCTAGTGAAAATATAAATAAAAGGAAAAATAATTTATCCTTTACAAAGTGTGAGTTTTGGGGCACCCAGGGTACATGTATTATGATGAAACATGTACAAAACAAACACTCCAAGACTTAAATAATGTTTGCCTTAATGCAGCTAGCAGCTCATAAATGCACCGAATTCCTTTAGATATTATATAAAAATATAAAATATCTAAACATATGGATTTTGTTTCATTCAGCCTCTGTATCTAATAGCATGTAATAGGGTCATTGAAAATTCTGCTTTAATCTGAAATTTTCAATCGAAATAATGACTTTCATGACCTCCTCAGATATCAAACAAGATATTTTAAATGACACATCTAATATTCTGGTAGTTTTCATGAATAAATGAAGTTTTAAAACCAAACATTATTGTTGAATATGTTGATATATTTTTAACTGTTTTCATTATTTTTTGTGAAGTAATGCATTCAATTTCATTTTATAAGCTGCTCAGCTCATTAAGGCACACATTGTGTAAGTCTGAGTGTTTCTGTAAATCTCTCATGATAATCTATTCAGATAACATCTTTCCAACAAAAGTGATAAATGTTATGTTGTGATAACTTGTTTCGCAACATTGTAGAATAGAATTTAAAATGATTTTGATTTATTATATAATTCCAGGATGACTAACTGGGGAGGAGGTCAGGCCCCAGGGTTGGGACAGGTTCAACAGGCCCCAGGGTCCGGACAAGTCCAGTTCTTTGATCCAACAGCCTTCCAGAACACCCCTGCCTCCAGCCAGCAATCGTTCCAACAACAGGTTAACAATATATAAATTTCTAAAAAGTCTTCATGGATTTTTTTTTATTTTTACAAAGGTGTTAACTAGTTTTTCAGAAGTAAGAATGCACAATCTTAAGACATGAAATAAAACAAGTCTCTGCTGGGTTAGGGTTCATTTTCTACTGAGGAGTAATGAACAGACTTGCTCTAATGTTGCCTGTATTTAATGGTCAGGCATAATCAATATATTTTAACTTGTCAATGTAAAATTCAATTCTCTGCACTAAGAGAAGATAAGACATTTGCTGAAAATGTTGCTAAAAAAAACCAACCAGATGAATGAAAATTGCACTATATCTTTCTGAAAATCTTGATTATCTATTTCAGGGTGGTGTAGGTCAGCAAGCTTTTGCTGGACAGAACCACCAGGTGAATGCTGATAACCAGGAAAGCAGTGAAGGATGGAGCTCCTGGGGTGCGTGGGACCCAGGTGCAAACCCATATGCTCAGGAATTCTCTGGCCAGCCAGACCCTGCGGGCAAAGACCAGTCTCAGTCTGGGGCCTCAGAGTATCCTACAGCAACAGCTGGGGACCAGCAGCAGTGGTATGGCCAGAATCAGTGGAGCCAACCACAGGACAATAGTGTTAGTGGGAACCAGTGGGAACAGAATGGCTACATTTGGGACCAAAACAGTAGTCAGTGGGTCATAAAACAAGGTGATTACGGTGCTGGGGGAGAGCAGAATCAGTATGCTGGTTATAATAACTATTGGGGTGGACAGAATGGAAATGACAGTGAAGGTCATAATAACCTTGTTCAGCATGGTAATGTGCAGAATGTAGCTGGTGGATCTGTCAATTTTTATGACCCTAATGTGCAGTATAATCAGCAAACCAACCCACCAATGAATAACTCTGGAGTTCCATTTTCTGATGTTTCCCAGAGTGATGCTAATTCTAGTGATCAGAGACCTCATAATGAACTGGACAATTCACTCTCTACAGAAGAGGAAAGTCAAAGTACAGCTCCATCTCTGGGTAACATTGAGGGTGGAGTGACAGATGTCTCATATAACAATGAAGACTATGATGAGGATAGTGATGATTCTGATGAATCAGAGGAAGAACTATCAGAGTCCCATGTAGGGTCAAGCAGTAATCATAGTGCCGGTGCTACTTTTGAAAATGAAAATGAGCAAAACAAGAAAGAAAGTCACGGTTTTAATTATAATCAGGAACATATACAATCTGGTGAAAATAGCAATTTTCTTGGTGTAGGTTTACCTGAAAGTGTTAACAATCAAATGCAGTTATTAAGAATACAAGATAATGTTGTGTCTCAACCTAGTGGTCAAATTCCCGTGGATATTAATTCCAGTATTCCCATGTATTCTGGTCAAATGCCTTTTGATCCACATGCTCAGTATCAGCAAGATGTTCCAATGTATCAAAATACCCAAGTAATGTCAAACCTTCCACCATCTGTACCTTCAACTGGGGAGAGTTTGCTGAATGTTCCTCCTTCTGCAGAGAGTGGTGGTTCCTGGCCTCCAACACAGGAGAGTTACTCAAAAGAAAGCATTGAAGAGCAACCTGAGAGTCAACCACAAGCAACAACTACGCCAACCTTCAGTGACTGGGAACTAGTGCCAAACAGTGAAGTTGAGCAACCACTAGCTGCACAACTGGAAACGCCTCCTGTAGCACAATTGGAAACACCTCATGTAGCACAATTGGAAATGCCTCCTTCAAGTGTTCACAGTAGAAATGCCTCCATTGATAACAATGTGAAGTTCTTTATCAGTTCAAACAATAGCTCGGCTAGAGGGTCGCCTTCTAGCACTGGAAAAGCCACTGAGGATGACCTTCTACAGGAGCATGAAAATAAAGTGACCAATCCTCGCATTCAGAAACCTGTAAACAAAGAAATACATGACAATATTGCCAAATCCGAAGTTGCTCAAATAAGTGCGCCTCCTCCTCCAATGGCAGGCAGTGGGCCAAAGGGAGGTAACCCATTCAGGAAAGGTAAACTTGAAGTTGGTCAGGAAGATGTCAGTCTTCTGTCTTCAACCCAGCTTGATGTCACCAAGCCAAACTATGAGAATAGCCCTGTGGTGTTAAATCAGTCAATATCACCTATAATGGGACACATAGACCAAAACAAGATGAGAGACCAATCTGAGAGTCCTGATTTAAATGATGATAAACCTCAAGGAAATATAACAGATACACCTGTCTCATCACAGTCAAAGAAAACCATTGGAAATGTCAAACAAAGCCCTATTATGCCAAGAAAGGAAAGTGCCTTCCAGCCTCTAAAACAAGAAGGTAAAAACAAACCAGTCAAGGCTTCCCATGAAATTCCCGGAATAGCTGAACAGGAACAGAAGTCAAGGCCAAACACTGGAAAACCTTCAAGTGGGGAGAGAAGAGGGAGATATTCACCTGATATGGACAATGGTAGAGGTCGAAGAACACCAGAATGGGAAAGTCAAGATAGGCAGGCAGAAAGGAAAGGAGGTTCAGAATATGATAAAAAATATGGAAGAAGAACACCTGACTGGGATTCTTCACAACGCAAAGGAGGTCGGAGAAGCCCTGATAGAGAAAAGGACCGGTATGGGCGGAGTTCTGATGGGGACAAGCTGACCTCCAGACCCCCGGCTGGGCCCTACGGTGGGGACAAGGAAAGGGATCGGCCTTCCAGGTCCCGGCAATCAGCATTCCATCATATACATGTGAGCAGAGGCAAGAATAATGTGTCACCAGCTGCCTCCCTGCTTGACGTTGCTGATGCCCCAGCTATGCCAAATATACTGTTAATGCCTGTAGCATCAGCTGCTGGGACTGGAAATAATACAAATGTCAGTGAGGCAAATGCTCCATTAGAGCTCAACCCTATTGTTTCTCTGATCAGTTCCATGAGTGAGCATATCAAGTCAGATGACGTTGAAGATGGTAAAGATAACAGTCATTCGAGGAAGAAAGATGATGATGATAGAGACAAAAGTAGAAAGGATAAAGAAAGATATAGAGATAAAGACTCTAGTGAGCGGGAACGTTACAGGGATGATCGTGATTATAGAGACTCTAGGGACCGTGATAGATATCGTGATAGAGATCGGGACAGGGACGGTATCCGTGGAAACCATTCATATGACAGTTTGCGTGATAGAAACTTGAAGGATTCAAGAGCCACATCACGAGAACAGTTGAGTATGTATGACTCGAGGACTTCTCTGGATCAGGATGATTCACGAGACCGAGGAAAGCGCGTGGATAGCAAGGAACGCAGATACAGAGACGACCATGATAAATACAGGTGGGAAATCGCTCAAAATTGTTGAGTGCATATTGTGTTTCACTGTTCATTTCTTTTAAAAGCTACACAGTATATAAATAAGTTGTTTTTTTATAAAAAAAACAACAACAGAATATAGTCGATGGAAGAGCTGTACAATATATCAACCTATAAGAAGTTGTGTGCTTATGAAAGAAATATGTAAAGATATAACTACAAAAAAGCATTTCTCTAGTAACATGTGCATGTATTTATTAGATTTCTTATTCAAATTCTTATTCCAGTAAATATGAATTAGAATAAATCTTGTTTCTTGCATAAAGGGACCGAGATCGACCATCCAGTCGTGGATCGATACTGGACAGTAGTAGTAGACGAGACTATCGTGATCGGGACAGGGACCGGGATCGAGAGTACTACAGGAGAGATCGATATGATCGCGACAGGCCCAAGTCCAGACAAGGTTTGTATAGAGACCTTCAAGTTTTAAAATTGCTAGGGTACATCTTTAGTATGTCAAAGGATAACTGGTTAAAGTACTTTGGTTATTATTATGATCAATTTTTTTTTTTAACGTATGCATAATTTCATGAATTTTGTTAATAAACTGCTCTTGATGTAAGGAGGCAGTTTTCATTACCATACATGTTATTGTAGGTACATACTTGTACATGCATAATTTAGCTTACTTCTCACACCATACATCTCCAGGTGAGCGAGACCGACCAGTGTCACGCATCGCCGACTCAGAGAGACCTCGTTCTAGGAACGATTATGACAAAGACTACAGGGACAGGACCAGAGGTAACACTTTGTTGCTGTAAACTTGTATACTCATCAGAGCATTTGAATATTTTATATATATTATTGTGTTTATTCAGATGAACACTTTTAATGTTACATCAGTAATTTTAAATTATTTCTTTGTGTTAAGTAAATTTACGAAACTTTCTTTAGTCTTACTGGTACTGTGTCATTTTTGTGTTATTCTAATCAGTTTCAGGGTATGACTATGATGAATACTATCGGCGTGCTCCCCGGGAGTACTATGACCAACGTTACTATGACTACTACTATGGCACCTATGACCAGAGTTACTATGGCGACCAGAGCTACTATCAGGATGTTCCAAGGTAAAGTCTTAATGATTTTGCCTGTTTGTAAATACTTTTTTGTTGTGCATTAAGTATATAGAGCAATATTATTGTGACGGCTTTATTTTGCAGCATTTTGTGGTATACGTATACATGTATGATGTAGGTTGGAGGAAATACAGCAAAATGTGCATATTGGGATGAAACATCACTTTTATTTGTACTACCTTTATCTAGCCATCATTGGGTGGATTGTTTAGACTTGTTAAATGTTCTCACCAATTGTTAACAAAATCTTAAGGTGGACTGTCTTAAGATATGAAAATTAACAACGATGACAAAGTTCTTAACAATCAGCCCAATGTCGATTACAACTTTACATGTCCCCAGTAATGTGATAATGTCCTACACTTGAATAGCAACTCACAATTCATTTTATTTCGTGATATAATTAGCGGTGATTTATAAAAAAACATTTTCTTGCCTGTACCTTGCAAATTGGGAAAAAAAGTCCAGATTGGGAAAAATACAAAATCAGATAAAAATAGCAATTATAATGGCAAATATACATGTTTTCACCTTATTAAGCATACTTTATGCTGTGAATGTGTTAGCCTTGTCAAGATTTTGTTTATTTTTCAAGAAATTCATTGCTTTTTATTCACTTACATAATGTGCATTTATCAAATTGGGAAAAAAATATAAATTTTTGGGAAAAATGGACATTTTTTCACAAGGGGAAACAGCCTATAGATGGCACTAAATTGCACCAAAAAAATCACTGAATCATAATTATATTTTCATCACATTTATACTTTTTCTTTTTGCAATATAATTTTTGTTTATAATAATTGAAAATAAATATGACTACGTTCTGAATAACATTCTTCTATTGGTTATATATAGGCGAAGGTATGTGTTGTGTTCAACCTTGGCCTCAGGGTAAATTCTGCACTGTTGGTAGTGTGTTTCCCTACTCTGGTATCCCTTATTGTGATATTTTGTCTGTCCTGTAATTTAGTTGTGTGTGACCTGATCTTCCCCACTCTCCCCACTTTTGATTCCCATCAGCTTGAAATGTTTTCATTAAGTATTTTTATGGCTGAGTAAAACTTCATCATTTACTGAAAATATACCTGTCTTTTGCATTAATTTTGTCTTACTAAACAAGACTTTTTATTTTAACATAATGTTATTCTTGTTCAATTGACATAATTAATTTCAAATATAACAATGTATATCAAGTTAAAATAACCTCAGTATTTAAATAACATCTCATGTTCATTCATTTGCATTTATATTTTGGTTGAAGGATATTTAATACTTGCTATGCTTCATATTGCATCAGCTTATCAGCTGTAATGTTTAATATTTCTTGGGTGTACAAGAGGTTAGTTGCATATTGAATTTAGATAACTAAATGCTAAATCACTGTGAATCATGGACAATTTGCATTGTTTGTATATACCAGAATGTGCCAAATTCATTCTCAAAAACAAATAAGGGTATATTTATGTCAGGGTGAATATGTATGTCCACATGACAATTTTATCATTTGACAGACAAGTCCAAAGCAATTGTTCCAAGTAACAACTTAAAAAGGCATTTTGTCTTTAGTTTTTTCAATATTGTCAAACATTTCTATTTTTAAAACTTTAAAGAAACAATTCTTTCAAAAGGACATAACCTAATGACTAAGGCACATTCTGGAGGAGTGGCCTGACCTGCATGCTTTTTATGAGTTACCTCCCTTGTCCCTGCTAGGTACCCTGACCCCTACCAGCGTCGACCCCGCACGGGGACACCAGGGTCTCTTTCGGATGGGGGAGAGGAAATGTAAGTATGATCTCCCCTGATTAATGCTGCTAGTTTGGAGTTGCTTCTCTTTACCATGGATGAGTTTTGGGTGAAATATTAAATTGGAAGGCGGAGAAATGCTACTTCAGATTGTGATTTGGTGTTAATTATTTTCTGTTAAAATCTTTTATCAGCCAGTAAAACCTTATATGGCTTTCAAACTATTATTTGATGTGAAAATTAACCATCTAACAGAAACGAAGTTGAAAAGTAAGCCCTAAACTGTCCTTTCGGTGTAAAGCAATTTATGATGAATGGTTTTGCATGTAGTAAGGCTTTTTGCATAATTGGTATGGTATTTACTTTCAAGCACATTTAAAAGTAGCATGTTTTATAGTGATTGTTTGTTGCTATGACATAATTCTATAATTACCTAAGAAACTAACAACCTTTTGACATTTTTGCTTTAACAGCCTTTTTCCCTTAGTTTACTTTATACCGTTTAACTTTAGTTGCACCTTGTGTTTCCTTGTTTATATTTGCATTGTTCTCCATATTTTACGTTCTTTTGTTCCAATAGCACTAGTCTAGCAGAAAAGAACAAAACACCCGATGTGAAATCTGATAAAAAGAAGAGGTAAAACTAGGGGTTATATACAGGTGTATATTCATAGAGGGTGTCATGTATTATCATATGTATCGCTAACATCATATTGCTGCAGGAAAAAATCTCGGAACAAAACTATATCTCGGAACAAAACTATTACCAAAACATGTTAGAAAAGAATGCTTGATCATGCTACATCACACTTCCTACACGCCTCATGTGTTTTACGATAGCTGCAACACTTCACACAGACCCTACATCATGTCAACTGTTCTCCTGGATGTAAATGGAGACTGCCTACAAATCATCCGAGAAACCCTTTACTTCGACAATTTAGGCCATATAAATACTTTGTCAGTCAAGTCCCTGTAAGATTGTGCTTCCATGTATAGAAATAGTGCCTAGCACTTATCTTTGGCTGGAAGGGCAAGCCAAAGTTCTCTCTTTTTTGCAGCAGGATTATCATAATTTTGTCACAGTGTTTTCAAATACAGGTCATTTAGTTTTAAAGGACATAGAATTTAATTTAAAAAAAATAAATTTGCATGGAATATTCTATTTCATTTCTGTTGAAAAAGTACTAAAAACATGTTGTTTAAAATAGTCATAATTCACATTTCAACCTAACTAAAATGCTGATATTGCATGTCTGCATGCTCTGTATTTATAAATCAGAAACTTTTAGGCTCTTATTTCCCCCAACTGTTTCACAATTGGGAGTTCAAAATGTGCAGCAGAAACCTATGATAAAGTCATACTTATTCTACTTTTACACAGTATTTAAATACATACACGTATTTACTCCGGGTGTCAGCCACGCAATTTCTTGTTCAACCAAAAAACCTGCTCTTGGCCTCTCATATATGACATATTGCCCCTGTTTCTCAGAAGTATTTACTACTTTATATTTTGTATATAACTTAAAAGAAATGAAAACGAAATTCTGGTAATTTCACATTTTGATTTATTTTCCGAAAACTTTTTAACCAAATTTGTGTTTACAATCTCAACAAATATGCAAAAAATAGTTACGTACAATTCCATATAAATATTTGAGCTATTACTAATCCAGAACAACACTTATAGTAAACAATAATAATAAGTATTTTTGGAGAAACTGGGGGCCAGTGAGCCTGTCAGACTCTAGACTCAAACTGCAAATCATCCCATCATTGTAACTTTCATTGATGAATTATATTACTGTTTGAGAGATATACAGTTATTTACATAGTTTTCGTTAAAGAAATAGAATGAAGATCATATCTGTCATGTTTTAAAACAATTTTTCTGAGTCTGGGTGTAGACTCAGACTTGAGACTTCCATAATCATCGGCCCATCGCGCTTGATACATGTAAGCTTGTAGCTGGCCTCGAATCTAGCTATAATAAAAATGATACTTACTAACATAGTAAAATATTAAGATATTATTTGATTTTTGAGATGTATTATTGATAAAAAGTTATTATAAACAGATGCATGACTGAATCCTTTGATAACAATGCTTATGAATTGCTTGCTTACATAGATGAGAACTCATAGTAACAACTTACAGGGAAAATATTTCATAGATTTGAAGAGCAGTTAACAAGCTGTTTGTTATTGAAGAAACAGCTTTTGGTGGTAATATTCTTGTGTAACATTTGGTTTCATATGAAGTACATATTTGTATGACCTTGATTATTAAGTATAAAGAAATGATTTAGTTGATGATATTATTAAAACATTTTAACAGATGAAGTTTAGGGTTAATCCTGAAAACAAGATTTTAAAATCTTTTAACTTCCGACTAGTGTTCAGTTGTGAAGATTGTTTTTAGCTTGGACATTTGCACCAAAAAGATAGGAATTAACTTAAATGATATTGAAAACAATTTCATAAGGGAACTAAGCCACTTTACCCCTGTTAGGCATGAATCCCTTACACTCAAACAGACCACCGGCTATTTTTCATGATTGATAATAATCAACTGTTAGAACCCCTGTTTTATTCTTCACCTTGTTTTTGTAGAAACACAGTTAAACAGTCCTTTAGTAAAATATTGGTTTAAAATCAAGGTTCATGTATGACAGATTTAGTTTGAAGCAATACCTTAAGCCATGCTATAAAACAGATTAGAAATAGATTAGAACTTCCATTTTCTGTACCATTTGTTTCAAGTCTTTGATTCAAAATGCATACAATGACTCCTGCCCTATTATAAAAAATGTAAAGGGGCCTCACTGTGTTGGATATTGTATTTGTATATTTAAACCTTCTTATAGAGAATAGGCTTGTTACGGTAGCTGCCATGCAAGTACTAACTCTTATCTTCCTTGCAGATTTGACTACCCACCAGAAATTTACGACTACTCGCGGAGCGGGTACGAGGACTACTATGGTTACGAGCAGAATGGCTACAGATGGGACCCCCATGTCTCTGCTTGGGTGGAGACCACAAGTAAGGAAACATGCTGTAATGATCAGGGCACTTGAATTGCAGTAACATTATGCCCCCATTGCAAAGCTTATATCAAGTAAAGCTACAGGGATAACCCCTTGAGCTAACACACATATCCCATTTTAGTTGCAGGGCACTAAGACAATATGATAATGATAAAATTAATATGATTCTATTAAAAAAAAAAAAAAAATGTAAAAGTTATGATAACGATACATTTGCCAGACAAATGGGAGCTTAGTAAGGGTTGACACAAAAACACAAAGAATTACCCACTTTCATCTACACATTTTCAGCTGAGGTGATACCCCAAAGACAGACCCCTGAGAAATTCATGATACCTCACATGAGGGCCTGTTTTGGTCCAAATGGTCAACTTGTCAAGGTGCTACCCAACCGGCCAGCCGATGGTCAGCCCGCCACAGTGGAGATACACAGTGTACAGACATTGCTGGACGGGAATGAGGAAGCCGAGGAGTTAGAGGAGTATCCTGGTCCCCTTGTCAGGTGAGGGGTTAACTTATACCATGGGGTTAACTTATACCATTAGTTTGGTACACAGTGTAAAGGGCACTGGGAGATTAGAAGAATATCATAAGTTTTTTTGTTTCTAAGCAAATTGATTAAATTATGTCAGCTTCATCAGGCTAAACCATGATAAAATTCAAGCTATTTATGTTTTTACTTTTATATAGAATTATCCACAAGGGGTTATGATGTCAATTATTGTTTCCATAGTATGCTCTTATTGTTTAAGCTGTATGCCTATATTTTTCCTTTTGTTTAAGTTTCATGGATAACAAGGCTTCTCATTTTGTTTACAGGGGTGACACCCACAAAAACGATGTGCTGAACTTCTGCCAACAGAAGGCCAAAATGTGTGTGGAAAACATGGACCTCCAGGACCGCGATTCTGCGGAGCTCATCTGGAGGTTCCTTGAACTGCTTATAAAACAAAACGGGGTATAAATGAACTTTTTTCAAATGCTCATAACTAAAGCAGTTATGTGTTACATATGTATTAGTGACTGTTTTAGGATATTGGATTATGTGATTTTCTTGACTTAACTTTTCAGCTATTGAAAAAGGAGGTTGTGAACAAATGTTTTTACATTACAGGTGTAACAGAAAATTGTCTGGACCTAAGGAAGAGGGTTTGATATGTTGTGTGCTTTACTTTTGTAGACTGTAGTGGGCACAGACATAGCTGACCTTATACTTCAAGGCCACGAGCCAACAACCCTTGAGTACCGACGCTCAGGTATGAAGATCACGCCGAGTGCGGACGCACTGGATGCCGACGATGGGGAAAGTGAGGACTCCTCGCGTTTGTCAAGGGGCACTACTCCTGTAGACCGAGCCCTCGTTAATAAAGGGAGATCAGTGGAGGAGTGCACAGACAGGTTCAGGCACCTGCTCATGTATGGCAGGAAGAAGGTAATACATGATGGGATAATGTGCACTTTTAGAATTCATGTGTACATTTAGGAGTGAAAGTGTACATTTAGTATTCATGTGTACATTTAGGAGTGAAAGTGTGCATTTAGAATTCATGTGTACATTTAGGAGTGAAAGTGTACATTTAGAATTAATGTGTACATTTAGGAGTGAAAGTGTACATTTAGAATTCATGTGTACATTAAGGAGTGGAAGTGAACATTTAGTATTCATGTGTACATTTAGGAGTGAAAGTAACTTTCTGGAGTAATGTGTACCTTGCAACATAGGTGCAATAGGATTTTATGAATTGTTAATTAGAAATTTAACTTTGAACTTCACCCAGAGTAAGTAAGTATTTCATCAGTATTATATAAAGTCTTTAGTTTACTATACAGTTATTAATGTTAAGATTAGAAATTTAATATTTACAGGATGCGTTAGACTGGGCCATGAAAAATAACCTTTGGGGCCACGCCTTGTTCCTGGCTAGCAAAATGAACCACACCGCACACGCCAACGTTATGATGAGGTATACTGCGGTGAATGCATCTAAATTTCGTTAAAATTAAACAAAGCCACAACAAGTTTAAGTTTTTGTTTGATGGATTCGGGCTCTAAAATGTTGAGTGGTAAATAACAAAATAAAAATACCTTTTTTTTTTCTTCAATAAAAACACTGGAGCCAGCAACCTATAATAAATATTAAGAATGAAATGCTTAAGAATAATAACTATTTTTCACCTTTAAAATACGATGATCAGCTGCATTGACAACTCTTATCGGATTTTATTGTGAAAAATAGGAGCAGCTACATTTTTTAAAAACATCATTTGGTGTTGCCTTAGTTTGCTGAACAGATGCTTGTATTAATAGTGTCAGATGTCATTTACTTTTCTTTAGTTTAAGTGTAGATTATTATATACTAAAACCACTCCAGTTATTAAGTGGATCATGACTTATTTAAGTCTGCTTCATGTGTTTTAATCCTGTTTCAATCAGAATGTTAATTTAAACAATAAACGCATATTTGAAAGCAGTCTGAAGTCCCTGTATACATTGTTAAGGTTTGCCAATGTGGCCATGAGGATGAATGACCCCCTACAGACCGTGTACCAGTTGATGTCCGGGAGGCAGCCTGCGGCCGTCACTGTGAGAATACTCCGCCTCAAACATTTATTTGTGGCCTTGTACAAAACTGTGTAATTATAATGTGATGAAACTAAGATTTGCAAAAATTTAGGTTACTAAAACTTTCCCTTTCAATCATAAAGTGAAATATTTTAGATATATAAATAGGTTGTTTATTTACAAAAGTGCAAGATTGTTTGAAATTGTACAGCTGTAAAATTTTATTGATTCAATTTGAAGACATTTTAGTTGTTTATTCCACCTACGGTACAATTATATATGAATTTCCAGTGTGTGACAGAGGAGCGTTGGGGAGACTGGCGGCCCCACCTTGCCATGATTCTCTCAAACAACACGGCTAAACCCGACCTGGACAGGAAATGCATCATGACACTTGGAGATACGCTAGGTAAGCAGATGAATTTTATATGAACATTTGGAAGAATGAAATGTTTCATGTACTGTTGTATTGACAAAATGGCAAATACATCACAGGTTTGTTGCTCAGAAAGTTGCTCTTTCTTCATACAGTCTTTTACAAAAACTGTCGAAGATATAAGCTCTCATAATTTTTTAGTAATTAATCTCATACAAATCAATCCCAATAATAAAATATATCTCTCATACTTTCTGTACCAGCATCCAAGGGTTTTCTGCATGCAAGCCACTTCTGTTACCTGATGTCCCAGATCTCCTTTGGCTCATTCAACAAGAAGTCGTCTAAGATCGTGCTGATTGGCTCCAGTCACGGCTTGCCCCTCGAGTACTTTGCCACTAATGAGGCCATACAGTGTACCGAGATATATGAGTACGCTCGCTCTCTCGCTAACACCTGGCTCAACCTGAATAACTTCCAGGTATGTTGTGTACTTGTATTGGCTTTGTTGTTTTGGAGAATTTCTTTTCTGTGGATATCACATGTTGAATGTCCAAAGGTCCTTTGTGACATTAATTGAGAAATGTTTAAATTCTGTATTCGTTACTCAGAAAGGGAATAAATAAGCTTAAAAATATTAATGAGTTTATCAAAGTGAATATCAATCTAGATTTAAATGATAATATATTTCTTGTTCATGAAAAATGCTATTTACTTAAAAAGCTTGATAATATCCGGGGTTTAAACTGTCTTGCTTTAGGTGATTGCTCACACAAGTGAGCTGCTATAATGAATTTGTGTTGTTGTTTATTTCAGACCTTCAAGTTCCTGTATGCTACCAGGCTGGCAGATTATGGATATGCTCAAGATGTAAGACTTGAACAACATGTTCAACACAAGCAATAATTATTAACAATGAAGAATACTTACATGAACATTTAGTTAATAAGTCTTGACATCGATATTTATCTTACAAGACTGTAAATGACTATTTCATTCAATTCGCCGAACACATTAAAGCTGCATAAGGTTAGGTATTTTTGAATTTACATGAAATATATATGAAAATCTATTATGAGAATTGTCATAGCCTAGGTTCTGTTCTCTTTGCTGTGCAAGAACTTGAATGTAGCCACCACTTGGAAACCTTGCGTGAATTTAGTATAGACTGGTACACACATTCGCACAAACACTAACCTCAAATCCCCTCACTAGTTTGTAATAATTCCTGAGTCATGCCCCTTTGTAAATTGAAGGAAATAAAATGACTGTTTGCACATGTTTTTTTTCTTCATATTTCAGGCTCTGCAATACTGTGAGGTGATCTCTCGACAAGTGAACACCAACCCTGTCTTCTATACCCATGTTCTAGTCAAACTCCTATATGATGTAAGTATGCAAGCCATAGAAATTTTGTGCACATGATTTTCTATATAGTTGAAATAAATCAGTTGTTATCCCTAAAGGTTTTGTATCACTTAATAAGACATATATATTATTTCAATCTCAAAATACTCACTCAACACTTTTCCTTGTATAGTAGTTGTTCACTCAATACAGCAATTAAGTATGCCGTTTTCAGCTATCTAGCCAGCTAAAGTTTAGTGACCCGCAATTGGAGGAGTCAGAAGATGAGCAGGATCCTGATTGGTTGAGGAGCCTCCATACAACACTTGTGCAATTTGAGGTGAGCGACATAGTTATCAAAGTGGTTTTTTTGTTGTTGGATTTTTTTTCCAATAAAAAAATGGTATTGTTACAACCTTGGATTCATCACCCATGCAAAGGCTCTAACCTTAGTCATAAATCTAAAATTGTTCAAGGTATTCAAATGAAACTTATTGCACATGCTTCTAGAGACAATACACACATATATCACATATATAATTATAGCAAGGCCATTCACTCTGGATTTAGGTACTTATTGTTTCACTGAAGCTTTTGAAGGTCGTCTGCGGACCTCATTTTACAGTAATATTATTATTTAAGTTGAAATTGATGGTGAGAAATATTGAAGCTGATGATATGAATACCAAAATAATTCTTGTGATTTTTGTATTTAATTATACCTATAATGTGTACTGTGATAAATTAAAGGAGGGTGCAATACAGTCCCATTCTGGCACAGTCACCCCGGCGTACCTGGGGGGCCGGACTACAGCCAGCAGTGACAGTGGGGAGGTTGGAATGTACATGCAGCAGCCAGACCAACAAGGGCAGGTATGCACCTTATCTGTAACTCTGAATATGTGATCAGAGATGAAAACAAACTGTATCTTGCTGTGAAATTAATAAAACTTAAAGCTGATGTTTGACTTAAGTCACTTAAACCTGTGTTTTCTTAACTTATTCAGCTTTGCAGTATTCTGGAGAAGTACAAACACTTAATTGCCAGTACTTCTTTATGTCAGCATTTTTAGCTCGCCATATTTTGGAGAAAAAGGAAATTGTGATAGCTTTGTTACTATTCATGTCAAGTAGGGTTGTTTTTGCCATTGTAATTTCTATATGAAATATTTGTAATATTGTATTGCACTTGCAGGGCATGTTATACTTGAACTCGACCAGTGGAGTGTACAGCCAGGATTCCCAGTATCAACACCAGTCTGGGTATGAGGGCAGTCAGGAGTCACAGTATCAACACCAGCCCGGGTATGAGGGCCACACCCAGGCCTACCAGGTATAACAGTGAAACTCTTACATGTAAATAAGTGAAGAAATTCGGAAGATAGACATATCCCGTGCTCCGCCTCTAAATATCACAATTCAAAGTTTTTAAATTTTGTTTTGTTAAACTTAGTGAATTATCTTGACTACATTTTCACTTGTTACCCCTACACTGCAAATATAATTATAACATAGGCCCCAGACGGTAGCCACCAGAACCACTTTGACCAGGGGCAGGTAACTCAGGGCACAGGTCAGGAAGGTCAGACTATGGACACAACTGGGTACTACCAGCAGCCAGGGGCAGATAACCAGTACCAATATCAGCAGGATCCATCGTTCCAGCACCAAGAGGCAGATGGTGAGAAAATCTTTAGTAACGCTTATGGCTGTAAAGATTCAAATCCTTTAATCATTTATGTAATGGGGAAACTAAGCTTTCCTTGAAACAAATAAGTGTTTATTTATAACTTCAGATGTGAGTCCTTTAGTTTTGCCTAGGAAGTAATTGTTGTCATTTGATGATAGTTGAAGGCTTGTTAATCAAGATGATATTCTGTAGGTTTGCCTTAAGAAACAATAAAATATTAGATAAATTTGGAACAAATAAATGTCGTCTCTTAACAGGTGCCAACTATGGTCAGACTCAATGGCAGGACCACCAGGCTTTGACCAATCACAGTACAGGAACTGAACCTACCAATGAGGAGCAGGCACCGACAGAAGTAGCCAATCAGCAGCAGGCAGAGCCCACACATCCAGAATATGCCAACACTGGAGAATACCATAATTATGGTAAGACTTGATGGAAACACAATCATTTGTACTGCTTTGATAATTAGCATGTGTTAACTCCATTTTAGCAATATGTAAATGAGATATATTATTACCTAGTTATCTAATTTGTGTTCTTTGTTACTCAGTGCCGAATCACTGGTCACATGGTCATCAAAGGGGACAACCAAACTTCCCTGCGGATGTGAACCTCGGGGAAAGTCAGACATCAGCAGTTTCAGGCCAGTCCACACAGTCAGGAATGTCGAACAAGCGGAACAGTATAGCGTCTGAATCCAGTGTCACTCCAGTATGTATTTGTAGTTCAGTTATTGTTTCAAAAGGCAATTGGATATAAGTGTAGGCTTACATAAAATCTGGCAGCAGTATCAAGCAGGTTTAGGGTTCAGACATGCCTAAGAGCAGCATATAAGTAGTTTTACAGTTAAACATCAAAGAAGTATGGGCATTTAACTTAAAAGGTCAAGAATTTGCAGCAAAATGATAATAAAAAAGATGCTAAATAGGTAAAGTTTATATTGAAAAGACTCTTAAGCTAATGTCACAATACTGTAATACATGCATATATAAAACTTAACTTTGTAGGATGAGGGTGAAGATCATACAGACAGTAATGCAGGCTATGTCCAACAGCCGAGTATATTTGACCTGCAGCCTGCTGGGGGCCGTATTGTTGCCCCCAAACTCAGGCCCCGTACCATCTCAGAAAGTAGTACTGGGAGTGGGCCAAGAGACAGACATCCGTCTGGACCTGGGTCTAAGTCACAGAAGACAGCTGACAATGGGAAAGACCCTGGACTGGTGAGTTTTTTTAACTTATTCGCCTTTTCCTAAAAGCTCTTTCTTGCTTGTTTTTTGCTTAATACTATTTGCATGGTTAATATTAGTGATTTATAAAGAAATTGTTGCTTCCTTGACACAATTTTTTCTGGTCACCTACACATATGTAATTCAATAGAAGTTTAATGTTGTAAAATGTATTATGTAAACACTTGAAAGTTACTGTTATTTTGCTATATATTTTTGCAGGGAGGCAAACAAAAGGCCAGTGGAGGTGGTCTGCTGTCCAAGATTGGAGGGCTTTTCTCCCGGAAAAATGAAATGAAGTTACCTGATGATAAAGAACCATCGGTAAGTGTCTTTCAGAATTCAATGGAAAAAAATAGAAGCACATGTAAAATCAGTTGAAAGTCTCACAATCCATTTTACACACATAAATCTCCACACATTGTGGTCTCTTGATTTCCCTTTGTACTCCTTTGACCATGCAGACGCATAGGTCCGGGACATCCAGGTTTGAGTATAAACCCAGCTCAATAAACACTTATTGACAATTGTCATGTATGGACTGCGACAAGCAGAAATGGGTCTGAGAGTTAAAATGACAAGCAAACAACAATGATGTCATAGTCTCATGCTACTGAAAATACAACTTTTGTTCCAATGGTATGGTGGATACTTTCTAAGTGATATTCGTGCATTTGTTGTGGAAAGCATATCTGATCTGATGACTGTATGGGAGCCATATGACAATCACTTTACAACTTGTTTCATGTACTCTTTAGATTGTATGGGACCCAAACAAGAAGCGCTGGGTGGACAAGAACGCTGATGAAGTAGAGGAGGCCCCTGCCCTCCCACCCCCTAAAGACCATGAGCTTTCCACACCAGGTATGGAGACTTACAAGTGTTCCTCTATCAGGTAGAATGTATTTGTTATCAAAGTAATATGTAGGTAGGTCTTTGACAATTTGATTATCAGATATAAAGCAGTTTCCTGACATACCCTAAAGAGAAAAATAGTATCAAACACATGGTTTCCATTTCAGGGCCCCAGCCTCAAAGTCAGCCCACCAATCCAGGCCCAGCAGCTCCAGGCCCCGCCCCAACCCCCTCTAACATACCGTCTGGGGGTAACAAGTTCTCCAGGAAAAACTCGAAGGGTTTTGGTATGTTTTCATGATTTACTGTTTTCTCTTTTTATTACAACTAAATGACACACTTTTAAGGCAATATCCTTCATTTTAATTTTAGCTTAACATTTTGTGGTATAAAACAGTTAAGAAAAATATCAAATTGAAGGAAAATGGATAATTTTACTTTACATGCTGTAATATGACCCAATTCTCTGCAATGATTCGGTGGTTTGATATTTCTTGCACTTTAATGTTCATATGTGTCCATTTCGCAATGATTTCTGCTTGTTAATACATGTAAACAATCTTGTAAATGATTTTAGAAATTCTGTATGTTTATCAAACTTGAGTTTAGTTGTTCTTTTTTCACATAGAGTCAGTAACTAAGACTTTTAGAATGTAAAGTGTGTTATAGTTGAGTATGATGTACAGCAATTCATTTTCCTTATACTTAAAACACACATGTAATTGTTAATGTGTGAGTGTTTATGAATGGCATATTCAGACTTTTCCAAAAGTAAAAATGATCTTGTTATTCTCAATTGTATGGGATTAAATCACCTTTTGTGCAGCATGCCAGTTCTGCTTTCTAATCTCTTATGCTTTCTTACACTGTGTTTCACTGATGACCATATCTCTCTTGCTTTTACAGAAATTGGTTTGTATGATTTACATAACCTCTTGCTTAAATGGCAATACTTTAGAAAGGCTTCCTTCTTTCTGTTGCAAAACCAGTCTAATTTTGACCTTGACACACTTAGAATCCACTCAAATCTTTATAGTCCACAAGTTAGAAGAGCTGGGTGATGTGAATAAATCAACCAGGAGACATATTTCAAAAAGTGCTGATTTAACAAACAGTTGTGATGTACCGGTATGTGAAATGTAGACACTTCCATGTGTATGCACACTTTCTATGGATACAGACATTGTCAACAGACACATTCTGCAGGAACATGTACCATAGTACTTGCAAATAAACCATACAATGAAAAACAACTGGTTTTGCAACAATAAGTTCTCTAGATGGTTTTGTTGGAAATAATCCTGATTATTATTCCATTTTTGACAAAGATTTTTATATTTTTTGATATGATTGGATTTGAGGGTTTGACAGGGTGTGCATTTGGGGAATAGGAAAATGAATAATAAAGAATAAATATATAATCTATATGGTAAACGTGAAATGTGACAAGTGGAAATAGTCTAGTAGTATAGACTAGGTTAGCAGCAAATATGACTTCATAGTTTCCCTTAATTGAACCCAGATTAGGATTGCACAAGGTGTGACAAGTTTGGAAGGCCGTGAATACTTTTCAGATAATTCAAATTTGTTTTTGTGTTTAAATATTTAATAGGATGCCAAAAAACTGCCCGTTTCACGTTTCAATATTTAGTTTTGAAACCTCTTTCTGCACATAGTGATTAAGGAATATTAATCTGCAATATAATTTATTCTGAGTGTGACAACATATACACAGATCCCTTATACACTCGTTTCTACCTTAATATTTCTTTTAAATTCTTGTTTTCAATAGCATGTTTGTGATGGGATATTTCATTCATACAAACTGCACCTGCAGGAGATGAAATAAGGCTTTGGATGAATAAGTCCAATTTTATTATCAAGTGTTTAATTCAACAAGCCTGCTATATAAACTCTCGCATGTCAGCAAACCTGGAAACCACTTTACAGTGCAGGGCTTGTTGCATGCTAATTGTACAGACAGAATCTTTTAACTTAGCTTGCTTTTGGGATTAAGTTGGGATTAAGTACACTTTATGTACAAGTGTAAAATGGCAGAATACAGTTAAAATATCTTACTGGTTTCAGAACATTAAGTTAAGTCTGAACTGTTTTTATTTACTGAAAGTTAAATGTCTTGAATTTGGGATATTTCAGTATATTTTCTAATGAAATTCAGTGTATTTATTGTACATATATACTACTAACATAAGGTTATTAGTTGCATGTTTATGCATGTTAAACTAGTGGTACATCTACATTAAGTTTTTCTGCTCATCTTCTGTGCTGCAAACTTAAGTCTGTACAATTAAGACCTCAATACAATGTACAATGAATTTACAATCCAATGTCTTGTGTCCACAGGAGCACGGAAGCAGTATGTAGATGTGCTGAACCCGAACCCAGGAAACTCTACAAATGTTCCCAGCAGCCTCTTCCACACATTACCAAACTCCAAATCAGCTCCCGCCATATTCAACCCCATGTCTCTGAATGGTAGGTCACATGATGAGAGTTTCATGTATGGCATTCACGGATACATGCAGCTCAGTTTAAATACCTAGTTGCCTATGTCCATTCAACACTGTGTCCAAATTCAAATCAGCGCCTGTAATCTTAAAACTCTTCTAGCTGGATGATATGTCTTTTTTCTTTAAGGTCATTTTTAAATGCAAGTAGCTTTATCTGGATAGGTGCAATGATAAAGGAAGGATGCTGTTTTAACAGGATAGGTGCAATGTTGAAGGAATGATACAGTTTTATCAGAATAGGTGCAATGTTGAAGGAAGCAGTTTTATCAGGATAGGTGCAATGGTAAAGGAAGGATGCAGTTTTATTAGAATAGGTGCAGTGTTAATGGAACGATGCAGTTTTATCAGAATAGGTGCAATTTTGAAGGAAGCAGTTTTATCAGGATAGGTGCAATGTTAAAGGAAGAATGCAATTTTATAAGAATAGGTGCAATGTTGAAGGATGCAGTTTAATATGGTTAGGTGCAATCTTAAATGAAGGATGCAGTTTTATCAGGATAGGTGCAATGATAAAGGAAGGATGCTGTTTTAACAGGATAGGTGCAATGTTCAAGGAATGATGCAGTTTTTATCAGGATAGGTGTAATCTTAAATGAAGGATGCAGATTTATCAGGATAGGTGCAATCTTCACAGTTGTACCATTGGTTAGATGTTTTCAAAAAAAAAAAAAAAATTGTTATCAGTGGAACTGTTTAAGCTTGATATTTTGGTGTGAAATAATCGGCTTGGCTATATTTAGTATGGATGTAGATGAAAATCATCATTTGCTTCATCATACATGAGTTTGTTTTGTAAAAAGTAAGGGAAAAAGACTAGATCATTTTGTGTGCAATTGCAGATGGTTCATCCGAGTCCCAAGACTCGATTCCTGAAGAGGAAAGTAGCTCAGGGGCAGATTACACCAACCAACAGGCAAAACCAGCTGGACACCAGCAGTTAGCTCCCGTGCAAGAAAATGTAAGTTTCATCAAGGTTTCAATAGTGTTAAACCATTGTTGTTTGAAAGACAGATATTGTTTATAGAAATTTAAAGTTTTGCATCCAGTATATGTTTGTAAGGCATGGAACATGTAGAAATAATCTCTCATTAAGTTTTCTTTGCATTAAATGCTATGAAAATGTATGGTTCGTTAAGCTTTAATTCAGATGTTTGAATTTTTTTACAAAGCATATTTTGGAAACGTTCTAAGTTGAAGGTAGTCAATATGCTGCAACTGTTAAAGCAACTATAAATGTGCTTGTTATGCATGTCTTATGTTATGCTCTTGTTTTCGTTCACAAAGTCCAAATATAAAGCATAGTTGCTCCTAAGTTGTATGCTTCTTGCTTCCAGTTGTTTTTGCATATATGCGATATAAGTTTGAGGCCTTGATTTATAACGATTTTTAACTTTGCCTTCAGATTAAATCAAATAAATCATCGTTGCAATGTCATTGGTTTCTTTTTGCCACAAAATGTGCCAAAAATCATGTGTATCTACACGGACATTCACCGACCTAATTGTGTTACGTTTTATTGTAATGATTTTCAGGGTCACGAAACAATGCTTTAACATCCAAGTTAGTAACTGTTCTGGTAAAATTTGTAATGTGTACTGATGTACATGTATGCATCCATTAACATTAACTATGGGGTTATATATATATATATATATATATATATATATATATATACATGTACTCTTTAACTTACTTGAACAAAACATACAGTTCTTAATTTAATGGCAAAGAAGGATGAGTCTAACTGTCATTTATTGATCTAGATTTACATGTCCTATGGTGGCTCTGTCATGCTTTGAATAATGATTTAGACTTAAAGGTTAATGAGAAAAATGAGAGAAAAATAAACACAAATATATTTGCTAAGAAATGATTTGTACAACAAACTTAATGAAGAATATGCCTGCTTGATAGCGCCATACGCTGAGGTCCAATTCATGGACTCCATCTGTTGCATACTACAGACAATACAGTGTAAGACTTTTTGAAAGCGGGATGCAATGAATCGGTCAATGTTTTTGGTTAAAGTTTGTGAACATATTTAATTAGCTGGAATTTTTAAATGGCTATATGATTTTTATCTTTTGTGTAGCCTGTGGCATGTACTTTGCCTAAAAACCTTTTCAAGTATTATAGTGATAGGCTTCTTAATGCTTGTGTATGAGCTTTTTAACATAAGTGGGTGTTTTAACTTACTATTTATTATTGCACAGACTTATAGTCTTGGAAAATATGTAATTGACTGACTGTATTGTGACTGTTTATATAATAAAATAAACTGGTGCACTCATTACCATTCATCCGGTTGTATGAACCCTGACTGGTACACAATTATTTCCTGTTATGTGATAGTGACTGGTTTACATACTTCCTGTCGATTGGTTGCATGAAACTGATTTACACACTGCATGTTTGGGTGTTGTGATTACAGCTATCTAGAGCCAGTTCAGGGAGCTCTCTATCGCGAGAGGTTCAGAAAATTATGAAGGTATATTAGAGGTCACTGTTGTAAAATGTAGCTGTGTTCTCCGTGTTCCACTTTGTTGTGACTTATTATCCTCAGAATGTTAAAGGCATGATGTTTAAAGGAAATATTGATATGTACTGAATAGATGATAGCCAATATATTGGTCAATTGAGTAGAATGCTGTAGTAAAAATATCGAAAGTGCTTTTGCTGAGACTGTTTTTCATCGTTGATCGAATTAGTATATTAGCCGTATTGAAAACCCTTACAGCCACATTAATTAATAAGATAATTTATCTCTATCTCCATAAAACAGAATGCCTTTTTAAGGATACTAACAGTTTATGTTTCCCACACACTTACAAGTTGGCTATCCCTGTTTGCATTTCTGGTTTACATTTGGTTGAAATCTTTACTCAAGCATGTTTTTTGAAGAATTTTAATAGAGGTCATACTCTCAGAATTATAACAAAAATGGAATGAAGATTTGCATTACTTTTTTATTGTGTAATGTGTATAGACAAATAAAACAATTGCAACAGTTAAACCAAAATGTGTACATAGAAGATTCTATGTGTGCTCTGTAGTATTTGCGTTAAAATTACATCACATTATGTCAAAGCTGATAATGTCATTATATACACTATCTTTGCACATGCGTTCATTTATTATTTGCAAATAAAGATAATTTTGGGAACTTTGGAAAAAATAGCCTTGTTAATTGAAGAGCATTTAAAGTTCCATTATATAGACTAAATACCCTTCCTATATGTTTTATAGAACTAGTTGAAATATGGAACAAAAAATGAAATTGCACGGGCCGTGTTTTGATGTCCAACTTGTCACTGAAAGGCCAGTGCTTAAATCTCATGGTATATTGAAGTATAGTGTTGAAATTTTTGTTTGCAGGTTCCCTCAGAGCCGGACACTAATAGTGGGGGCGGCTCTTCCATGCCGGCGATGTTCAACCCAACCCAGTTTCAGCCAGCCAATCAGGCGTTCAAGCAACCGGCACCGCCTGCCCCTGGCCACAGGCTCTCTAGTAGACGAGTCTACCCAAAACGCTAATATTGGAGTGGGGAGGGGCACAGTGATAAGGGGGTGGTGAATGTCTTTGAAGGAAGGGATGGTGTAGTTTGAATGCAAGGCGGCAAGGTTGCGGCAATGACATTTCTGAAAACACATGTTTTATACTAGAAAAAGTGTTGTAAAATGCAAATGTTCGGAGGGAAAGATTGTGTTAGACCGACTTTGTTAATGGACAGACGAGCTAGTGATGGTACAATGCATGTTAAACCAGATTCTGTGTCTGTGTTTGTAGAAAAGATGGCATTATTAGATACAAAATTATGCATATAGAAACAAGGGCTTAAGGTGTGGAATATTTGGTTTGGTGAATAGAAATAGTAAACTAGTACAGCTGCTCACCCAGTGTTCATTTCTCATGTCTTGTGTTAAAACAAGTTCATATTCGCAGTTATACTGGCAAACTCTACCCTTTTAAGAGGATTTTACTCCATTTGGAAATAACTCACATTCTGTTTAAGAAGACAGTTCGGTAATGGTTATTTTCAGTGAGGAATAGGACAACATAACATTAGCAATGATTTTATTATGTCTCCCCCTCTCTGGGGGAGACATATTGTTTTTGCCCTGTCCGTCAGTCCGGTAGTCCGGTAGTCCGTCAGTCCGTCAGTCCGTCCGTACGTCACACTTCGTTTCCGATCGATAACTGGAAAACCGCATGACCTAGGATCACCAAACTTGGTAGGGAGGTTGGTCATGAGGTGTAGAAGATCCCTATTGTTTTTGGGGTCACTAGGTCAAAGGTCAAGGTCGCGGCGACCCCCAATGTAAAAAACATTTCCGCTCAATATCTTGACAATGGTTTGACCTAGGTTCACCAAACTTGGTAGGGAGGTTGGTCATGAGGTGTAGAAGATCCCTATTGTTTTTGGGGTCCCTAGGTCAAAGGTCAAGGTCGCGGCGACCCCCAATGTAAAAAACATTTCCGCTCAATATCTTGAGAATGGTTTGACCTAGGTTCACCAAACTTGGTAGGGAGGTTGGTCGTGAGGTGTAGAGGATCCCTATTGTTTTTGGGGTCACTAGGTCAAAGGTCAAGGTCGCGGCGACCCCCAATGTAAAAAACATTTCCGCTCAATATCTTGAGAATGGTTTGACCTAGGTTCACCAAACTTGGTAGGGAGGTTGGTCGTGAGGTGTAGAGGATCCCTATTGTTTTTGGGGTCACTAGGTCAAAGGTCAAGGTCGCGGCGACCCCCAATGTAAAAAACATTTCCGCTCAATATCTTGAGAATGGTTTGACCTAGGTTCACCAAACTTGGTAGGGAGGTTGGTCGTGAGGTGTAGAGGATCCCTATTGTTTTTGGGGTCACTAGGTCAAAGGTCAAGGTCGCGGCGACCCCCAATATAAAAAACATTTCTGCTCAAAATCTTGAGAACGGTTTGACCTAGGTTCACCAAACTTGGTAGGGAGGTTGGTCATGAGGTGTAGAAGATCCCTATTGTTTTTGGGGTCACTAGGTCAAAGGTCAAGGTCGCGGCGACCCCCAATGTAAAAAACATTTCCGCTCAATATCTTGAGAATGGTTTGACCTAGGTTCACCAAACTTGGTAGGGAGGTTGATCATGAGGTTTAGAAAACTCCTATATTTTGGGGGGTCACAAGGTCAAAGGTCAACGTCGCTGTGACCTCTAATGTAAAAAAATATTTCCGTGCAATATCAGGAGAATGCTTTGATCTAGGTTCACCAAACTTTGAAGTGAGGTTGGTCATGATGTCTAGTTGATTTTGCAATCAGTTGGTCAAAGGTCAAGGTCACTGACCTTGAGGTGAAGAACCGGTTTCTGCTCAATAACTCAAGAACGTTTACACCCAGGAACTTCATACTTGGTATGCCAGTTAGTCATGACTAGTTGATGGCCCCTATTGATTTTGGGATCCATCATTGATTATTTCTCACCTACGACCACACAATGGGGGAGACATGCGCTTTTTCAAAAAAGCAATCTCTAGTTGCTATCAAATATTATCCGGTATTGATGTGGTGAAATCTTTGGTATTGCCTTTAGATAAAACATGCAATTTATGGATACAAATATCCGGTATAAGTTTGCAAATCCAGTTTGCTTGCAAACTTAGTTTTTTTATTATCTTAGATATCAACTTCAAAAGCGACACATAGAAAGTTTGCCCATTGCCATGTCATGATATTATTGCTCATTAATTTAATATTGTAGATTATTCAAGAAAATAACATTGCAAGATGTTACCTGATTTCGAGTATTACATCGGTGTTTTCACTTGTGACGTTGTGTGCAATCTAAAACAGTGATCTTATATACAACTGCGTCAGATTTGCGAATAAGATAATAAAAAAACTAAGTTTGCAAGTAAACCAGATTTGCAAACTTATACCGGATGCTGTTTTAATACAATTATAGATAATTATTGGGGCTGCTTTGTAGTTACATATACATAACTTCTAGGAGCACAGTGTTATTATTTTGGGTTTAACCTTATTCTAGTCCACATTAGGGTTAGTATTTCGTTTGTTGTGGCGGGACAAAATGATATGTCATACCATTGTCATAGATTTGAAATCACGAAAGTAATGTGTTTGTATGATAAAAGCAATGTTTGGATGTAAATGTCATTTCCCTTGTTTTTAATCATGTATTTGAATGATTAAGAAAAATGTTTGTATAGATGGAGAAACTAGAATTGTTGACAATTCTCCACCGTAAACACGGTTGTAATGTTTCATAAGAAATTGTTGTAGTAGCTGATAGGCATAACAGTGCAATTTGTTCAGATTTGATATTTTAATTATTCACTATGTACATGCATACCATTATATTTTGCTTGGATAATTCTATTTTAGTCTTCATTTCTTTAAAGTTTTAATATACATGTACATTGTACATGGATATTGCAATTTTAAAAACATGTGACTATTTTATAATGAAGTAATTTATTGATGATGAAATAAAGATTGTTCATACAGGTATAGTGAATGTTGCTTGTGTGTATTGACATGTATTTCTGCACTTGTTACATTCCCATTCCTTTGTTTCATTCTAACACCTGTTAACTGTCTTTTTTTGGTGTTGCCTCCGAAATATGATCTACACATAGGGATGACTTTGTCTGGGGTCATCTGTGTCATGGATAACTTTGTCTGGGGTCATCTGTGTCATGGATAACTTTGTCTGGGGTCATCTGTGTCATGGATAACTTTGTCTGGGGTCATCTGTGTCACAGATGACTTTGTCGGGGGTCATTTGTGTCATGGATGACTTTCTCTGGGGTTGTCGTGTGTCACATTACGTTCCAATTTATTACTTTTAAATGACTTAAGTCATTATCAGTAGATGAGCCTTATTGATTTTAGGTAAATAGAGCAAAGTTTACAACCATGGTGACCTCTACATGAAAAAAATGAGCACTCTGACAGATGATACATCAGATTTGGGGAATTCTAGTTTTATTAAAATTGGAAAGTAATCATAGCATTAGCCATGGGAACACTGACAATTTGAATGTTTTAACGTTTTGGATGAATTTAGAATTGTTATGGAATTTTTAAACAAAAATTACTTAACTGTATGATAGGGTTCAGAATATTTTCCAGAATACAACATAAAGTGCTGAAAGTAATGAATAAATGATGCCATAACTATTAAACACACTGTGTAGTTTCAAATATGTTGTTATTATTTTACAGATAGGATATTTATTGCAGAATATTTATTGCATTACATGCTGTTATTTATTTGAATTTGAGAAACTTTATTTATCTTCTTCTTATTTGTAAGAAAAAGTGTACTTTATTTGTTGATGTATCACATTTAAGTGAAAACGATGTCTGTCTGGGTGTTGAGATAAATATATTCATAAACAGAATTTGGATTGAGTTCAATGTGTAAACAATGTAAGTACCAGTACTGTGTTGGATAGGTTATTTTCTTTATTAAGTCGATCATGATATGTGGCAATTAACTTTAAAAAGAAAATTATGACCGATTATTATATAGAATAAAGGAATAGGTTTTCGGTTTTGATGCTCATCATTATACTTGACCATCATTTGATAAAAGTTTAAAAGGAAATTCTTATTTAAATTTAAAATAAAAGTATGTTGAAACTGCTATTGTTGGCTTGGCTGCATTGTCTGTCATCATGCAAAAACTTTACCATAACTCAAAAACTGTTAAACTTTGTGCACAAGTTGCAAGAAACAGGTATAGCAAGGTCCTTAACTCTGACTTTGATAAATGTAGAGTTCTGCCCATTGTTTGACTGAAAAACAACAGTTATAGACGAGCATTAATGTATTCTCCCTTGCGCTATTGTTTGTTATTACATCCACGGGATGGGTCATTTTAGCAGTTAACATGTTGTGAATGGGATCATTTTGCTGTGGTCATTCTTGCATTTGATTTAGAAAAGATAAAGTAAACACAACAGATTTGTAAATTTTTGTTTTCCAAATATTACTTTTTTTTTCTTGTAAAAATATTAAAATCCCAGCCTTCCTTCTGTTTTACAGTTGTACAAACATCCTTTTTTATTTATAAATATTGTTCTAAATGAGATATTGTAATTCTTTGTAAAAACATTTGACAAAATGATGTTGACTGTAGACTGTTTGATGCTGCAAAGATGTGGTGTATGAGTGTGCGTTACCTTGTTAAAGATTAAAGCGGTGTAAATAAACGATCTCTATAAATAATCGGTTTTGTTGATTTATTGTTTTCCTTCCAGTTTAAGGATTGTTTTTTATCTTGCCAAAAAGTCACAGACTATGTGCCACTGGTGAGGATGACAGACCACTACATAGAATTAAATGCTCTTTCTTTTGAATCGATTGAAACTTACTACATGTATATGATTATACATACACTCAAACTTAGAAAACATTTCACAGTTGAGATATAATATTACTTTAATTTACTTAACACAAGTTTTACCTTTTCTGTCAATTTCATAATATTTCAATTGTTTACACCCTGATACAATGTGCCATTTTCACCATAACAGTGTGTGTGTACCACATGATAAAGTATGTCATATATGCTACGTCGGAAAGATTTTTTTTCTTAAAATAGACTTAAATCAAAGATAACTTTTCTTTAACTACACCAATTTAAATAAATCATAGGGCAGTCTATGCCGCTTACAGAGCCCCGCCTTCGTGTTATTACAGAAGTTTGATAAGGTGATTAGTTTCATCAAACACTTCGACAAACCTGTTTCAAAAATAATGTTTTGACAGTGCTCCGTCAGACGGCTGTATTGTGAAAAGGTATGTCAAAGAGTTTTAAAAAAATAAACTCAATTAAACTCTGGTAAAAGACCGAAGGCGGGGCTCCGTAAGCGGCGTAGACTGCGTTATATTTCATTTAAAATGGTGAAGAAATATTGAAGTTATCTTTGTTTAAAGTCTTCATCCGAAACAAAATATTGCCTTCCGACGTAGCATTTATGACGCAATTTATCACGTGGTATACACACACTGCATAAGCACCCTGTCCATTTTTGCAACACCATGTTCTTTTTAAAACCTGGCTTAGACCTTAAAAAATATTCAAATGTAACATGCAATCCTTTCCATTTTAAAAACTTAATAACAATTCTGCATTGAAACAGTGATGACTGCTTCAATATCAATAAAGGCTAGCGTACAATCTTTTTAATAAATTATTATGGTATAAACAATCTTGGTTCAAATACAACTGTTTATTTTCGCAAAATGATAAAGAAAGAAGTAGCAGGGAAACCCAGAAATGATTGATTTAGATAGGTTTCCATATAAAGCAGCTACTAATTACATTTTTTCGGCCTATAACAATTATCTTCCTCTCGAATGAGGCCTATTATCGCGACAGAATCATCATCATTAACAGCAGCAGCAGTAGCATCAATAGCATTTTTGTAAATCTGTTTTTATTGCGATGGGGTTGGACGATATCGCCTATGAGAATTTTTACAAATCCAAGCCTTAAATAGTACATTCTTTGTTTGATGAAGAATCATATGGGCCCGAGTTCGTTAGAAAAACACTATAGCTTGCATACCGAATACCAAAAGTTTTATTTCCCGCGTATTGCCCACAGACGCCGAGTTCGAGTACTGATTGAAGAAGTATTGAATATCATGTACTATAAAGAGGGGAGGTTATTGTTTTTTTGCCATACCTGTATACATGCTTATACTGTCCCTAAAAACTTGGAGTTTTAAGGAAGAGATTCACATGATAGCACACGAGTTTCCCATGGGTGCACAGAGTTTGTCAATTAATAGCTGCTATCTTACTCGTTTAACCGCCTAAATTACGCTGTAGGTATTTGCAGTGCGTGCAAATGAAGGTCAATGATATACCTTTTATATTAAAGTTTTTTTATACGAAAATAGTTTTGCTTCTTCGAATGATACAAATCAAGTCATGACACAGTATACTGAAAGTCATGCAATCTTTTTCAAGATAGTCACATAGAAACTGCATGTTTCATGACACCCGTGACAATCAGCATATATGTAACATCCCATAATTCATTCGGAAATCCTCGGCCATTTTATCGAAAACAACCTCGGACGTATGCCGGTACATCAGTTGAAGTAGTTCGTAAATTTTTGAATTATATCATTAATTAAATGTATTGTTTTAGAGTTGTATTTATTGATCGAAGTTTAAATTGTTTGCCAGTGAAGTGAATTATTGTAAACAAAATTAAGATTCCCACGAGTAAAGTCATAAAGTTTAACTGCTTTGTAAAATTACTACGCGATCTACTTGCAGCGGACTTAAACGTGCCACTTTTTGAGTAGATAAACCGTCCAAATACATCCGAGGTTGGCCGAGGAGCTCCGAATGCCCATAATTCTGGCAGTAATGTCCCTCGATGATTTCTGATACAATCGAAGGAGAATTTGTGTCCACTGACTGTGCTCTTGTCTCCCATGAAAAGGTCAATGTATTGTGAAAGCCTTAGTGCGATGGTTGTTGGTATTGTTGTCGGCAAAAACTTCACTCTTGACCATCACTAAAAAATAATTCGAATAATTCAAAAGGAACAAAATGTTGTAAAATTAAGTTTTGTGTTTGAATTAATGTTTTGTGTTTATGGAATTACAATAAAACTTAATTTTGTATTCCATTTATTCATCTACATATTTACACCAAGAACGCAGCAAGACAGCTGTGTGCCTAGCAGTATAAAAGTATATTTAAACTCTTGAGGTGGGAGAATCATATTACTTAAGCTAAACATTAAATATCAGAACATAGTTATGCACCAGTTCTACTGAAAAGCAACTACACAACATCGTACACGCATTGGCTTCGCTCCCGGCAGCTGCACTTATATATATATATATCAGTTATGCCACAGGTAATAGTAAAGACCCTATTTCATGAATATTGAATTAGCATAACTTGAGTTATCATTCAAAGAAATAGTAGTTAGTTTCAGTTTATTGGCAATATCAGCAAATGCATGCCTTTGGCCAAACACAAACACTATCATATATACACAAATGACCACAAAGAAGATCAATGTTACATATTTATATCCGACGAGTATATACAATATGCATGAATATCAATAAATGCATCAACTCAAGAAGCAATTATAGCGAGGGCATCAGTACGTTTCTTCATAACATGAAATATAAATTTTGAAAAAAATCTTATATTCCGACTGTTATAACTTGACATGATGGCTGCAAGTTTATTTATAATGTTAAAAGATCGATTTACGTTAAATTTAGTTCTCAGTTCAGTATCTAACTATCTAGGATAGAGGGCAAATACTCAAAAAGTGCAGCCAAATGGTATGCTTTTATTAATTTTAATAAGCTTCAAATGTAATTTTCTGTTCTTAACATAAAGGGGTCGTTTCAAGAGCCTTCATGGACCTTCAACTATGGTGCTTAATATATAAAATGTGTTTCAGCGCATTTCATTTATAACGTCATATAACATTGAGTTTTCTGTTGTTTGGTACTGGTCGTGAGCAGGTGTTTATTATGTTTTAAATAGCATGTTTTATGTTGCCAAGACGGGTTTTCAGCGCATTTGATTGCATTGACATTTGAACATTTTTAAACTAATCATAATTTGTACTGTCCTAGACAGTAAACAAAAACTCAGGTATCACAGGGATTTATTGGTTACGTATTTTCTGATTGCAAGTAGTTTTGAAGCTAGTCCAGAGTCCAGTATACTTGATTTCCTTCATCCTTTCAAACTCTTACAATTTCAAATTAATAAGTTGTTTTCTTTCCTTAATTGAATACATTGTAAACAGAAATTTAAAATATGAAACTTATTTCATAATCCAGATTGTTTTGAATAGATACCAAGAAATATAGTATTTCATTATGAATCAAGCAATCAATTTTGATCCAATCTCATAACCCAGCCTTGCATTAAAATCTTTACCACGTTTACTTAACAAATAAGCGCTCGATTCTTCTTTCAGTGCATCAATTGTGCGGGAATTTACAAATTCTAGTCGACCTTTTAACAGGGATTCTATATTGAGTGTTTTTGCCGCAACCACAAATATGAAGCTTTGCTCCGCGGTTATGCCTAGCTTGTCCAAAAAGAAATCAATGAGCTCAAAAAAAGCGAGTCGGTTTGCAACGCTTGGGTGGAATAAATATGGTGTCAGCAGAAGAGTTGACATGCTTATGAGGTCCGATGAAGTAGACGTAGCCTTTTCTACATTTGTAGTTTTCTTTGTCTGTTCATCAGCAGTAATATTGATTTCTTCTATTTGTCGTTTTGATCTGCGCGACTTCTCTTGTACAAATGCATTGATAGACGTTTTTATATGGGAAGTTTGTTTTTGAGTGATGGCTCTTGGAAACTCAGTAGGTCTCTCTTTGTTAACTAGGTCCATAGGTTTTCGATCCTTTTGGTCATATTTCTGTCCTAGAGAGTTGGCACTTGGAAATTCGGCAGTTCTTTGATCTTCATTGTTGCCACTTGGAGTTTTAGTAAGCCTTTGATCTTCAACTAGGAGGTTGTCTGTCTTCAATTCTCTGATTCCTACTGGTATTGTTACCACGCTGCTCATACAAATGGCCAGTATACCTATATACAAAGAAAAATAATGATCTTTTAATAAGCTTGCTTGATTTCTTGCCCAGACATGCATGTTGGCTAAATATTAAATTAATGGATATAGAAATAAGTGTCCTATTAGGAACACTTCAACAAATTACATTATTTTTATTTTGTATTTATTCAAAGATGGACTGGTACTTCTGAGTAAGGCCGGTTTATCACAATTAATATGATTGTTTTGATATACCAAAAAGGATGAATAAACATTTCACGTATCTAAACTTTAAAAAACACACAAAAAACATAATATTATATAATATAATTAGATGAAGTTAAAAGGTTTGTGTAAATTGAATACCAGATAAGTATTATGTTAACAGTGGCAGTTATTAAGTTGAATTATTAATAAGTGAGTTTTTATTGATGGAATATGAATACAGATGGATAAATAAAGTAGAATCGTTGAATATAGGTTTTACGTAACTGACGATAACAGCGACAAATACATACATATGAGGTGATATTCATCCTCTGTGCCCCTACTATTTCAACATATTTACACCTCAACTTCCATTCCTTAAATGAACGTCATTTCGGCATTCATTGCATAACAATATACATGAAAACTATCGATCTTGTTATTGGTTGTATTGTGTCTGCAGGTCCCATAAAATATAGATCAACATTTTTAAAAGTGTTAGTTTATTATATTTTAAATATATTGGTACCAGAAGTGTTTCAATTTTACGTTTTAAAGTGATTTCATGTGGTTGATCTTTTCCCGCGTTATTGTGACGTCATTTGAAAAAAATGTTTCCGGTTATAGTCGGGTCGTTCTATTTACAGAATGGGTACGAACGGGTTACTGAAAGGTTTTCTTAAATGAAATGAAGTATTTTTTTTTAACAATTCTTGAATGAAATAATAAACTATTGGTTTACATATAAGGAATGAATTGCGGGGTTGATGTCATTATCGGGGATATGAACCATACACTGTAGCATTACATGTGTTATTTTAACCTTTAGACAACAGCTACCTCCAGCCGGCCAATCATAGGCCTGCAAAAGTGTTTGATAAATCTCACACACAACTGTTTTTCTGTCGGATATTTCAACTGGTAAATCTCGTGCAAATCGTGCACCTACTTATGTTACAAGGACGTTCTTAATACTACAGAAATGTTTGTTTCCTGTGCTTTCCTGGCATTTTTCTCATTCAAATGTATGGTATCGGACTGAGAAACAAGCAATACACTTTCTGTTGTCTAAGTCGGATACGCTCGCTGATAAATTCCATATCAAACGGCTACTCGTGATCTATCCTATACGTAACAATCGCTACAAAATTTTAAATGTATACGTTCTATTTCCTTTGACTGACTAAAACCAAAAATTGCACAGGCATAACTCAATATTGAGCCAACAAAAGAATAAAATAATTGACAACAATATTTTAGGTTAATTATAAGATCGTATTGTTTGCATTCATGTACCGGTAATAGGTATTTATAGCCTTTAGGGCTTTTCCAACCAAAAGCTCTTGGTTCAATTTAAAACTGTCAGTGAAATTTATCATAGTACCTTAATAGTTAAAATCATCAACATCGATAGTATGGCCATCATATGTCCAATGCTCAGTTTGACGTATTCTACCCCGTTTACGACAAACCATTATTTTTGTCTTTGATGTATTAAGTAATAAGCCATATGCATTGCAATATAAGTTAAGATTGTTTAAATGGTATTGGACTTCCTCAGGCGATTTCCCTAAAGTGGCCATATCATCTGCAAATAGCAACATAATCAATACAATATCATCAATACTTAAACCGTAAGCGATGCTATCTTACATACATAGTTCTATGTCTTCTACAAACAGGGGAAAGGAACCGGGGACATAACCTCCCCCAGGCGCAGGCAAACGGCATAACTAAAGTATTCAGAGTAGGGTGTACGTTTCACACAAGATGTAACATTTTTAAAGATATCTATTCTAAGTAGTTTACATTTTATACCAGAATTATAAAGTTTAAGCCACAAAGCATTGCGATAAATTTTATCAAAACTTTTTGAACAGCATGTCGACATAAATAACTTAATTATACTCTTTTAATATCATTAATATTTTTACACAATAGCCATTTAAAGATAAATTGCGTCAACTGTTTAGCAACCTTTTGTGGATCCTATATAGTAGTATAAGATTCACAAAATGACTCGATTTGCTTATTTAAGGGTCGGCCACAGTGCAAGAGTGGGTGGGGAAGTATTTACATTCTTTCGGAAAAGTCTGTCGACATATAAATTTGTCTTTGTGGCAAAATGCCCCCAGACTACATAATCAACAGTGTCTTGAGAGTTCATGATGGTATCTTTTCAAATAAGAAAGATATTCCAAATTGTAATAAGATGTAGTTTGATGAAATTCATTTCCTTGTTACAAAAATGCAAATATGTTTTACAATAGCTGCAAACATCACAAAGCCTCAAGACATTGTAAATTTGGTAGTTGCGATGAATTTGACTCATAGTCATTTACATTTTGTATTAAGACATTTCCGGAAAAAAACGTAGATGCTTTTTGATTGGAAATCTGATAAAATCTTCTTTCGTAAAAAGTGCTCAACTCAAGGTGCAATCGCTCAACAAGCATGCGCGAACGGGAACCGGGGTAATGTTTACCTCATGACTGGTATCCGTCCGCGCGTATAGCCAAAAAGCGCATGACGGGTTCGGATCTTGTGCATACTCAAAAGTACTGGCGAAGATCTGTGAGTCGGTATATAAACAGTATTCTTGGCAGAGTTATTAAAGAAAATAGAGAACACGCGTCTAGTTTGTGCTTGTTGAGCGATTGCACCTTGGAGATAACTTCCTTCTGAACATGCATGCAACGTATACAGTTGTTTTATCGAAAAATTCTTGTAGATCTGAGCTCGTTTCCACACATATGTCTCAACCCGAAATCTGCTAACCTTCATAACTTGTGAATGATAAAGAATGTATGAAATTTCAAAATATTTAATGTATAAAAATAAACGACCAAAAGTTGATAATTTGTTTATTATGTGTATCATAGAGTACTAAAACACTTTTTTTATGATTCTCAGTCCAAGAGATCACCATAGGGACCAATCGCTCGACTGGCCAAAAAAATGCAGTCCAAATACCAAGTAACTGTGGTATTCGATACCTTCTGGTATGTTCTATAATTTATTTGTACATTTCTCTTTTCTGTTTTTAGGCCATGTATCGTTGTGACTTAACTACGTTGTGACCATATTGAATAATTATATTAGTGCTTATAGTTATTACATTGTGTCAAGAGACTGTTATATAACATGTTTACGACAGTAAACAATACTGTCTGTCTGTCTGTCCGTCCGTCCGTCCGTCCGTCCGAAGCACGTCCGTCCGTCCGTCTGTCTGTTGTTAATAATTCAACTTAGTAGAAACTTTCCCGCACTGCCAATGTTAACATAATTATTGTCTGGTATACAATTTACATACACTTTTTCCCTTCATTAAATTATATATTATTATATTATGTTTTAAGTTCAGATACATGACATATAACTATATGTATTACAACAATGTACTATTGTATTAGTCGAATAAACTGTCTGTTCTGTCTGTAACATTTTGAATTTCATACGTCGGCATAATAAGATGGACTTACAATGGCCATGATATACAAGTTGTTGATGATTTTAATTATTTGGGTGTTGTTTTTAATTATACTGGAAATTTTAACCTGAACCAAGAACATTTAAATGGCAAAGCACTTAAGGCAATGAACGTATTATTTTGTAAATGTCAAGATTATGACTTAAAACCCAAAATTATGTGTCAGTTATTTGACGCATTTGTTGGTTCTATTTTAAATTATTCGGCAGAGGTTTGGGGGTATACTAAATCAAAGGAGTTAGAAAGAATTCATTTGAAATTTTGTAAAAGATTATTAAACGTTAAAACAAACACTTGCAATGCCACTGTTTACGGAGAGTTGGGTAGATATCCATTATATATTCATAGATATGTGCGTATATTGTCTTATTGGTTTAAGGTTGCTAACAGTGATAATATTATCATAAAATCTGTATACAAACAGGCTAAGAGTGATAGTGATAAAGGTTGCCGTAATTGGGTGTTTAATGTTAAAAAGATATTAAATGATTATGGTTTTAGTTATGTGTTTGGTGATATTTATAATATTGATGTTAAATCATTTATAAAAAAAAATCAAATGTAGAATTATCGATACTTTTAAACAAGATTGGTATAGTACTATAGAAAATAGCACGGTGTTAGATGTGTATAGACATTTTAAAACCTGTCTGGAATATGAACCTTATTTAGATATTTTACCAAAGAGCTTACGTTTTTTTTCTTTTGTAGACTACGGCTGTCCGTGCACCCACTCCATATTCAAACTGGTAGATACAATAGAAATAACGTTGTACGCAACCAAAGATATTGTTTGTGTTGTAACTCTAATGACATCGAAGATGAATATCATTTTATTTGTGTTTGTAAATCCTTTAGCAATTTAAGAAAGAAATATATCAACAATTGTTACTTTATAAGACCTTCTGTATTTAAATATATGCAGCTGTTGAAATCTAACAATAGAGCTGAACTGATTAACTTATGTCTGTTTGTTAAAAATGCTCTCAAAGAAAGATCCGCTTTGATTAATGTTAGAACATAATTCTATTTAATGTTCATCCTCTGATATATATATATATATATATATATATATATATATATATATATATATATATATATATATATATATATATATATATATATATATATATATATATATATATATATATTAGTTTATTTAATTTAATTACTTAGAAGTATTGAATACTTTTGTACATATATATTTGTATATATATATATATATATATATACTCATTTGTTTGCATTATCTGTTACTTCACATACACGTTGACATTATATGTTATATCATTATGTGTTGTTGACGATGTACATTGTACAAGTCAAAATAAATTGTCTGTCTGTCTCTCATAATTTTCAAGACGTCCGTTACAAACACGCAATCCTGAGATTTACATATTTCTAATAGCCGTTCACTTACCGGTTTGACGTTCTATCTGAAGACATCCGCGGTAATTGTATATCAATGTCTAATATTGTTTCAGTCGCAATACTATGATCATTTCTCACAACTCAGTCTTTTGTTCGACTCTTGAGTTTAAATCCCAAAACACATATACAGAACCAAGATAATGAAATAGATTAATGTCCGGTTTTTTCTTTTCTTTTGAAATACATCAATATTATACATATCATGCATTGGCAAAACCTCTGGGGCAATATAAGTGAACAGTAAGTAAACGTTATTAGTAGTCTGAAAAGATGTCATATCTATGTTGAACCACATATTACTATCTAAATCATTTTTTTTATCAATTTTGTCCCTCGCAATAAATTATTACGTACATAAACGGCACCTCCTCCACTATTTCTTTTTTGCTGTTTTATAATGAAAAGAATGAAAAAGTAACAAAGAAGTGATTTACCTGCCAAAAGAGTCCATATCTTTATTCCAAGCATTGTCGTCCATGAGCATGCAGTTCAGTATTCTAATAAAATAGTGTGAAACTATTACAATATATCATAAACTATTATATACTTGGAGATCGGGGGGATAGGTGTTAAATACCCCCAAAGGCTTTAACACCTAAGTTTGTACGTACAATTGAAAGGGGGATGTCATGGCAGGGTAATTAATGCAATATGATGAAATAATTTATATATTCATGTCCTTTGAACTTGTAACGATATGTTACCGTGACAAAATGAAAAGTAAATGTGTTTGTGGGTGATAATAAGCAAAATGCTCAACTTGGGAAATCCTTTTTTTTCTGTTTCACTTCCTGAACATTATCTTTTTTCTCTTTTTTTGGAATTATAAGAACTAATCATGGAGATTATCAAATAATGGATAAACATATTGAAATCTGATAATAACTCTCTTTCCAAGCATACTTATACAATGTTAAAGAATGATATCGATATCAAGTTACAAGTTCTTATTGGCAAATCGGCATCTTGCCTTTGGCCATTTACACTAAGCATAAATATCGATATGGCCAAGACACAAACGTACATGAACAAATACTACAAATATGATATAAAATGCATATGTAGATGTTTAATTATTGACAATTGAAATAATCAATATAATTAAGGGATTATACAAACCATATTATTATTAATTATTGTCATTACTATCATTTTCATAATACCCATCATAATCAATATCATTGACATTACTACTATTATTATTTAAGTAAAATTAAGAAGCAACCAAATTTGAAGTTTTTCCTCTCGAACTTTCATAGCATCGGAAATAAATTATAGCAACATTGTTAATAACCTTAACATTCTGTCAGGATAACAAATTCTTAAATTTAAATAAGGTAGGCCAGTTTGATTTTATTCCATGTTTTCTTCGTATAGCACAATAAGCAGAGCAGCATAATAGATAGTGAAATTCTGACTCAACAGTATTTTGTGCACATAGTTTACATTAGAATAATACTAGCTATAACGGATTGAATTGCACTTTCCATGTAAAACTATATTTATATGAAATTGGAATATGATATATGGTACGCTCAAGATAAACAAATAATCCCCATCCAATTAATACAGAAAATAATTATTGATTTGTTTAAACAATCGTTGAATACAGATATTATTGAATCCAACATATTAGAAACATTATGCTATTAAAACGAACTTACGCAAGAAAAGTACCCAGAGGAAGTACAAACAAATACATTTAGAATAGAACATTCAACATTCGGGTTTCCTCTCACGATTTATTGATTGAAACGGTAAAGGCATCATACTATTCTCAGAACAGATAAAATATGTACCGTTTTTTGCAACATAAATGTCATTGAAATGAATTTCATTTCCTTTTAGTTTATCCCAAATTTAATAATTAAAAGAAAGAATACTTTAAACCTTATTTTTCCATCGGCCTACACCACAAAGGTTCATAGCTATGATTTCATATAGCTGATTCTAGAAAAAACAACGAAAAAAATTAATAAATTGAAATACTATGCATCTGTATAACGATTACGAACGTAACAAGATAGTATTAACCAGTACCATTTTTAGGCTTGAGCGCTAACTCAAGACTTTTGTAATAGACCACAAAATTTCAACTGAGTCCATACGGAGTTAAAAATCATACTGAAAATCAATTCATGAAACATACCAAGAACAATGTTTGATTGACAAAATAAGTTAAAAGTAAGTGCGTGTAATATTTTGCGTATATTAACAGTTAACACACTTATCAAACACGGATATGAAAGGGAAAACTCCTATAAACTGGAGAACTCCTGGCCCCAATATCACGAAAATACTCATGTAAAATGTCAATCTCAGTCTCAACTCTTTTTATCAATTTACAGCATCATATAATTCAAAATGTTTTATCCTTTTTAAAATCGCATTCTCTCATTGTTGACGTTTTTTTTTCTTTTGTAGACTACGGCTGTCCGTGCACCCACTCCATATTCAAACTGGTAGATACAATAGAAATAACGTTGCACGCAAACAAAGATATTGTTTGTGTTGTAACTCTAATTACATCGAAGATCATCATTTTATTTGTGTTTGTAAATCCTTTAGCAATTTAAGAAAGAAATATATCAACAATTGTTACTTAATAAGACCTTGTGTATGTCTGTTTGTTAAAAATGCTCTCAAAGAAAGATCCGTTTTGATTAATGTTAGAACATAATTATATTTAATGTTCATCCTCGTATATATTAGTTTATTTCATTTAATTACTTAGAAGTATTGAATACTTTTGTACATATATATATATATATATATATATATATATATATATATATATACACGTTGACATTATATGTTATATCATTATGTGTTGTTGACAATGTACATTGTGCAAGTCAAAATAAACTGTCTGTCTGTCTGTCTGTCTGTCTGATAAAAACAATTGATAAATATTTTATAGAAAAAATATTTGAGAGCAAAAATTGTACTTGAGTCAAATTTATTATTTTTGAGCTTGACTCAAGTACATTTTGTGCTGTAGAAATAATTGTTTTTAGAATATTGAACAATAATGATAATGAACATAATGCATGTGAGAATGTGCTTTTAAACATAGTAAAACATTAGTATTTTTTAAATGTCCTACTGTAATGTGGAAAAATGAGTTGAGACTGAGATTGAGATTTGACTTAAGTATTTTCGTGATATTGGGGCCTGGGTTAGACTAATACGATGTGACGTTTTTCCGGGGAAATTGACGCAATCGTTCCCCCATAACGTATGAATTCTCTTACGTCTGTTTACCAGACTGCGTCGGTAAGGAATACTTGTACATTAAAAAAAGTATGAAATATATACTTAACAATACCGTTTCAGTTTTTCCTGATTTTCTTATTTGTTATATATTGAATAAATCAGATGCAAAGTATTTTTCTAATGTGACGTCGTATAATTTTTATTTCAACAAAGTCTACGATTTATTATGTATGAAATTATGCAAAATCTCTCTTTTGACCATGTCTTTTATTTTTACGATAATGAGATAGATAGTTAATTTTGGGTATGCATGTTGTAAACGTTTAATGCGAAATAAATGTAAGTTATAAATGTTATATCTTAACGACACTCCATATCGTTTATCACACCTTGAGTAGCCCCGAGGGTGTGAATTATTTAAAAGTGATACGTCATCCGTCAACATTTGATTAGCGTAAGTCAAGATTTTCACTTCGAGACATTGTTAATTGAAAGCTTCACTTATAAAATTCTTGCAAATACAAAATAGTTGTGTCTTACCTAAACAGTTTGTATCAAAATAAATGATATCATTACTTTAGATTACCAACTTTGACTCGGACGATGTTTCAGTCATTTATTTATTTGTTTGCATGCTATGGACATTGTTTAATGTTTTATGCAAAAAACTTATCGTATCGTACAGAATCGTGCTCTTTATATTAATACCAAATAACGTGCTCGTAAATGAATGATAATTCTGTTATTTTGACTTGCATAATAATTTATATTTTCGCAGTATAACGACTGCAAAGAGAGTAATGTGAAATACATGCACTTTATGGAGGAGCTAAAAGTGGATGTGAGGCTTTGGGATGTGAACGGACTCATCACGTACACAGTTACCTGGTATTCGGACTGCAGTTTTGGCCAGTAGAGCTATCCCAAATATCCGATCCGAGCATTTCCGTCACTGGGTTGATGATCTCTTGGTCTGAGAATTATCGAAATATTATAATGTGTTCTTTTACAGTATACAGAACAAAATAAACAATTAACTCACCGTTGTTCGTATATGTTTGCACATTACATTTTTTTACTATTTCAAACAATCCTTATCATTCACAAGTATGAAGGTTTTATAATAATGTTCGTTAGTATGCTTGGATATCGAATTTCTTTTTCACTATTAACCTTGCTGCAATTAGAGACAAAATGAACTATAAATGCCATATCAATGACTATTTTAGCCAAAAAAAGAGTTCTGTGAAGCAATACATACATGCATGATTTATCTAATAATATATTTGGACATAAAATCTGTTTAGAGATCCGTGTTGGAAGAGATGGCAACTTTAGTTTCAAATTAAATTTTGAAATAACAATTGGAAAACAATTCAAATATGACAGAATTAGGGGAAAATATAATATCACCTGCTGGATGCGGCCATTAAAAATGATAATGCGTCAGGACCTCTCTAATTAAAATTTCTCTCTAGTCGTCATCATATCAACACTTTTTTCTCTATTATGAAAACATTATATATACAGCTAGCTTGTAGACAAGTAAGTTGTTTGAGTAAAATGTGAATACAAAGAAAATATATAAATATAAAACAAAATTTCCTTAGCAATATACTACTACTACTACTACCACTAGTACTACTACTACTACTACTACTACTACTACTACTACTACTACTACTACTCCTAATTACTTAATTAAAGAAGGTAACACATTAAGACATAGGCATCATATTATAAACAAACATAACACACGTGTTATTTACAGTGTGGCCTTTTGAAAGAAAATACACACACACACACACACACTAAAAAGAAGTGATGCAAATAATAATCATAACACATATGAGAAAACACATTTCTATATCGCAAAAATACATATTGTTAAAAAGCATCATTACATGTTTTTTCATCATGGACTATAGCTGGAATAAATGATCGTTTTGACATGTAAACATGCTTAAAATGGAAACGTAAGCATAAATCTATGTCATTTTCAAAAAAATGTAATACGAAAACCCTTTCTTGCAGACAAAGTCAACTTGCAGATTCCATGACAATGATGAATCAACAACAATTCCAAGCGATTTCTTCGAAGTTGGATTTTCAAATAGTGCTTTGTCTACGAATCATTTGAGAACACATGTATGTATGCATTTCTAAACTTTGCATTTGAACGCAACAACGTGCAATTCGTTTCTAGTGGATGTATTGCCATGTTGTTTATTTTGCACCAATCCGATACCATATCTAAATTTATTTGCAATGTACTTTCAATTTCCTGCGTATTTGAACTTTTTGCATATATATATATAGAGTGTAGTATATGAATATAATATGAAATATTATTATTATTATAAATATGTAATATGTAACAGTAGGGTACTTCTGAATTTTGCCAGATCTCATTTTATGAACAGAACAGAAGGAATAAACAAATAAAAATGATAGAAGTTGAAAATAACTATACTGTATATGTAACATGCCATTTGGTTTTGATAATATGGTGCAATGTAACAGATGCTTCTGTTGGTTTCACGAATATTGTGCCAACACACCTTCAATTGATAATTTCAATAACCACCAACGAATTTTTGTGTTTTTCATATATAAGTAAAAGTTTATTCAAAAGTACACAAATGAATGTACAGTTATTTTGTGTAAACTCTTTATAATCAGCATGCGTCTATATTGTAATGCATCATTTTTTTCTTATCATATTTATGCAGCTGTGTTGTTCATTTCGGATACAATTTATAACTTATAATTGACTTTGTATTTACAATAATTATTGTCTATTATTTTGTATATAGTGCATTACATATGATATATTATTTCTATCTATCTATTTACATTACATGTATCTGATATGTATTATCATCAGTGTGACATGATATATTTCTGTTTCATAAATCTATTTATATTCAATGCAAATGCACCTTGTGGGTATATGTCAAGTACAACGTTCAAAGTTCTGTTGTAATAATACTTTGTTTCCTTCATAATTCTAGGTATTAAACCATTTTTAATAATTTGAAATGAGGTTTTATTCTCTATTAAAAAGAGCAGTTTGTAAACAATCAAATATGTTTTATTTTTAAAAGCATAAATTAAAAAACAACAAGTGAACAAACTATTTTTACGCTTGACTAAACACATAAAAATAATATTTATTGACTTAAACAATAAAACTTCAATGTCAATATTTGTGTTCTTATTCCATATTGTATGCGTTATTAAACACCTTATTCGTGTAAGTTGAAAACCCTTCTTCGCCTATGTTGTATGCGGTAATGTATTTCTATGTTGTATGCGTTTTGATTTTGCAGATTTCACGACACACTTATTTTAGAAAAAAACGCGGGAATTTGCAGTAAACACGCAATACTGAAATTAAACTTCTCTAATTCTCAAATGTTCAACTTAAAAATGTCTTAAACCGACAATTCATCGTATTTCATCACAATAAAAATGCAAACTAAGCAGAGGAAGGTGGCTATTATGGGCTATCGATCTGTTGGTAAGTCTAAAATAGGTTGGGTAAAAGTGACCGGTTGTCTTGTCGAAAAATGTTGACAAAAAACCTACAACATCAGTAAGGCCCACTTCCAAAATTAATACCGGAAATACACCAGGAATTTGAGTCATTATGATCACAGACCTATAAACCATGTGCTTGTTATTTGTGAAACTCACAATTCTTAGTGCGCTCGGCAAATACTTGGACAATTTCGCCAGTAAAGTAAACCTTGGTGGAAAAGTCTGCCCGGTGTAGGCCTCGAACCCACGACCGCTGGAACACTAGCACGGAGCTCTCACAACTGATAACCTGGTGTCTGGTTCTAGCTCACACACACAACACTCCTCCTCCAATTAACCTTTAAGGCCGCCAGAGGCACTCTAGCCACAATAATGCGCGTGTAGGGAACTTTTTTTACATTTGGATATTCATTTTGTTCCCTAAATGCCACAAGTCGACTGATTCATACCAATGTAAAATATATTCTTTAACTGTTACTCAACAATATTAAACAGCGCATTAAACATTAAAAAAAAACACAAATGATAAACATAAATAATTTTTAGCCAATACCTTTCACTTATTACACTTGTGTTTTATAAAATACAAATTTAAATCGATCTGTCAACAAAGCATTGCCATTTTTTAACTATCTAGCAGGTGCCCATTATCTTTCTGCTCAATATACTTAGCGCTGGGATCTGTCATTCTTGGCTAGGAAAACAAGTGGGATATGGACGCGTTGAGTCGCTAACACAAAAATCGTCAAAGACTCTGAAGCAGCTGTTTATATGGACTAGAGGCACTCCTGCTGTTTACCGCTGCCACCAGTTAAGTAAACAAATGGAAGAAAAGTGTGCCCGGTGTGGGGCTCGAGCCCACTACCGCCAGAACATGTTTATTTCTGCCAGAAATCGCACATATAATTAGCAATCAATATGTTTGTAGTTATGTCTTTTCCATTCATTGTGAGACATAATGTTTTTGCCCTGTCCGTCAGTCAGTCTGTATGTCACACTTCGCTTCTGCTCAATAACTATAGAACGTTTAGACCCGGGAACTTCATACTTTGTATGCTAGTTGGTCATGACTAGTAGATCAAAGGTTAAGGTCCCCTTGACCTTGAGGTGAAGAAACGGTTTCCGCTCAATAACAAAAGATCCTTTGGGTCCAGGAACTTCTTACTTGGTATGCTAGTTGTTCATGACTAGTAGATGACCCCTAGGCCTAAAAAAAATTACATTTGGCTCGGATTACCCGACCCTACCTACGGAATAGGCGCTGACCCTACCGTTTTTATAGTCAGTTTGAAAAAAAAATGAAAAACTAAAACAAAACAAATATTTTTAAAAAAATTTAATTTTTTTTTTCAATTGCTTTTCAATATGTAGTTTAAAACCTTAAATGCTTTCTCAGAAGGTAACTTTAACACCATAACCGTCTTATTTAAAACTTATAAAAAAAAAAGCCTACCTACCCTACCTATTTTTGAAAAGGGTGTAACCAGGGGTCGACACTAACCATTTTCCCAAGGGATCCCGAAGGGACACCAACATCTGAAATCAGGTGTCCCTTCCTGAAATTAAGAGTCTCTTCCATTTTTTACATTTTTTTTTCATTAATGAGCCTGTTTTAATATTAAATTGAACATACAAATCCAGTGCCTTTTACTTTTCAATTTGTAATTCAAGTATACACCATATTAACATGTTTTCAACAGCATGCAATGACAAGTTAGTTATAGCACAATGTCACCCACGTGAACCTCTGGCAATGGCAGAGAGGAAGATTTGGGTCTTAAGTCGGTAGATTGGGTTCAAAAGTGGTAGAATCACACAATGGGTACAATGTAAACAAAAACTTGATTTTGTTACTATTTTTAGATTTTCGGAAAATACTCATTAAAAATGCCATGGTTCAGGGTCTTGTCAGATGTCATTGCTTTTGATTGAAAAACAGTAGGAATATTACATCTGGCTTGTGAATCAATCAGACTGCCCAACAAGTATAGTGCATACTGGAAGAGCAGACAACTGGAAAATAGTGTATGTTTATTTTCGTGCCATTTTCGTGCCAAAATGTCATAATTTTTTTATCCATTAATTGAAGATAAATAATAAAACTTTGGGAATTTTATTTCTATAATGATTTGATCAAGGCATAAAACAAAGAATGTTGAATAGTAGGATGGCTTCCCAATAAACTAGTTCCGTAGGATGCCAGTCTTTTGTGCCGTAAATGTTACTGTAACAACTCAATGGTCGCATTATTAAGGCATCAAAGTCAGCAGTTTTGGCATCTTTTTGGGCGGTTCTGACACTTGAGCAAACTAGTTCACCATAATTATTGTACCGATTATAAAAGTCCGTCACCTCTGACACCATAATTATTGTACCAATTATTAAAGTCGTCACCTCTGACCTTGCTGATTATGTAAACAACAAAGCGGAAGCATTAACCCGCATGCGCACTGTGAAATGACCTGTTTATTTATAGATTCATGACGTAATTATAGTTAAAAGGTCAGCCATACTTTCGCTTTAGTGTGTGCGACGTATTAATATTAATATCTTTTTTACATGCACTGTCAAGAAAGTTAGGGGGACCCAAATTTAGGTAATTAATTCATGAAACGCTATTTATTTATTGATATTTAGCTTTTATTGGTCAAAATTTAAGTGTCCCGACGGAATACCGGACTTTGAAGTTCAGGTGTTCCTCCCGAAAAATTGGTGTCCTCGGGATCCCGGGACCCCGTTAGTGTCGAACATTGGTGTAACCCTAACCAAACAATTTTTTTTAGGCCCTATTGATATTGAGATCAAAAGGTCAAAGGTCAAGGTTACCTTCAGATAAAAAACGATATGTTGGCAGTGACCTTAAGCTTAAAAATGGTTTCTGCTCAATAACTAAAGAACGCTTGTTCCTAGGAACTTAATACTTGGTATGCTAGTTGGTCATGACTAGAAGATGACTACTATTGATTTTGAGATCATTAGGTCAAATGTCAAGGTCACCGTGACCTTGAGGTGAAGAAACGGTTTCCGCTCAATAACTAAAGAACGCTTGCACCCAGGAACTTCATATTTGGTGTGCTAGTCGTTCATGACGAGTAGATGACCTCTATTGATTTTGAGATAACTAGGTCAAAGGTCAAGGTCACCAAGACCTTGAGGTGAAGAAACGGTTACCGCTCAGTAACTAGAGAACACTTGCACCCAGGAACTTCATATTTGGTGTGCTAGTCGGTCATGACTAGTAGATGACCCCTATTGATTTTGAGATAAATAGGTCAAAGGTCAAGGTCACCATGACCTTGAGGTGAAGAAACAGTTACCGCTCAGTAACTAAAGAACGCTTGCACCCAGGAACTTCATACTTGGTATGCAAGTTGGTCATGACTAGTAGATGACCCCTATTGATTTTTTGATCAGTCTGTTAATCAGTCAGTCTGTACGTCACACTTCGTTTCCGCTCAATAAATAAAGAACGCTTGCACCCAGGAACTTCATATTTGGTGTACTTGTCGGTCATGACTAGTAGATGACCCCTATAGATTATGAGATCAGTAGGTCAAAGGTCAAGGTTGCCGTGACCTTGAGGTGAAGACACTTGCACCCAAGAACCTAATACTTGGTATGCAAGTTGGTCATGTAGATATTCCCTATTGATTTTGTGATCAGTAGGTCAAAGGTCAAGGTCATGATGACCTTGAGCTGAAAAATGGTTTCTGATCAATAATTGAATAACGCTTGCGCCCAGGAACTTCATACAATGCAAACTTTGTTTACATTTTCCAAGATTAATCAACAACACTTTTTTCTCTTCATTATTTAATACGGATGAATAAACCAAACATCACTGTTAGTTCGTCTTCAGTCCAAAATTACAAATTTCATGTCCATCATTTATTTTTTCTCAGCTACGACCACACAATAGGGGAGACGAGCGCTTTTTAAAAAAAGCAATCTCTGGTTATTGTTGGTTTTAAAGAGCCCACTAAGTTTAATTAAGAATTAACTATGAATTAAAGAATATTTGAATAGGTTGGGTTAAGGTCAATGTTTGAATTGATCAGTTACCTCCGAAAATCATCATACAGAGATGAAATAGTCGGACTCGGTTCGTCCACAAACAGGAATTTCTATAATCAAATCGCAGTTAAGCCTAACTAAGCTCAACTGTGAATTAATAACTTTGCTTGTTAATTAATTTCCATGGGATAATTATCGACTCAAATGAAAGTGCCGCGAATGAGAATACTTTAATTGTAACAAATAATGCATCAGTCAAATGTAACCATGGCCCCAGCAGGTCCAGGGAGTAGCAGGGACTTTGACTTTCGGTCCAGCCAAGACCGGGTAAAATCCCCACCCTGAACCCTAGGGATCCTAGGTAAGGCCCATTCCCCGCTATATTTGGCGCAAAGACAAAACCATTGATTCACCCGGCCCGGGAAGGTCCATTTCCCTGGCTATCCCCGGTATACCTCCGGACCTGGGGAGCGGTGGTTACAATTGATTGGTGCATAGCATTGTATGTGTTTTTATGCGATGGTAATGTGTACGTAGTATGTGCGTTCGTGCGTCTGTAAACAATTGCTTGTGAACACAATACAGTCTTCAGTTTTTAATGTATCTCTATGAAACTTGCACAGTATTTAGATATCCATTAGAGCTCAGTTCCTGTCGAAAACCAGCCAGATCCGCCCAGGCATGCCAAGATTATGGGCCTTGAAAGTATAAAAAATCAGTGCATCTGTAAACAATTGCTTTTGAACACGATACAGTCTTCAGTTTTGATTGTATCTCGATGAAACTTGTACAGTTTTGATTGTATCTCGATGAAACTTGTACAGTATTTAGATATCCATTAGAGTTCGGTTCCTTTCGAAAATCAGCATGCCTAGATATAAAAAAAATGCTATTTTTAGCTAAGTCTATTTTTAGCCAAGTCTACATGAGAGAAGTCTATTTTTAGCCAAGTTTACATGTAAAGTCACAATGGCTTGTGAACGTTTGTTCAAATTATGCCCCTGGGGTCATTACTGGCCACGCCCCTGGGTTCACAGGTTTGTTATACTTAAATTGGGAAATGTTAAGAACCTTTTTGTCTGAAACAGCTATGCAGATCCTTGCTATTTTGAACAAGGCTTAATTTAGTGGTCCACTACCATGGTTGTTCAGATTATGCCCCTTGGGTCAAAACTGGCACTGCCCCCGGGGGTCACAAGTTTCCTAGGGACTTATTAAAGAAATGTTTTCAAAATCTTCTTGTTTCAAACCACAAGGCCCATACCTTTGATATTTGTTGTGGAGCATCATATGATGACCGTCTAGCAAAACATTTGAAATTATGCAGGGTTCAAATTTAACTTTGAAGAGCACTCGCAAAATTTTGCGAGTGCTTTTTGAGGCAACTCGCAAAATGAAAAATCAACTTGCAATTTTATTATTTGCTTTATTCCCTTATAATATTGTCTAATTAAAGTAAATATTTACACCTAAGACATATTATGAATATAAAAAGTATCAATCTTGAGTGACTCGACTACTGGAACTTGTTGATGAGCTTATTTACCCTCGCCATCGGGTAATACGCATTGGGCGAGCACGCTACAGATTTCATGAAGTCTATAAGTATTAAAAACAAAAACATTTTAAATTTGAAATAAATAAAAGCAACAGTAAATGTAGCATGGATGCTTTGGACTATAAAATATATCGAAGTCTATTCTTTTTGACAGTTGGGCGGATACAGTATATTAAAAGGTTGATGGGGTTTACATATAGTGGACAAAAGCGCTAAATTTAGCCAAAGATCGAGCTAGGTGATTACGTCATTTGTATTCACTTTGTAATGGGAGCATTCGGAGCAACCCGGAAAGATTCCAGATAAAACTCGGCCTTTCCCGTAATTGTTCTATTTTTGAAAACTTACTAGAGCGTGACTCCGTACTGTCTTCTTTATACTGGTAGTGTAAACAAGTAGCGGAGTTAGGTTCATGTTTATTCTACTTTCCTTTTAACATTTTGTGGTCTAGAAAAAGCCACTCGCAGATTTTTGCGAGCTTGAATAAAAGTCACTCGCAATTTGCAAATATCGCTCGCATTTTGCGAGTATGCGAGTCTAAATTTGAACCCTGTTGTGCCCCTTCAAATTGTCGCCACTTTTGCGATTTTGTCGCAAATTGCGACAATGGCGATCACCAGCGGGAGCCCTGCCTTGGGCAAAAGCTGGCCCCACCCCTTTTGACTTACTTTTTAATTTTTAAAGCTACAGCAATGAAATTTTGACCATGTGTACAGTTTTGCAAACGAGCATTAATGTTGTCATGGGATGTCCTTGACTTTGACATTATGATCAACTTTTTTATTTAAAGCTACAGAAATTAAATTTTGACCATGAGTACAGTTTTGAAAGCAAATATGTTTTACCCTCAGATTACCTTTACTTGGCACATATTAAAATAGTTCATGCAACTAATCTGCTTACAACTCTTTCTGTCCTCAGATGTTAAACGTGCATTGTTTTTCAGCTAGCCCAAACACAAAAAGTGAACTAAATATTTGTTGCCTATTACTCATACGTACATGCTCTGTATTGAAAATTACCACAAGAGCCATGCCAGTAGAGCATAGGCCCTCTAGGGCCTCTTGTTCATATAAGTGTAGATTCAGTCATTGTCTAACCTGAATGGTTTTACCGATGGTTGGTTGTGACCTATTGCATTTTAGAAAACCATTCAGTTTTCAAATATTAATTTTTTGCATTATAAATTGGACATCAACAACACATCAAATTAACTTTAACCGGTCTACAGTCGTTTGTTTTTTTAAAACAACAAGTTAAGACAACATTTTTATCTCTCCTGGTTGAAATAATTAGGCGGAGAAAAATCAAAGAATCACAGACTTTGAGTAAAAAATCGTACTTGTTAACAACAAATACATCACAAATTAATTAAATACAAACTAAGGGCTAGATCATACAGCAGTAAATATGAAGATTGCATTGGATATATGCAACTCAATTTTTCGACCCTAATCAAGTTGGTGGACATCTGGAAAGTAATCACATAGTAAGATCTCGAAATGAAATTGGGCTGCTCGCGTTAGTTTTAGCTGATCACATAGGAACAGTAGGGAGTTTCCAATCCATTGTTTAAAGAAGTTTTTTAAGTTTATCTTACACGTTGTTTTACAATGTAAGTTTCTATTATCTCTTGTTTTATATTTGGTTTTTGTAGTTCACATTAATACCTCAGTAACCCATGCCATGGCTGCCTAAAATCAAACCATAAAAAGCTGTAACAAGACGTTTTAAGGTGTAAACCAGTAACTTTTGCGATCAGAATACAGAAGAGCAACATGTTTTATGCTGCCTGCCTAAATCAGCATGTACCAATTGTCCTAGTTGAAGAGGAGAAGCAGAATGTTGTATAATTTCTTTGCCAACTTGACTTGTATTAAGAAACATCGTGTAAATGGCTCTCCTGAGTCAGTGATTCATGGAACTGGAATACTTAAATAATTATAGTCAATTACGATAGCAATAACAATAGATGGTTATAGTACTAGTAGAAGAAAATATTTTTCTTTTCCAGGAAAGTCCAGCCTTACTATTCAGTTTGTTCAAAACCAGTTTATTGATTCCTATGACCCTACCATTGAAAATAGTAAGTATAGGAACCAGCATTGACATGGAAGCAATAATATACTTACAAAAACAGCATTCACACATATATACTAGTAGTTTATTTTTACCTTATATAGGCCTAAAGAAATACATTTTTTTTTGGGGGGGGGGGTTAAAGTCACCTTGATGTTTTAAATAATTTAAATTAGGTTTGACATATAGTGACCGAACTTGTCTATAGGAAGAGTTTATGGAGACCTTTCATGGGATTACGTTTGAGGCCCTTAGGATCAAGGTCAAGGTCAAAGATACTAAATGGTTGGTATTGAATAACTTCAGTAAAGGTTGACATATTGTGCCTAAACTTGTTGGTATATATGAAGAGTTTCTAGAGACCTTTCATGAGATTGTGTTTTGGGCCCCGAGAATTATGGTCAATGTCAAGGTCACTGTTGTTCAAAATAGAAAAATGGTTAGTACTGAATAACTAAAATAAGTGTTGAAATAGTGTGACCAAACTTGGTATATAGGAAAAGTTTATGGAGAGCTTTCATTGGAATTGCCCTTTGGACCCCCAGTGTCAAAGTCATTGTTACTAAAAATAGATAACCATTCGGTTCTGAATAACTTTATGGTTGACATACTGTGACCAAACTTGATATGTAGAAAGAGTTTATGGAGGACTTTCATGGGATTGTGTTTGGGCCCCTAGGATCAAGGTCTCTGTGACAAAAAATAGGAGCAAGCGGTCGAAACTAAATCTCCTCTGCCAATTATTAAAAACTGTGATATACTTTTTTCTCATAAGGTAGAAATACTGAGTTTCCTGTACATTTATTTCAAATTAAACTCGATATCATTTTTAAGAATCATTGTTTTCGACATTTTTTCATCCTTTTTGGTATATTAAAGTGACTTGCTCATGGTTTGTAAAATGCACAAGATGCACAAAAATACCAAAAGCTGGACTCCATCAGCAAATGTTGATATTTGCTCAATTATCGTCTTTCAAGACCACAATTTTCATTAGCATTTATAACGCGATAGAAAATTTATTACGGCTGTGGTGTTGCATGATTGGTTGATTGACATTAACACATGATGTTATCAATGTATCCTTAACAGGTCAACATATCCAACACTTTTGTTAAAGTCACGGTGTCGTGTGGACTAGCCGGAAGTTTTCTAAATTAATCTTAACTTTACTGGCATGGGTTCAAACCCCACTTAAACCAAAATACTTTTTTATGCCATAACTATATTTTTTATGCAATTACGATATCATAGAATAAAATAATGATAGAAGTGTTTTCAGATGCATTACCAGGAAAACTAATTTTTGGTCCAAGAACATGAGTGAGTCACTTTAAAACATTCGTATTAATTTTGGTAAATCTTATTTGGGAGTAAGACTGCATCTTTGTGTGTGTTATAATACGTAGTTTAAAACCTTAAAAGATTTATACAGAAGATAACTTTAACCCCATTCTCCAATGATGACAGTAACGTTCTTATAAAAAACCTAATAGAAAAGAAAGAATAAAAAGCCTACCTACCCTACCTGTTCTTTTGAAAAGGATGTAACCGTAACCAAACCATTTTATTTTTGCCTAAAAGGGGAATGATTCCCAAAACTGAAAAAAGCACTTTTTCCCTTAAAAAAGGACTTCCCAATAAATGGTTAAAAAGTTAAACTTTATATATAGCACATTACAAAGTTAAAGTTTTTTTTTCTAAAATGCCAAAAATTATCCCCTTCTCAAAGGCATCCGGTATATCCCCCTTCTCAGAAAAAAGCCCTTGATAAGTTATACATTAATGATTTAATTTACATGAAGGCTTGTAAAATAGAATTGTGAAGTGTAATACAGAGATGAATAAATCTGTTTGGTAGAATTCACTGCCAATTAAATTGTGAAGTGTAATTCATAAATGAATAAATTCTTGGCTTGGACAGAAAATCCTTCTGGTAGAATTGAATTGTGAAGCATAATTCAGGGATGAATAACATGCTTGGGGTAGAATTGAATTGCGGAAATCACTGATAAAATTTGCTCTTTTTCTCCAGCTTTTCATAAGTCAGTGAAGATAGCTGGTCAGGAATACGCCTTACAGCTGGTTGACACGGCAGGACAGGTAAGGCACCAGGGTAAGATATGCATTACAGCTGGTTGACACAGCAGGACAGGTAAGGCATCAGGGTTACATATGCCTTACAACTGGTTGACACGGCAGGTCAGGTAAGGCACCAGGATTAGATACGCCTTACAACTGGTTGACACGGCAGGACAGGTAAGGCCCCAGGGTTGGATATGCCTTACAACTGGTTGACAAAGCAGGTCAGGTAAGGCACCAGGGTTGGATATGCCTTACAACTGGTTGACAAAGCAGGACAGGTAAGACACCAGTGTTAGATAGGCCTTACAACAGGTTGACATGGCAGGTCAGGTAAAGCACCAGGGTTAGATACGCCTTACAGCTGGTTGACACGGCAGGACAGGTAAAGCACCAGGGTAAGATACGCATAACAGCTGGTTGACACAGCAGGACAGGTAAAGCACCAGGGTTAGATACGCATAACAGCTGGTTGACACGACAGGTCAGGTAAGGCACCAGGGTTAGATACGCATAACAGCTGGTTGACACGACAGGTCAGGTAAGGCACCAGGGTTAGATAGGCCTTACAACTGGTTGACCCGACAGGTTGGGTAAGGCACCAGGGTTAGATACGCCTTACAGCTGGTTGACACGACAGGTCAGGTAAGGCACCAGGGTTAGATACGCCTTACAGCTGGTTGACCCGACAGGTCAGGTAAGGTACCAGGGTTAGATATGCATAACAGCTGGTTGACACGGCAGGACAGGTAAGGCACCAGGGTTAGATACGCCTTACAGCTGGTTGACACGGCAGGACAGGTAAGGCACCAGGGTTAGATACGCCTTACAGCTGGTTGACATGGCAGGACAGGTAAGGCACCAGGGTTAGATACGCATAACAGCTGGTTGACACGACAGGTCAGGTAAGGCACCAGGGTTAGATAGGCCTTACAATTGGTTGACATGGCAGGACAGGTAAGGCACCAGGGTTAGATACGCCTTACAACTGGTTGACACGGCAGGACAGGTAAAGCACCAGGGTTAGATACGCATAACAGCTGGTTGACACAGCAGGACAGGTAAGGCGCCAGGGTTAGATACGCATAACAGCTGGTTGACACATCAGGTCAGGTAAAGCACCAGGGTTAGATATGCATAACAACTGGTTGCAGGGCTTTTTCTGCCCATTTTGGGAAAAAGACCCTAGACATTTTGGGAAATTTTGCGTCGTGAAAATGCCAAAATTGGGAAATTTTACAGTTAAAAGAAAAAGCTGTCTAGTCTCCTGTGAATTAGGTAATGATTTAATATTAGTTGTTTTCCCCTTTAAAAGACCCACAATGGCTGAAATATCAATCATTTGGGTGTAAATATCTATTGCAATAAATCATGACAGATAATATTTCATATTTCCGATTTCTGAATGTGATGAAAATCAATGATTTCTGAGTTCAATTACCAAAAAAACTTCACATGACATAATTTATTAGGATGTTGAAAATGAACCAGTACAGGTAAAAATAATTTCTAAAAAAAAAAAAAAAATATTTTTTTTTTTTTGGATTGGGATTTTTTTCTGAAGATTGGGAAAAATATCTTATATTTTGCTTTGGGAATGGGTCCGATAGTTGGACCCGTGGGTACTATAGAAAAAGCCCTGGGTTGACACGACATGTCAGGTAAGGCACCAGGATAAGATACGCATATCAACTGGTTGACACAGCAGGACAGGTAAGGCACCAGGGTTAGATACGCATAACAGCTGGTTGACACGGCAGGACAGGTAAGGCACCAGGGTTAGATACGCCTTACCGCTGGTTGACACGGCAGGTCAGGTAAGGCACCAGGGTTAGATAGGCCTTGCAGCTGGTAGACACAGAAGGACAGTTAAAGCACCAGGGTAAGATACGCCTTACAACTGGTTGACACGGCAGGTCAGATAAAGCTGCTTAAGATATGCCTTACAGCTGGTTGACAGAGCAGGACAAGTAAGGCACCAGGGTAAGATATGCCTTACCGCTGGTTGACACGGCAGGACAGGTAAAGCTGCTTAATATATGCCTTACAGCTGGTTGACAAAGCAGGACAAGTAAGGCACCAGGGTTAGATACGCATAACAGCTGGTTGACACAGTAGGACAGGTAAAGCACCAGGGTTAGATACGCCTTACCGCTGGTTAACACGTCAGGCTAGGTAAGGCACCAGGGTTAGATAGACCTTACCGCTGGTTGACACAGCAGGACAGGTAAAGCACCAGGGTTAGATACGCCTTACCGCTGGTTAACACGTCAGGCTAGGTAAGGCACCAGGGTTAGATAGACCTTACCGCTGGTTGACCTGGCAGGACAGGTAAAGCACCAGGGTTAGATAGACCTTACAACTGGTTGACACAGCAGGACAAGTAAAGCACCAGGGTAAGATACGCCTTACAACTGGTTGACCTGGCAGGACAGGTAAAGCACCAGGGTTAGATGCGCCTTACAACTGGTTGACCTGGCAGGACAGGTAAGGCACCAAGGTTAGAGAGCCCTTCCAATTTGTTGACACGGCAGCACAGGTAAGGCACCAGGGTCAGAGAACCCTTACAATTTGTTGACACGGCAGCACAGGTAAGGCACCAGGGTTAGAGAGCCCTTCCAATTCGTTGACACGGCAGGACAGGTAAGGCACCAGGGTTAGAGAGCCCTTACAATTTGTTGACACAGCAGGACAGGTAAGGCACCAGGGTTAGAGAGCCCTTCCAATTCGTTGACACGGCAGGACAGGTAAGGCACCAGGGTTAAGAGAGCCCTTACAATTTGTTGACACGGCAGGACAGGTAAGGCACCAGGGTTAGAGAACCCTTACAATTTGTTGACATGGCAGGACAGGTAAGGCACCAGGGTTAGAGAGCCCTTACAATTTGTTGACACGGCAGGACAGGTAAGGCACCAGGGTTAGAGAGCCCTTACAATTTGTTGACACAGCAGCACATGTAAAGCACCAGGGTTAGGAAACTGGTTCAGATAATCACTGTAGTTCACCTTAGAGTTTGGAGACCATAATATTTAATTGTTTGCTGTCCAAATTCATAGAAAATTCCCAATTTTTATGCCCCTGAAGGTGGGCATATTAAAATTGCACTGTCAGTCCCTCTGTCCCCATGTCTGGCTCAATAACTTGTGTCCGAGCTGTAACTTTCTCTTGTATGGACAGATTTTAAAATAACTTGCCATATATGTTCAACATACCAAGACCACGTGTCGTATGCAAGACACGTGTCCCTACCTCTAAGGTCAAGGTCACACTATTCACAATGGAAAGCTGCATATAAGGACCATAGAGTATAGGTTGTCGTGTCCGGGCTGTAACTTTCTCTTGTATGGACAGATTTTAAAATAACTTGCCACATGTGTTTGACATGTGTGTGCACGACCCGTGTCCCTACCTCCAAGGTCAAGGTAACACTTAGGTGTTTATTCACAATGGAATCCTGCATATAAGGACATAGAGTATAGGTTGCCGTGTCCGGGCTGTAACTTTCTCTTGTATAGACATATTTTAAAATGACTTGCCACATGTGAATGCTGCATATAAGGACATAGAGTATAGGTTGTCGTGTTCGGGCTGTAACCTTTTTTGTATGGACAGATTTTTAAAATAGCTTGCCAAATGTGTTTGACATACCAAGACGACGTGTCGCGTGCAAGAGCCATGTCCCTACCTCTTAGTTGAAAGATACACTTAGTGTTTGTTCGCAATGGAATGCTGAATATAAGGACAAGAGTATAGGTTGTCAAGTATGGGTGGTATTTTTCTATGTTCAGAGGCAATTTAAAAGAACTTGCCATATGTATTTGACACGTAAAGGCAATGTCACAGGTCAGTGTTTGATCTTTAACTTTTCATGTACTGACTTTGTTCATAGGTCAATGTCACATTCGGGGGCATTCGTCACATACTGTGACAGCTCTTGTTTACATTTGATCCATGTCCGATATAAGAATAAAACCTACCAATTTTCTTTATGTTTTGCGTTTTACCACTTATTAATTTATCCGTAGTAATCAATGGTTATTTTTTACGCCTACAAGTGTAAATCCTCCATCAAATTAATTAATAAACAACAAACACGAGTTCACTGATTTACACATGTATTGAAATGAATAAACACCTTCTGTCGGCTTCAGATCAAATAGTCACATCGTGTAACGTCACATAACTCAAAAGTTATGCCCTCGAGTGATATGGCCCCGATGATCTTGTGGAGAGCATGGACAATGTTATGTGGGATTAATGTTTCTGCATGGTGTTGACTCAGATTCTAAACTCAGTATTGCATTTCTAACTTTTATTCATCACGTTGCAAACTAAATTATTTTTGAAAATAATTATGGGTTTCTGAATTCTTAGAGTGTCCCAACTCTGAATGAATTACAGTACTCCTCTATTTCCTTCAAAAAAGTTTTAGAGGAAATTGGCTGGAAATATTTCGGCAAACAAATTTATATCTTATCTCTGATAATGAATATTTTACAGTTTAACACAAGAAAGTCTCCTTAATATATGGAATGTAAATCAATTGAAATATTTGCAGAGTTGCTGTGAAAAAAACAATTAATTTACTATTGCTAACTTGAACTATTTGATTTCATTAGTTCATAATGGGTTCCCTACAAAAAAGTGGTGCTACATTTTTTTGCACTTGCTTGTCCATTAGTAAACCAAACCTTGTTTTCCAGGATGAGTATTCCATACTACCTCAGTCGTACTTCATGAATATTGATGGCTACATCCTGGTCTACTCAGTCAACTCTCTTAAAAGGTACAGACATTAAAAATACCAAATAATCTTTGATTTGGAAAGAATACTACAATTAATGTTTATATAAATGTGAACCTTAAAGAATGACTTGTAACAAAAAGTTTTACAAAAAGATATAGGCAAAGAAACCTTTGTAGGCGATCTGATCTTCACTTGCAGAAAAACACTTAGAGACTGACAATCTGCTCAAAATGAAGACAAACATTTAATTGGAGAACCATGCCTTTTGTGTGTCACTTGATGTAGCTTTCCCTTTGCCGTTCCAGTTTTGAAGTAATCCATTTTGTGTATGAAAAGCTGCTCGACATGAAGGGGAACATCGGCAGTATTCCCATCGTCCTTGTAGGCAACAAGTGCGATCTCACCATGGAGAGGTAATACATTGTTTTGTAGTGATAATTTTATCAAGGCTTCAACTTGAACATTATTTTTAGTTTGTTTAATTCTGGGAGAAAAAAGTCAGTTTTTTGTCATAGTCTTTGTGTTTGCATTGCAGTAAAAAATAAATTGGCATTCAAGATACTGATAATTCGAATGAACTTGGTAGACATGTTGCCACAGACGGGACCAAGTGCTGGTGCTGATAATGTACGCATATAAAAGTGCAAACATGCATATCTGCTCTTGCATTAGCTATTTTGGCCTGATTTTGTATTTTCCCCGAAGTCTTCCGTAAATGACTGGTTATAAGATGATAGTGGTTAGGCCACAACAAATTCATCATTTGTTCTATGGATTTTGCCAAAAAAAGTGGGAGCGAGCGAGTTAAAAAAATTAGGCTTTGGTACCTTCTGGTATCAATCATGGGTGTCTCACGATCAGGGAGGATGGGTGGGGGAAAGGGAAGGGGGTGGGGGTATACCAATACAGGTGCCAATGGATCTAACGGGCATCAAAACGCAGGCAAAATCCCCTCGACGTCTGGCCTGGAGGACACGACGGTCTGGCTCAGGACTGTGCGACCTCCATCGGGAAGCCATTTGTAGTGGGTGTGCATTAACGACCACTCAACTTAGGAGTTCGATTATTTATTTTATAACGTTGTCGGAGAAATCTTAAACATATAATAAAACATATAAAAGTATATGCTAATCATATTACTAATTATGCCCACCTTTGAAGAAGAAGGGTATATTGCTTTGCACATGTCTGTCGGACGGTCCGTCGGTAGACCAAAGCTTGCCTGAGTGATAACTTAACAATTCCTGGACGTATGGTCACCAATCTTTACATGAAGGTTGAGCATGACCAGTAGATGACCCCTATTGATTATAGGGTTCATCGGGTCAAAGGTCAAGGTCACAGTGACCTTTAATGGTAAAAGGATTTTGAAGCTTGTCCGAGTGATAACTCAACAATGCCTAGACCAATGGTCATCAAAGTTGACATGGAGGTTGGGCCTGACCAGTAGATGACCCCTGTTGATTCTGGGGGTCATCGGGCTAAAGGTCAAGGTCACAGTGACCTTGAATGATAAAAGGTTGTCTAAGTGATAACTCAACAATGCCTGCACCCATGGCCCTCAAACTTGACATGGAGGCTGGGCCTGACCAGTAGATGACCCCTTTTGATTTAAGGGGTCATTGGGCCAAAGGTCATGGTCACAGTGACCTTGAATGATAAAAGGTTGTTTTAGTGATAACTCGACAATGCCTGCACCAATGGCCCTCAAACTTGACTTGGAGGTTAGGCCTGACCAGTATATGACCCCTATTGTTTTTTGGGGGTCATTGGGTCAAAGGTCACAGTGACATTGAAGGCAAACTTAACAATTCATTGACCTATTGTTATCAGACTTAACATGAAGGTTGGCCCTGACTAGTAGATAACCCCTATTGATTTTTGGGGTCTTCAGGCAAAGGTCAAGATCATGTTGACCTTTAACATGAAAAAGTTAACGAAGCTTCTCCCAGTGATATCTCAACAATGCCTGGACCTATGATCATCAAACTTGACATGGAGGCTCGGCCTGACCAGTAGATGACCCCTATTGATTTTAGGAGTCATCGGGTCAAAGGTCAAGGTCATAGTGACCTTGAATGCAAAAAAGTTCTTGGAGTGTTAACTAGACAATGCCTGCACCCATGGCACTCAAACTTGACTTTGGGGTTGGGGTTGACCTTTAGATATGACCCCTTTTGATTTTAGGGGTTATCGGGTCAAAGGTCACAGTGACCTTGAATGCAAAAAGTCTGGATAATAAATTGACAATGCCTGCACCCTTGACCCTCAAACTTGACATTTAAGTTCTGGGTGACCAGTTGATGACTCCTATGGATTTGGGGTCATTGGGTCAAAGGTCATGGTCATAACTCAAATTTATCATTAAAATTTTATCATAATGTTTGACAAACATCTCTTGTTTATACACAAAATACAATGACAATGGGCAGTGATCGGCATATATCAACAGAGACTTTGCGGTCTAATACATAAAACATTCTAAGACATATGAATAACAAACTTACCAGGCACGTCTAAATAATAATTACATAAATAGAACTTCAATATTATTGCTCAAAGATAAGAGCGAATATTCTTATGAAATAAATCAATAAGTAACAAATGTTGCAAATGAAGTCGATGACTTGCGTCATTGATGATACAGAAAAGAATGATTTATTTGTATATGTTAATAAGGGCATGTGCAATGAAGCCGGAAAAGGAGAGAAGGGCATTATCAGCCAATCAATCACTCTCATAAATAAAGATCAACTCGCATAACCAGTATTTACGCTCTGACGCACCTGGAAATCAATGGATATTGACGGACAGTAACGCATATAGGACAATAACCACGTAGCACGACACTAAACATTACGAGGCAACAAATACACAAACAAAACAAGGCAATATACGATACGGAACCATACCAAACCCACAAACGGTTAAAATACGGAAATATGCACCTTGGTACACTGATATTCACTTAAAACGTGTATTTTACATTGCGAAAACTGAAAGTAACTGAAAATTAGTACCGGAAATGAATAACAACGGTGCATCCTGCAAAATATTCCCGACAAAAAAGATTGTCAACAATTATCATTTTGTCCTGACACGAGGAAAGTTTGCTTGCGAAGAATGTAAAGCATGGAAGTACCTTAAAAAAAAAGGCGAAGTCGACGTTGCAGGTTTAAATGTTAAGAAAAAGAAATTCAGAAACTAGGTGAAAATCAGAAGTTAAAAAAAATTTCCATGCAGCTAAATAATATGTATAATTTAATAATTTTTTTTTTTTTCATTTTTCAAATTTCGAATGGCAAATCCGACGAACAAATGCTGAATTTGTTGTGGCGTTATAAGATGCTTGCAAAAAAATCTGTGAAAAACTCAAGAAAAAAACTTAATCTATGATATGGGTTTGAGGACGCATTGAAAAAATGTTAAAATCGTCTGCAACCATCGGCCACCATGTTTGTTGACAATGCCAATTATTTTTTTCGTAAATAGTAATTGTAATTTTAATGCCAAGCAGAATATTCTTTCTGACGGTGTATCGTAAACAATAACCTGTCAAAATTGAATATTTTATAAAGCAAAAACCTTAAATTGTACGTGTTTGTTCTTAAAATATTGATGGCCCCTTTTGAAAAAAATACTTAACCATTCAGGGTTCTTATTATACCCCCACAAACGAAGTATGAGGGGGTATATAGGAGTGAGCTTGTCGGTCGGTCGGTCTGTCGGTTTTCATGGTTTCCGGATGATAACTCATGAAAGGCTAGACAGATTTAAAAAAATTTTGGTACACAGGTGTAACATCAGAAGATACAGGTCAAGTTCGATATTGGGGCTGGTGGGGCCAAGGTCAAGGTCATTGTTACTAAAAATAGAAAAACGGTTTCCGGACGATAACTCATGAAAGGCTTGACAGATTTGAAAATTTTTTGGTACACAGGTGTAACATCAGAAGATACAGGTCAAGTTCGATATTGGGGCTGGTGGGGCCAAGGTCACTGTTACTAAAAAAAGAAAAACGGTTTCCGGATGATAACTCATGAAAGGCTTGACAGATTTGAACATTTTTTGTTACACAGGTGTAACATCAGAAGATACAGGTCAAGTTCGATAGATCCTTCAAAAACTAAATGAACAAATATTTACCATAATAGTAATTGACACTTGGAAAGATGAACAAACAAAACAAATCCAGCATGCTTCATTTGAACCAGATGCCAGTGGAATACCAGCAGAACTTAAGTATGGCATATTTGCCACAGTAGTGCTTACTACAAATATTGACCTGTCAGATGGACTTGTTAATTCGGCTACAGAAACAGTCCCGGGATTTATTCCCAGGTGGATAAGGATGCATTCAAGCCCAAATATGTACTTGTAAAATTTGATGATGATCGTGTTGGAAGAAAAGCTCTTGAATGCTCTTGATGTCTTATTCCAGAAGAGATCAGCTAGAGCATCAGCTAGTTTTTCTTGTCAGCAGTGTAACTTCTAAATTTCTCAACAGATTTAAATAAAACAATATATGCATGATAAAAGAAGATACAGTGTGCAGTAACCTTGGAGTTATGGCCTCTTCAAATGAATGGTTTGCCATTCCTGTGTCCAGGCGGCATTTGGGGGTATTCGTCACTCCTGTGACAGCTCTAGTTTGGACTGGCATACTTGTTAAACTGGAGTGCATTAAAAAAATTACAAGTTTCTTCTGCCTTAGCTGACAAACTTGCACCATTGGATATTTCTGCCGTAACTCGCAAACTTCTGCCATTGGATATTTCTGTCTGAACTCGCAAACTTCTGCCATTGGATATTTCTACCGTAACTCGCAAACTTCTGCCAGTGGATATTTCTGCCTGAACTCGCAAACTTCTGCCATTGGATATTTCTGCCTAAGCTTGCAAACTTGTGCCAGTGGATATTTTTACCTTAGCTTGCAAACTTGTGCCAGTGGGTATTTCTACCTTAGCTCGCAAACTTGTGCCAGTTGATATTTCTGTCTTAGCTAGCAAACTTGTGCCAGTGGATATTTATCTTCTCAGATAGAAAATAGAGCTCTTGATTTTGGATTACCTGAAACATTGTATTAGTTGCGCATGTTCTGGTTAATGGTGTGAGTCCACCTCATACCATGATGCTATGTCATTTGCTTATTTGAGCACTTCAGTCTCTAGATTGTTATATGTATTGGTTTTCCTACAAATCCTCTAGATTTAAGAGGCTTAATTTAGGATCTTTATTCAATTATGTATTTTGATCAGTCTTAGATTTAATAAATGGTAACATTTTTGCATACAACATTGTTTGATGTATGATAATTTGGTGATATTTTCTAAAATGCTTAAAAAAACAAAGAAATATGGGATTAGCGTCAGTTGAATTGCTGTTAATAATGGTATCAGATTTTTTTACATTTAACCTTTATTGAACATATGTAATGTGTCTTTATCTTTTATTTAACTGCAGGGAGGTGTCTACAGATGCCGGCCGGCGTTTAGGCGAAAAGTGGAAGATACCGTTCATGGAGACATCTGCAAAAGAACAATTTGTAAGTGTCTTCTTGAGTTACAGTAAACTTATCAAAAAATGAATTCTGCAAACTATAATTATGTTATTGGAAGCTGCTCGAAAAATCCCCGATCTAAAAAAATAATAATTGAAAATAGAATATTTTTTTATGTCCTATGCTGTGCTTTTTGTATATTTGTGTAAAATAAATTGTTGGGAAATCATCAGCAAAAAAACCCAACAACATCCATGGCACGTTGGAAAGATATTTCATTTTGGGTTTCCATTTAAATTCTAAAAATAGAAATGATGCATCACAGACGATAATATACCGGTAGTTGTCAACCTCTGCCATAAAAGCATCCACACAGATTAAAGTCAAAGGTAGTCAGAACAAGTCGTTCATTTCTGTAACAAATGACCTGAATATCATATAGTGCTCTTCGACCACTTCCATAAAGATCATGAGAATTTGGTGCTTATTTGTGGAGTTACCCACATATTTTCAGCAACATTTTATGTCATATCGAAAACTGTCAACATTGCCGTGAGACTTGAAACTTGAACAGTTATTCAAAAGTTCTTACCCCTAGGTAAACCTGCTGAAAACAAAATGATAAGTATTCTATTATGTAGATGCAACATTCATTTAACTTTTTTTTTTAGGGTTTTGACAGAAAATGTGAGCAATGTCTCTATTTTATGTATCCCCTGATTCTTTAATTGCCAATATGTTTTGTGGATTTCTTTTCCAACTTGCCATAACATTATTATTCACGAGGCTTTGTTTTTTGTTGGACCCTGGTCCCAGCAATTTTTTTCAGTATTATTCAAGTGATTTAAAAGATAAAACATTCCAACAATTCATTGAAATAGACCCTGATGTTCCAGTTGGTGAGGCTATATCTACCATCCTCATTTAGATTAAATGACAATTGTGAATTCTATTATTATATCACTGTTTTCTCTGATTTTACCCGTTTCTTTTAAAATATTCTAACAAACGCACAGCAAAATAAAGTGCAATATATTGGCGACGCCTGCTCCGACTAAAAACTAAAATGATGTTTTCAAATTATTATTTTTTCCCTCCTCCTACGACAGCTGTGGATCCAAGTAGTTTGTAAAGCATAGAATAGAAAAATAAAGGCCTTGCAAACTTTTAAAAGCATCATTAATGAATGTGCTGTGATAATGCACTAGTCAAGTGTAACCACGGCCCCCTCAGGTCTGGGGGTATACCGGGGATAGCTTGGGAAATGGGCTGTGTTTTTACTAAATCCATGTGGCCCCGCAGTGCCGGATGAATGCCATGGTGTTGTCTTCGCGCAAAAATAGCGGGGAATGCGCCTTATCTAGGGTGCGGGGGCATTGGGTGGGGATTTTACCAGCAGTTCCTCCCAGACACTGCAGGGATTTTACATGGCTTGGCTGGACTGAAAGTAAAGTCCCCGCTATTCCCTGAACCTGGGTGGGGGGGGGATGGCTACAATTGACTGGTGCATAACAGACATGTCATACCTTTTATGATGTGTAATATATATACTCTCTTAAATGTTCAATGCATCCTTAATCTTAAATAATTATTATAAAATAGTGTATGTTTGTGGTTGAAAGTTTTACATGGATGAGACCCATGTAAAGTAGACAACCATATGTTTCTATTTTTAGACTGTAAGCCGCTTGTTTGAGCAGATCATCATGACAATGGAGAAAGCTGGGAACATCCCAGAGAAGAAGGACTGTGTAATCTCTTAGATCTTATTGCCATGGAAAGAGCTAGTTCCCACTGTGTTGGCATGGCCAGGGATAAACTGTTGAAACGTACAAAGCAGTACAGAAAAGCTTTTTGTAAAATCATGATTCAGTTTTTATATGAAAATATCACTTGTGCCATGTTCAACCAATGACAAAGTGTCACAGTGGTAAGTACAGTGACAGTAATCCATCATTGGTACTCAACTACCTGCAGTAATGACCGGAGATGGGGAAGGAGTGAACGAAAATTATTGCATTGTGAATCGTACAAAGCAGTACATAATTACTTGTTTGAAAATTCTTATGTCAGCTTTTGTTTTAAGTATCATATGTACCATGTTCGACCAATTACAGAGTGTCACAGAAGTACTGTGAAGGTAAACCTTCAATGGTTTCGGATGATTAGGGGTGGAGAAGGGGTGATTTTGATTTGTTTCATTGTGATTCGTACAAAGCAGTACACAAAAACTTGTTTAGAAAATCATTGTCAGTTTTTGTATTTGGTACTTCATGTGCCTTGTTTGACCAATTCAAAGTGTCACAGAAGTACTGTGAAGGTAGCCTTCAATAGTTTTGGATGATTAGGGGTGGGGAAGGGGTGAATTTTAATTGTTTCATTGTGATTTGTACAATGCAGTACACCAAAACTTGTAAGAAAATCATTGTCAGTTTTTGTTTTCAAGCACATCATGTGCCTTGTTTGACCAATTTAAACTATCACAGAAGTATTGTTAAGGTAACCTTCAATTGTCCCGGAGATATTGATTTGAGGTGGGGAAGGGACGAATTTTAATTGTTTTTTGTGATTCGTACGATGCAGTACACAAAAACTTGTTAAAAAATCATTGTCAGTTTTTGTTTTCAAATGTCACATGTGCCATGTTTGACTAATTACAAAGTGTCACAGGAGTATTGTGAAGCTAACCTTCAATGGTTTTGGATGATTAGGGGTGGGGAAGGGGTGAATTTTAATTGTTTTAGTGTGATTCGTACACTGCCGTACACCAAAACTTTTTAGAAAATCATTGTCAGTTTTTGTTTTCAAGCACATCATGTGCCTTGTTTGACCAATTTAAACTATCACAAAAGTATTGTTAAGGTAACCTTCAATTGTCCCGGAGATATTGATTTGAGGTGGGGAAGGGACGAATTTTAATTGTTTTTTGTGATTCGTACGATGCAGTACACAAAAACTTGTTAAAAAATCATTGTCAGTTTTTGTTTTCAAATGTCACATGTGCCATGTTTGACTAATTACAAAGTGTTACTGAAGTATTGTGAAGGTGAACCTTCAATGGTTCCGGAGATGATGACCAGGGATTGGGGAGGGGTTAAATAAAAATGTTTCATTGTAAATTGTTCAAAGCAGTACAGAAAACTTTATGGTAAAATAATGTCACAGTCTTTGTTTTCAAGTATAACAGCAGTACGGCTACAGTTAACGATAAAAAATTCTCGAGTTAATGACCATTTGCTAAAGTCTCGAACTCTTTAAATGCAGCACAGAAATATTTCATTTGTTCTTCTGGCCTTGTGCCAAGTTGTGGTCATTGGTTCAAATTGAACAGTACAACCACTCGAATACAATCATTTTTATTCGTGCACATGTGACAATGGTTCTGTTATTGATTATCAACCTGTTAAGAGTTTCTGAAAATAAATGCTAAAATTTAAATCTAAGTCTTATTTGTTGATTAATATACATGACCAAAGTCAATGAACCACTATATCTTGCAAATGGTAAATAATAATGGAAAATGTATATTTTCCAAGTACGAGTACAAGTAAATTGTATTGTAGAAAAAAAATGTGAATGCTCTTTTTCAACAGATAATAAAGCATGTTATCAACATCACCTATTGAAACAAAAATAATCATCAACAATATGTAATTGGTTTAGATAATTATAGATTTTTTTATAAAAAAACATCTGTTTTCAAGAAAACTGTATCTTCAAGAAACTTGGTCAGAATGTTTATATTAATACTCTCTAGGTCAAGTTCGATTCTGGGTCATGTGCGATCAAAAACTAGGTCACCAGGTCAAATCGAAGGAAAATCTTGTTAACACTCTAGAGGTCTCATTTATGACTGTATCTTCATGAAAGTTGGTCAGAATGTTAATATTATTTTTTTTTAAGTCAAGTTTAAATCTGGGTCATGTGCAGTCAAAAACTAGGTCACCAGGTCAAATCATAGGAAAAGCTTGATAGCACTCTAGAGGTCACATTTATGACTGTATGTTCATGAAACTTAGTCAGAATGTTTATATTGATTAGCTCTAGGCCAAGTTTGAATCTGGGTCATGTGCGTTCAAAAACTAGTTCACCAGGTCAAATAATAGGAAATGTAATTTAACACTATAGAGGCCACATTTATGACCATATGTTCATGGAACTTTATCAGAATGTTATTGTTGATGATCTTTATTGGATCAGGTGAGCCTTCAGGGCCCTCTTGTTTCAAAATGGGCCCAAACATTGAATTATAATTATTTTTTTCACTTTTTTGGTCACCATGGCCCTTATTTGGATATATGGTTTAATGACTTGACAGATTATATTTTTAACATTTTGATTTTTTAGCTTGACTTTTATAAGATAAGGAGGCTTTACTTCTTGCCCCAGTGTCAGTGTGTCAAATGAAGTATAAAAAAGCTAAAACAAAACGTCAGTCAAGGACCATAATTTGTATTTAGGGTTAAAATGGAGTTATGTAACTGAATTGTAAGATGGTCATCAATAATTGTGCAAAGTATCATACAAACGATATTTAAATACAAATAATGGCCCTTGATTGACTTTTTTTTTAACCTTTTTTAACATTTTTTATAATTCTTTTGAGATGCAAATTTTTATATGTTTAACTAGGTTTTCCGTGGGAAAACTAGCAATTGGAATGACTTAAGTCGTTGATCGGATGGGAGGGCGAACTTAACTATGATATCGAATAATTTTAGTATTTAAAGGTTTGACATACAGTGACCAAGTCGGTATATAGAAGTGTTTTGGGGGATCTTCCTTGGGATTGCGTGTGGGGCCCCTAAGATCATGGCCAAGTTCTCTTACTTTGAATGAAAAAATGGTTGGTACTGAATAACTTAGTTAGGGTCGACAATTTCCTACAAAACTTGGTATATATGAAGAGGTGTTGGACACCTTTCATGGGATTGTGCTTGGGACCCCGAAAGTCAAGGTCAAGGTCACTGTTGCTTGTTGGCATTTGATCAGTGGTCTTTTGGTACTAGGGTAGTTGGCATACAATATTCACACACTTGTATCATGCAAGTTCCACTGTCTTGTGGCACTAATGGCATCACCATGCTTGTGAAAACACCCAGCTGCTGTCTGTCTTTCATAATGCACATCTCCATCTTATAAGGTGCATTCCAGCTTTTCACAATGCCTATGGTTAACAGTGATTTTTTATGAAAATGTTCTCCAGTGGTTTGAACTTTTGGGAGTAGGGTAAAATTGTTCTTGGTCCATGTTTGAACATGCTATTCAAGATCGTTCTCCAATCTTAAAACACAACTGGTCTGCTGGTGCACACGTCCGAACCGGATTAAAACTGATGAATAAGTATGGAAGGTGCCAAAATAAGAAGGGCAGACAACTGAACCATCGCAATGAGAACGAGTTCCCTCCCTTAATGATTATTAAATTTCCTAAAAAAAATGTTATTTTTGATCAATCATATACGACGTTGCAAAAATCACCTATTCTTCATTCGAACGTAAGTTTTCGGTTACATTTTTAAAAATTAGGTACTAATTTGCAGAAGATACTGCTATTTTTAATTGTATTGAATATTTATTTAAAATGTATATATAAGTATTGATTTTCTTTATACAGTATGCACGCAGTAGGGCAAGCGATCTGAATACTATACTTTGCATCATATAACATACCGGCATACATATACACAGTCTTTTAGACTGTATACTTTACGTTCAATACACGTTGTACATATATTTGCTTGTGTTTTAGGGGAAACCGGAGTATCTTTAGGAAATCCACTTGTCCGCCCTGGTGACCATAAGTTTAATAAGTCAGATTCAAAAAGATAATTTAAGATGTATAACAGCAATATGTATGAATGTTTCAACAGGTGACAGGACATCTGGCATATATAAGAATTGTTTTACGACACGGAATTCAAGATTTTTTCTACGCAAGTAGCTTTTAATGCATTGCATTATAACAGTTTGTATTAAGTAATTTCAAACACGTACAAAGAGAATATAAAACTATGATGGATTAGCAATGCAGCGAAATTTGTGGTACAGTTATTTAACGCTGCTGCCCTGCATAAGAACAAGTTATTCACAGTTAGTACGTACATATTGTAATATACAAATGTATAAATATATGAACTTTTGTGAATCATTGCAATCAGTTCAGTGTCTGTGAAAGGGTGCAACAGTTTGTGTTGTCTTACCGAACGTACTTTTCTGGAAACAGTGTACATGACAGCAGTTTTTATACATTGGTGAAAAAAACAACACATTTTTGTTTGAAATAGCAAACAGCATGACGAGAGTCCCAACACGTTTTTAACTGCTGGAATCAAATGTTTTTAATGTTTTTTTCCAGGTGTGTTTATAATGTTAAAGATCTTTGCAAGTTATATTGCCAGTCAACAGCAAAAGCCACCTCAAAAAAGGTACATAATGTATTTTTAACACTTGTTTGCTTATACACTTATTTGGAAGCGTTGGAAACGTATGAGAGATCATCACTTTTCTTTTTCCTACACATCTGTAATCTGTTAATAGTTACCCTTGGACGTTTCTCGGATGTAAAATGCTGGAGACGATTTACAGTTAAATCGGTTGTTGTCATACTGTCCAGATCGGAGCGTAAAGCACTATAATATTTTAGAAGACGCTCGTGGAAACTAAAGTATTTATTTAAAGAGAATAGACGCAATAAACGCAGCCCCTGTGACACGCGCCCGTGGTAACGTCAGCTGCTCTATCTTGCTCCATCCTGCTCACAGTAAAACCGCCTCCCGCAGTTTGAGTCGAACGTTCCGTTAGCGAATGCTGAAAACAGCCGAGCACCACCAGTGTCGGACGTTGCAGAGATTCGTGATCTGCGCCTCCCCTGCAATGTACGAAATGTGCGCCCGCTGATATGCCTTATCTTGAAATTTGGTTGCGATTTTTTCAAATTCAGTTTGAAGCATTTGTATTTTTGTAGGCAGACGAAACACATAATACCCCTTCTCAATTCATAGGTAACCTTGCTGAAACTGATGTTGGAATGGCAGACGCCCACATTATCAAGTTAATATTATAAATAGTTCAAAGAATTTGAACAGAAAAAATAATAACATTTATACTTTACCTAAACTACATGACTGCCATGGACTTGATAAGATTCTTGACCTGACCAGCGCTAATGATATAAGATACAATCAGCCCATAACGAAAATATGTTCTTTGTTACATGTTAAGTGACTCCTGTTTACCACCTTATTAAGGATTTCCAGAAAAGATTTCAGCTTTAACACATTTGTTATTACAAATTCTTAACATAATTATGGTCCATGGTATTATCACCAGAAAAGACCAATATATGTTGTTGTTTTTTACAATAATTTTATCATTTGTTTACAGTCACTATCTAGAACGACCATGTGGCACAGTTATGGCCGCATCTATGGAATCGTCTCTGAATCCTTCCACCAAAGAAAGAGTTCCTGCAAAATAATCGTTCAGAACAACATTAATGTCTGTAAATAGTATATGAATCATGTGTACACTCAAAATACATGCAATAATGCATTGTACACATAATTAAATGCTACCTAAATGGGGTGAAACTTGAAGGGACCCGGGAGTATTTCGTTGTGGGTTGAGACTAAGACCAGCTCAAGACTAAGCTCATTAAGTTGTTAGTGTGGCTAGATTCAAAGTCAGAGTGAGGATAAGTCCAGACGATAAAACAGGTGACCGCTTGGGCGTGGCCAGGTTTGATCCCAGTTTCGTCATGAAAAAGAAGAAGAAGAAGAACGTTTATTCATCGAAAAAGTACATACAGACGATGTGTTTGAAATAGGTCAATATGACCCCTGATCAAACATTTCAACAAAATACTATGCAAATAACACAACGACGAACAGACACATACATGTACATTGCATTTACAAAATGGTTAATTGACTAGTGGCACATGATGGTTTAATTGCCTAACAAATGTGTAATAACTAAGTTACTAGTGAAAATATCACAAAAATAAATATTAGTGGATGTTGACCTAATGCTTCGTTTGATTACTTTTTCTTCATGTGAACAAACTTGGTAGAGGCCCACTTGACACTGCTTAATCTGTAAACAAAGTGATTTTAGAAAAGAAGTATTCTATATTAAGCTCTGTGGTTTCTAATGTAAACTGAATGCATCTCAATAATGAAAGGTTAGCTATTGAAAAGAAATTGTGTGCTTACGCAATATAACACGATTTCTGGAACTACTTTTTATGCCTCGCTGACAACGATTCGGTTACAGTTCAAGTCCGTTATAGTTTCTATCCTTGAACACTATGCGATCGAGTTAACACTGTGATGCTTACGTTTCGTCAAAGCAAGAGCACCACGGAGCGAACGCAAACGCTCGTCTTTATTCATCGACACTGTGGCTTAACTCAATTATTAATATAAGAGTTTTAATGCGACATGTTGTTTACTGAAACCAAGGATATGACAATACTGTTAAATGTCACCTGTATTTACTTGATCGTATTTTTCTGCTTGTCTTTCGGCTTTTGGTCTCTATGCCACTGAATTAGCAAAATCTTAAATTTGACAAGTTCTGTAACTCCGAAAAGAGTCCAACATTTTGAAACCTTTTCGTAGTAAAGTAACAAACCGAAAGAACATGACTTGTTTAGTACTCCATCTTGGCATCTAACGTTTTTCAAAATTCTTGGAAAACAGTCTCATCGTCTTTAAATGATTAATTGCCTACCGGAGCACTGTTATGTAGATGACGTTGTTAACTAACCACAATTTGGGTCAGTGTATTGGAAGGGTACTCGGTGCAATCTTTCCGGCGTGTCTTCTACATGCACATTACCAACGGTCGTACACATTTCCTGGAACCAGTTGTCCGTCAAGCTAGTGGAGCGTTGCCAGTTCCGAATGGAGCATTGCCAGTTCCGAATGGAGCGTTGCTAGTTCCGAATGGAGCATTGCCAGTTCCGAATGGAGCGTTGCTAGTTCCGAATGGAGCGATGCCAGTTCCGAATGGAGCGTTGCGGGTGTGGAAATCATGTGTGGCATATTCTTTCCACGAATCCGTTGTCCCCGCATTGACCTGTTTGTTATTTTTAGAAATCGCCAATTCTTTTGGCCGAAACCAGTAAATTTCCTTACAAGTACATTTTAACAGAATTTCGAGGTTAATTATTCAAAATATCATGAGTTGGATTTTGTAGTAATTTAGGTAATTCATTTAAGTGAAATTGAAAATGCGCTAATATTTGAACTTCACACATTACACACATGTTCCAGCAATCGGAACACCTCGGTCACTTTCCAGGGGCGGCTCCATGATTCGATGTAAATGGGTGCGTAATATTTTGTCTTGCGTTCCTCCCAAAGAACCTAAATATATTTGGTTGGCAGTGTTGACGGGTGGGGGGGGGGGTACTCCCCAAATATTTATTTATATATGTGAATCCGTTTTCCTTTGTTTTATTATTATTATTATTATTATTATTATTATTATTATTATTATTATTATTATTATTATTATCGTCGTAATGATTAACGTTCATATTGCCAAACCAATTGTACTAGAAAAAACAACAAGAGACTCGCTGCTTTTCCGCGGTAATGCACCTGGAAAAACTTATATCATTAACGGTTTTACTCTTTCTTACCGAAATGGCAGAAACACACACACACTAAAAGTATAAAAAAATTTTATTTAGAATCTGGTTAAAGTGGGTCATGAACCCACGCCGGTACAACCAAGGGAAACTGACGACAAAACCTCATGCCCACAAGGACTCATTCACAATGGTAAGGATAAATTAACATTTAAGCCTTTCATTAAATCTCGCTACTCCTCAAATGCACTATTTGAGCGTATATCAAAATTTGTTGAAGGGTTCCAGCAGTCAGTATCTTAGTTTTAAAACTCATAATGAATTGCCACACTTTATTTTGTCATACAAAAGGTACATTTAAAAGTCCTCGCTCAAGGTTTGTAAAATGCACGTTTTGGTTACGCAACAAAGTATGGCAAATCTTAGTGTTAAAACTAACCTAAGCTGGAAGCCTTTAACAAATGTTGATACTTGCTCAAATATCACCTTTTGAAGACCACAATTTTCAATACCGTTAATAGCGGGTTCCAGTGATTTTATTGTTAAGTGTTGTCGGATTGACATTATCACGTGATGTAATCTTAGTACTGACATCCAGAACTTTCGTTTTATTCCTGGTGGCTTAGTGGTTAAGGAGCCCGCTTACTTTTTTAATTGCGTGTGTTTGGCATCCCACTAAAACCGAAATACCTTTTCTTATTCTTTAATTTATTTGTTCTGCAATTTTGATTTCATAGAGAGTAATGAGTATTTTTTCAGATGCATTATCAGGAAAACTTATTTGAGGTCCGAAAACATGAGCGAGTACCTTTAGGACATGGTCCCTGACAATATTAGCAAAATAATGTGTTTAAAGTACATCTATTGAATTTGAAGAATGATCTTTTAATTTTATATGCACGTGTAAAGGGATTATCCATGCAATTACTTTAGAATGTCGGGGTGGGCCTGTCGGGGTGTGCGGGAGAGTATACACATTGATATGAATTCCTTGCTTCTTTCCGCATTCAGAGCGCAAATGCTTTCCTTTTTATAGAAATTTATAAGTGGATTAAAACAAAATAATTCACTGTTTCAAACAATAAAATAACATTTTAATATTGTTCTCTGCTTTGAAATTTTAGTCCGCTCTCAATTAAAAACCACACGTATCCGCGCACAGGGCTCGGACGCAGTTTTAACGACGTTATTTCCGAAATAACGTTTACATAGAATTTGGCGAGCTTTTCTGAAAAAAAACCGCACACAAGAAGCCAGGCCTTCCAAATATTGATGTACTGTTCACTGTTTGGACCAAAATATGTGCGCAGAAACTAAAAACTTTGACAATATTCGGACGCGGACAATCGACACAATGCAATGAGGAGCATTTTAGTAAATTATGATGAGTTTAAATTGCTCTTTTCAGTTGCCATGTCAACCAGATTTATGCATCCATGGAATGCAATTCTTAAACGTTGTACTATCCTATAAACTGTTTGGATGAAAACAAGTTTAAAAAGTAACATATATGATTATAATTTTCTGTCCATGTTAAAACTTATTTTTCGTGCCGTGGATAGTGTGTCCCAGCTAGAATATATGGTTTACATAGCCATGGCAACATGCATAATGATTGATTGCTTTTAAGTATATTATGCATACAGGCCAATCCAACCTCGACAGTCCATTTCGTAATTTTCACTCGTTTTGTCCATGTAATCTTTATTCTTCTTATGTATGTATGCACGTGGTGATTTTATATCTAACTTACAGTTCCATTGGTCGAGAATTTACCGTTAATAGTCCGGATTCACTTCATATATTTTCTAATTCATTGTTTTTCTACAAAGTTGTGTCTGCTTTACATACATTTTGTTTTTCGTCTTCGTTAACCAATAAACATTTAAATGGAAGAAATACATTTTTTTAAATAGTTGTTATACTGTGTTACAGCCTGGTGAGTATTTTTATTTTATGCATTATCTATAGAAAAAATAAACCTGTTTGTATATATTTAATTGCTTCTATTTCTTGGCATTATATGCCATATTATATGGGCGTGACGTTTGTATTGCAAATTGTATTTTTCATTTTTATTGTTGTTTTGTATTATATTTTAATACAGATTTTCATACATCTACTCGACAAATATTATACTACGCGTCCTTCTACAAATTTAATTATTATATAATATATATTATTTTTTTACTAGGTTACTTCTAAATACTTTTTAATGAGGAATGTAACCTTAATTTTTGAGTATCTGTTATGTTTATAATATATGTAGATGACGTAATCACGCAATTTGACTCACCTGTAAGTGAGAGACCGGGCAGTGTCAATCAGACCCGGTTCATTACCCGTGGTGGGGTATTAGAGAATAAAACTTTCTGCAACTGATGATATTTTTCCGGACACGTATTGTTTATCGCAAATACACCACGATGGTCAGCGGGATGTTGATAATATTCAAAATTAAGAACTTGTGCATTCACAGAATAAATGCAAAGTCACTTCCGTTTGAAGATACTAATTTCGACATCACCCATCTTGGATTAGTCCATATTTTGTAAACAAGTTCCTGACATATCGTGTACTTCGCGAGTTGCACCTACTCGACTTCCGAAAATAGATGTAAACCATCGGAAAAAAAAGTAAGCTTGTGTATTGAAAATATTCACCACCATGGGTTCGGTGTTGCGGGGAAACTCTTCATTTTGCCTAGTGGACGATACCACACATGCTAAAGAAGAAGATGATGAAGGAATAGACAGTCCGTCCCAGACCGAGACCCTGACCGAGGTAAGTGCCCGGACTGCGCGTTGAACATGTACATTATACAAACACGGGTGTATATTTGAACTTGTTTTGTTATATTACACGTAGACTGTAGAGCTCAAACTATCGGGGCAGTGACAGAATAAAAACTACTTTTAATCTGAACTGCCTGATATATTGTCTCGGCTTTTGTGTGCATTGTGTTTAAATTCTTATGTTGTTTACGACATGTATATCTTTTAACTACATGTTTATATGCATGTTTTTGATTTGCCAATCTTGAGCCTGTTCAATTAGTTGTGAACCTGACATTAGCAGGGGTGGATCCAACAATTGACATTAGAGGGGGGCGTAACTTAGGGGCACTCCCTTTTTAAATACGTAACATATTTGCATGTCGGATTTCATGCTACTCCCGCAAGATTTTTATTTAACAAGTTGTGGTCTGAAACGGTGCATTTTAGCGTATTTTATTACCTTTTCCCACCATATTGAATAAAAACTAAACTTCGACGTTAAGTGGGGGTGCGCGCCGGGTTAGCCCCCACCCCCATGCAAAACAAAACAATAATAAATAAACAATCCGCTAGTGAATAATGTCATATACATAAACTCATAATGCATAAGATACGTTGTAGGCATAATACAAGAATAAATGTATAATGGCTAAGAAAATAAAATTAATGATTAAGATTATAAGTATCTTTCATGGCCAACTGTAATATAGGTTCATCCCGACCCGAGCTTAGAGTGTTTTCCGGAAACGTGGTTTACCGAGTTTCGGCAAAACACCCTGCGCGAGGGTCGGGATGAACCTATCTTACACGAGCGGCTATAGTAGATGCTTTTTCTCCCACCTCAGTTAAACAAAGTTAAGTAAAAATGTATTTTTTGCTGGAATCCTTTTGTGCGTAGTGAAAATAAATGCGTATGGATATTTGATAATTCGTGGTTGTCATGGATATATCGCAGTGATTCAGATTATGTTAATAGTCAAATCGGTCTTTAAATAGTTCTGATGAGAGTGGAGCATTATTTCTTGAAAGGTGCGCGAAAACTTTTTATGGTGACATTTGAAACGAGAAATAGTTAATTAGCATTCTAAATATTGCCACAAGACAAGGTTTCTATGATGCTACAGACGACTGTCTTCAACAAGGGAGGTAACTACAATGTGGTGACCATTAAAACCATTAAAAAGGAGTCCCATTCGGGCATTTTATCTTCGCACGTGAGTAAGATTAGAATTTCAAGCATGGCTAAATTATTGGATCTACTTTTCTCACACCTCAGATAAGTAGATCCAATAATTTAACCATGCTAGAAATTCTTAACTTGCCCACGGGCGAAGATAAAATGCCCGTATGGAACTCCTTTTTTATGGTCGTCACATTGTAATTACCTCCCTTGTTAAAGACTGTCGTCTGTAGCATCATGGAAACGTTGTCTTGTGGCAATATTTAGAACGCCAAATAATTATTTCTCGCGTCAAATGTCATCATAAAACAGTTTTCACGCACCTTTCAAGAAATAATGCTTAATTTCACTCTCCTTAGAACTATTTGAAGTCAAGTTTGACTATTCACATAATCGAAATCACTTCGCGCATATCCATGACAACCACAAATTATCGCATATCCATACGCAATTATATTCACTAAGCACAAAACAGTTCCAGCAAAAAATACATTTTTACTTAATTTTGCTTAAATGAGGTGGGAGAAAAAGCATCTACCGTAGGTGCTCGTGTAAGATAGGTTCATCCCGACCCTCGCGCATGGTGTTTTGCGACAACTCGGTAAACCTCGTTTCCGCAAAACACCCTACGCTCGTGTCGGAACGAACCTATCTTACACTCTCGGCCATGGAAGATACTTATAATCTGAGGTGGGAGAAAACATGACTGATCAATATCAGAAGATAAATGTAATTTAAAAAACAAAAAATATAACACGCTGATTGGAAACATAGGGAAAACTGCAATTACCAAGTATATATACAAACATTACATCACATTTTTGGGATTATCGAGGACATACAACGGAATTGAAAGTGCCTTTAAGCTGACACTGTAAGGACATGTCTGCTAAGGCAAAACAATTATTTAGTTAGGGTTCCATCCTTTTCTAAAACAGGTTAAGGTTCCATCCTTTTCTAAAACAGGTTTGGTAGGTTGGCTTTTTTTATTACACTTTATATTAGAACGTAATTGTCATCTTTCTAGAATGGTGTTTAAGAAATATTCTTAAAAAAACTTTAACTGTTTAAAACTTTATAGTAAAATACAGTCTTACTTTAGTTTTTTTAACCAATTGACATTAAAAACGGTATAGTCGACGACTGTTTCCTAGGTAACCCAAACCAAACATATGTTTTAAGGCCTAATAACAAACATAGTGTATGAATGGTAATAACAAATACATGAACATGAATCTCTTATCAATGATGTCTAAAATAGTCTAATAAATCATATTCTACCAACAATCAGGGTGGTAATAAACATATTAACATCATGTCCTATATCTGTTTTGTTTTTAAAAAAGAGGAAAATATTTAAAAAAAAAATACGTCACACCCTGACCCAGACATTTGAACAGTTCATTTTTTGTGATACTTATTGTCGATTAAGCATCGAATTCCTTAAAGTGAATGACCTTAATTCAAATAGTAATTTTAAATGCATTCAGGGCTTTTCGCCGTCTTGGACAGTACCTCATCTATGTTCCGAGTAATTCGTTAAAGTCGGTATAATTATGTAGCAAACCGCTAAAAATACTCATTCAAATCACACTACATTTTTAATCAGTTGTGGAACGGTAGCATTTTTTCACCGGAACACATCGCAGTAATTTGTTTTTACGATTTCGGAAAAAACAAACATTTTTCCATAGCAAACATGTCTGTCTGCACGAGATTCTGGACAAAATTTACGTTTTTCGTTAAAACTGTTGGATTGGTTAAAATACTTACATATTAAACAACTCATAATCATGAAACTGCAACCTTACTGTAAGAAAATGGAAAGGATGTATACTTGAATACTCTTTATAAGAAAGTATGAAAAATTGACTACATGCTTTCGTTCTTCGCAGGCATGTTGCTCAGAACATTGAACTCAAATGCGTATGGGATTTATTGTACTTTACTATAAAAATACTAACAAAACAAAATAAAGTGCATTTACATTTTTTGCGTCAACAAACTGAGAACGGAAACATTCGAGAGTCGTCATGTATAATGTGTTGATCAAATTAACTGAACAATAGCAACTGACGCATTTCTTTGTATGCTCATGTTTCAGGTCAGCCAGGACCAGTCACTACAGACCACGTCCACCACAGCACCGGACAGCGATCCCCTGTGCGACTCCGAGATCCAGGAATCCATTAATAACGATGTTGACCTTCGCTGTCTTGAGGACGTCGGGGAATGGCCGTCCACGCAAAAGATCACAGATGCGCAGTGCTCGTGCGACGACCAGGAGCCTGGCGAGCACGAGGATAATGTGCAAGATATTTCCACACTCTTTCTCAATATTGAGAAAAAATACTATTTGGAGAGCTGTCTGAAAAACCAACCGAAGGTAACCTAAGACATGTCGTCCATTTTCGGGATAACATCGAATTACAATTGAATGTCTATTTATGCAAAACACTAAGTACGGAAATATAAAACTCGGACATTCGTTATGTGTAAATGGTCAACCGAATAAAGTGTAGTTGCATTAGTTCGTTTCCTCATATTTCAGGTCAGACTGAACTGGTCGCGACAGACCACGCCCATTATGGGACCGGGCAGCGTTTCCCTGTGCGATTCCGGGCTCCAGGAATCAGTTTCTCCCAGTGTTGACCTCCGCCGTCTTGAGGATATGTGGGAGTTCCCGTCCACGCGCAGGGTCAAAGATGCGCAGTGCTCGTTTACCGGCCAGGAGCATTACGGGTTCGAGGATTACGTGGACGACATCTTCGCCCACCGACTCAATATTGAGAGTAAATACCGTATTGAGAGGTGTCTTAGAAACCAACCGGAGGTAACATACGATTTATAACATTGAAGAAAAATAATGCATTGAAACAATCGTCATATTTCGGGTGCAACCGGCCGCACGAGCCGTCTCATGAATGTCACAAAGTGCTCAGGTTGAGCTATTGTGATCAATCTATGTCCGGCGTTCGCCGTCCAGTGTCAACAATTTCTTGTTATCATCATCTCCTCCTAAACCGCTTGGACACTTTTTAAGACACTTTAAAATGATGTTCCTTGTGTTGTGCTCTTTCGAAATTGTTCAAAGAAATTAATTCCACATAAAAATCTGGTTGCCATGTCAACCTAAAGGAAAAAAAACAAAACTATACAACTCTTCTTGACGAAACCATTAGGCCTAGAGCTTATGTTAGATATTTTGTGTGTAACATTGTCTAGTGGTTGTTTACCAAATAGTTCAAATGATGCCCTTGGGTCAAAACTGGGCCCACCCTGTGGGTTACAAGTTTGCTATAAACAGATGCTGTTAAAATCTGATAGTTTACCCTTGGAGCAAATTTTGCTATATTGGCTCCCTTGAAGATTACTTACATCATTATCTTTTTTTAGAAACAAGGGAATATATTTGATATTTTTATGAATTCTTAAAAATAGTCGCTAAGGTTAAAGTTAATTTCATATTTCTTTACTTTCTAGTAGATTTTTTGTTTTACTCAGTAATTATTTTAACAGTCAGACCTTCCATTGAACTAGACCATTGTTTTGTTAAAATCTTCTAGTGTCAGCCTTATAGGGCACTTCCAGCAGCCTCGTTGTTGAGCTAGTTTTTATGGCAATGTGGTTGTGGTGTTGGCTGCAGGTCGAAAGGTTTGGGGTTCAAACTCCTGATCGAGCATACACTCCTTCTTTCACAATAACTTGATAACTTGCATGGATACATATTACATCTAATATAAACATGAATTTAATTCATGTATAATGAAGGGAAAATATGTTGTGAGTGTTAAAGGTTGAATTTTATTCTTGTCTGATCTGTGTGCAGCTCTTTCATGTCCTTGTTACCTAGGCAGTTTGTTCATTTCATTGGATGGTGCATTGTTCGTTGTTTGTGTAAGTTCAAACACTAATATCATGTATGTAATTTCTGTATTATCTAAATGTACTTGTGTACAGTAAATATTGTTCAAACCAACACAATTGCTTGTGAACATCAAATTATACCTGTGGTCAAACCTGGCCATGCTCTAAAGTTTTTTGTATACTGTTATAGGAAATAATTGATAATCTTACTGTTAGAAACGGCTATGCCTTGACCTTTAATAAATTGTATCTAGCATCATATAGTGGTCCCATTCAAACAATTTTCCTGTGGTTATGAAGCTAGTTCCATCTCTTTTGACATTCTTTCTTATCTTTGAAGCTACAGCAATGAAAGTTGGAATATGTCCACAATTTTGAAAACAAATATCAATGCTGTGGCTGTATGACATTGACTGTGACCTTTTGACCTACTTTCATATTTTTGAAGCTTCAGCAAAGAAATTTGGAACATGTGAAGAGTTTTGAAAACAAATATTAACGTTGTCCCCGGTTCCTGTTGACTGTGACCTGACCTACTTTCTTTTCTTTATGAAGCTACAGAAATGATTTTTGGAGGATGTCAACAATTTTGAAAACAAATACCAATGTTGTGCTTGGATGACCTTGACTGTGACTTTTTGACCTACTTTCATATTTTTGAAGCTACAGCAATGAACAATTGCCCATGTGTAGAGTTTTGAAAACAAATGTCAATGTTGTCCTCTGATTACCAATGTGACCTTTTAACCTACTTTCTCATTTTTGAAGCTACAGCTATGAAATTTGGACTACTAGTACATTTTTGTAACTTTATATCAATGTTGTCCTTGGATGATGACCATGACTGACCTTTTGACCTGTTCTGTTTTGTTTTTTTTAAGCTGCAATTTCAACCATGTTTACTGTTTTGAAAATAAATATAAATGCTGTGCTTTGATGACCTTGATTGTATCTTTTTAACCTACGTTTTAATTTTTGAAGCTACTGTAATGGAATTTAGAACATGTGCAGAGTTTTGAAAACAAATATCAATATTGACATTGTCTGGTGACCTTCTGCCCTACTTTCTTATTTTTGAAGCTACAGTTTTAAAATTTGGACCATGTCTTCAGCTTTGAGAAGATCACAGATTTTAATTCAGTTGAAAAATTTAGAGTCATTGTGGCCCTCTTGTTTTTATTTATTCATAAACACTGGATTTTTCATACTTTCAGATAAGCCCTGACATCCGAAAGAAGCTGATCAAATGGCTGACGGCGATGCATCATGATTTTGCTCTATGCCAGGACACGCTTTACCTTGCCGTACATGTGTTCGACCGAGTGCTTACTGAGATGGAGGTTTCAAGTGAATGCCTTGAGCTGGTGGTTATCGCAAGTCTTCTTGTCGCTTGTAAACAGGTACATGGCTGGAGTCACTGCAATATCATTTAAATATATAAGTTCGCATCTGGTTTCACTGAAAAGTACTACAGGTTCACCAACTTGTGTGGAAAGCCTGTTCGCTGCATTGACAGAGAGTATGAAACTTAGTGAAGATAGAGGGCCAAAATGAAATTATTAAAGGCATTTTTTTTCGGAGAAAAATATGGTTGCTTTGGCAATGAACATATAAAATAACTACGATATGACACAACAACAATTTTGTCTTGACTTTGGTATACCTCAAATAGAGTACAAGCTTCATTTATGAAACAATCGGTCATTGGAAGATTATGCATGTCGATTTGGTGTTTATTCGCACAAAAGATGTGGTTTCATTGTTAACACAAATGATTTGAATATCTTCATTTGTCTAGTATGAATGTTATGTTAATGAAACTTTATGCACAAGTGGTAAGTTGCCAATAAGGAAATGATGCACTTCATTTCAGCTATTTTTAGCTTGACTATTGGAAGAATAAGGAGGGCTTTACTACTCGCCCCAGCGTCAGCGTCCGGTTAAAGTTTAAGGGCAAGTTGGGATTTTCACTCTATAACTTCATTACCACTAATTCAATTCACTTAATACTTCACACAGTTGTTCAGAGCCATCACATGATGAGGTTAGATTACTCCATAATATCCTTTATACAAATAATGGCTCCTGATTCAGACTATGGAACTTAGGTTAAAGTTTTTGGGCAGGTTGGGATATTTATTTATTACTTCTATACCCTTTATTCATTTCACTCAATACTTCACACAGTTGTTCAGGGTCATCACATAATGAGGTTAGATAACTCCATATTATCTTTTATACAAGTTATGGCCCCTGATTGACTTAGGAACTTAGGTTAAAATTTAAGGGCAAGTTGGGATTATCACTTATAACTTCAATACCCTTCATTCATTTCACTTAATACTTCACACAGTTGTTCAGGGCCATCACATAATGAGGTTAGATAACTCCATAATATCCCTTATACAAATTATGGCCCCTGATTGACTATGGAACTTAGGTTAAAGTTTTAGGGCAGGTTGGGATATTTATTAATGACTTCTATGACCTTCATATAATGGACTTAATACTTCACACAGTTGTTCAGGACCATCACACAATGAGATTACATAACTCCATAATATTCTTAATACAAGTAATGGCCCTTGAATGACTTAGAAACTTAGGTTAAAGTTTGAGGGCAGGTTAAAGTATTAAGGCAAGTTGGGATTTTAATAAAAACTTCTATACTTTTCATTCATTGCAGTTAATACTTCGCACAAATAATGACGACTATCTTACAATAAGGTCACATAACTCCATTTTAACCCTAAAGACAAATTATGGCCCTTGATTGATTTTTTTCTTTAAATTTCTTTTGACATGCACATTTTTATATTCTTAATATAACCAGGTTTTCATAAAGGAAAAACTATTCATTAGAATGACTTGTGTCATTGTTTGTGCTGGCTGGTGGGAGGGCAGCGTCAAATGCACCTTATGTATCGAATAATTTTAGCTAGTTTATAGAGACCTTTCCTGAGATTGTGTTTTGGGCCCGAGAGTTATGGTCTAGGCCAAGGTCACTGTTGCTAAAAATAGAAATATTGTAAGTACTGAATAACTCAAGTAAGGGCTGACATAGTGTGACCAAACTTGGTATATAGAACAAGTTTATGCAGAGCTTTCATTGGATTGCCTTTTGGCCCCCTAGGGTTAAGGTCGCTGTTACTAAAATTAGATTACTGTTTGGTCATGAATAACTTTAGTTATGGCTGACATACTGTGACCAAATTTGATATGAAGGAAGTGTTTATGAAGGACTTTGATGGGATTGTGTTTTGGAGCCCTAGGATCAAGGTCACTGCTACAAAAAATAGAGGAAAGCAGTTGAAACTGAATATCTTCTGCTAGTCATTAAATACCTGGTTTTGTCACATCGCGGTTCTTATTAACTTTTTTATTTGATTTTTTTATTGCTTTGACAGGCACATATTACATCGTTATTGTATTCACTTGTGTTTTTAAAGTTGATATGTAGGAAGTGTTTATGGAGGACTTTGATGGGATTGTGTTTGGGACCCCTAGGATTAAGTTCACTGCTTCAAAAAATAGAAGAAAGCAGTTGAAACTGAATCTCTTCTGCTATTCATTAAATACCTGGTTTTGTCACACTGCGGTTCTTATCAACTTTTTAATTTGATTTTTTTATTGCTTTTGAGAGGCACATATTACATCGTTATTGTATTCACTTGTGTTTTTAAAGTTGAAAAGCGTCCCCATTTTAACTAAAAAAATATATAATTTGTTTTTTTAGGGTTGAAATCAATTAATTATTGTTAATGTTTTTGAGTTTTGCCTATTGTTTGACTGATATGTTCAGATGAGCATTAGTGTTAGAGACCTGGCCTTTAATAAACATTGTTGCTGCCTGTTATAAGTGAATTTAGTAGGTAGAATGATGAATACAATGAATCTGAACTGTTTTTCATTTGTGTACCCTATCTAACCTGGGGGTCATGTTTGTTTCAGAATGAGAGTTGTCCACCGAAGATCAGTGAACTCCTCAAGAAGTGCAAAGTAAACCATGACAGAGCACAGGTTCAATTAGCTTGTTACAATCTGATGCAACAACAGGTTCAATACCCTTGTTACAATTGATGCAAGAACAGGTTCAATACGCTTGTGACAATTGTTGCAAGAACAGGTTCAATACGCTTGTTAAAATTGATGCAAGAACAGGTTCAATACGCTTGTTACAATTGATGCAAGAACAGGTTCAATACGCTTGTTACAATTGATGCAAGAACAGGTTCAATACGCTTGTTACAATTGATGCAAGAACAGGTTCAATATGCTTGTTACAATTGATGCAAGAACAGGTTCAATACGCTTGTTAGTATTGATGCAAGAACAGGTTCAATACGCTTGTTACAATTGATGCAAGAACAGGTTCAATAGGCTTGTTACAATTGATGCAAGAACAGGTTCAATACACTTGTTACAACTGATGCAAGAACAGGTTCAATAGGCTTGTTACAATTGATGCAAGAACAGGTTCAATACGCTTGTTACAATTGATGCAAGAACAGGTTCAATAGGCTTGTTACAATTGATGCAAGAACAGATTCAATATGCTTGGTACAATTTTATACAAGAACAGGGTCAATATCTTTGGTACAATCTGATGCAAGAAAAGGTTCAATAGGCCTGTTACAATTGATGCAAGAACAGGTTCAATATGCCCATTACAATCTGATGCAAGAACAGGTTCAATACACTCATTACAATCTGATGCAAGAACAGGTTCAATATACTCATTACAATCTGATGCAAGAACAAGTTCAATATACTCATTACAATCTGATGCAAGAACTGGTTCAATATACTCATTACAATATGATTCAAGCACTGGTTCAATATTCCTATTACAATATGATTCAAGTACAGGTTCAATATACTCATTACAATCTGATGCAAGAACTGGTTCAATATCCTCATTACAATATGATTCAAGCACTGGTTCAATATTCCTATTACAATATGATTCAAGTACAGGTTCAATATACTCATTACAATCTGATGCAAGAACAGGTTCAATATACTCATTACAATATGATTCAAGAACAGGTTCAATATCCACATTACAATCTGATGCAAGAACAGGTTCAATATGCCCATTACAATATGATTCAAGAACAGGTTCAATATACTCATTACAATCTGATGCAAGAACTGGTTCAATATACTCATTACAATCTGATGCAAGAACAGGTTCAATATACTCATTACAATATGACTCAAGAACTGGTTCAATATACTCATTACAATCTGATGCAAGAACTGGTTCAATATACTCATTACAATATGATTCAAAAACAGGTTGATGCAAGAACAGATTCAATATACTCATTACAGTCTGATGCAAGAACAGGTTCAATATACTCATTACAATATGATTCAAGAACAGGTTCAATATACTCATTACAATATGATTCAAGAACAGGTTCAAAATACTCATCAAATGATGCAAGAACTGGTTCAATATACTCATTACAATCTGATGCAAGAACAGGTTCAATATACTCATTACACTATGACTCAAGAACTGGTTCAATATACTCATTACAATCTGATGCAAGAACTGGTTCAATATACTCATTACAATATGATTCAAGAACAGGTTCAAAATCCTCATTATAATCTGATGCAAGAACAGGTTCAATATACTCATTACAATATGATTCAAGAACAGGTTCAATATACTCATTACAATATGATTCAAGAACAGGTTCAATATACTCATTACAATATGATGCAAGAACTGGTTCAATATACTCATTACAATCTGATGCAAGAACAGGTTCAATATACTCATTACAATATGATGCAAGAACAGGTTCAATATGCTCATTACAATATGATGCAAGAACAGATTCAATATGCTCATTACAATCTGATGCAAGAACTGGTTCAATATGCTCATTACAATATGATGCAAGAACAGATTCAATATACTCAGTACAATCTGATGCAAGAACTGGTTCAATATACTCATTACAATCTGATGCAAGAACAGGTTCAATATACTCATTACAATATGACTCAAGAACTGGTTCAATATACTCATTACAATCTGATGCAAGAACTGGTTCAATATACTCATTACAATATGATTCAAGAACAGGTAGATGCAGGAACAGGTTCAATATACTCATTACAATCGAATGCAAGAACAGGTTCAATATACTCATTACAATATGATTCAAGAACTGGTTCAATATACTCATTACAATATGATTCAAGAACAGGTTCAATATACTCATGACAATATGATGCAAGAACTGGTTCAATATACTCGATACAATCTGATGCAAGAACAGGTTCAATATACTCATTACAATATGATGCAAGAACAGGTTCAATATGCTCATTACAATATGATGCAAGAACAGATTCAATATGCTCATTACAATCTGATGCAAGAACTGGTTCAATATGCTCATTACAATTTGATGCAAGAACAGATTCAATATACTCATTACAATCTGATGCAAGAACAGGTTCAATATGCTCATTACAATTTGATGCAAGAACAGGTTCAATATGCTCTTTACAATATGATGCAAGAACTGGTTCAATATGCCCATTATAACATGATTCAAGAACTGGTTCAATATGCCCATTACAATCTGATGCAAGAACTGGTTCAATATGCCCATTACAATCTGATGCAAGAACTGGTTCAATATGCCCATTACAATCTGATTCAAGAACAGGTTCAAGATACCCATTATATTCTGATTCAAGAACAGGTTCAATATACCCATTACAATCTGATGCAAGAACAGGTTCAATATACCCATTACAATCTGATGCAAGAACAGGTTCCTCATTACAATCTGATGCAAGAACAGATTCAATATACTCATTACAATAAGATTCAAGAACTGGTTCAATATTCCTATTACAATATGATGCAAGAACTGGTTCAATATACCCTTTACAATCTGATGCAAGAACAGGTTCAATATGCCAATTACAATCTGATTCAAGAACAGGTTCAATATACCCATTACAATCTGATGCAAGAACTGGTTCAATATGCCCCTTACCATATGATTCAAGAACTGGTTCAATATACCCTTTACAATCTGATGCAAGAACTGGTTCAATATACCCTTTACAATTGGATACAAGAACTGGTTCAATATACTCATTACACTATGATTCAAGCACTGGTTCAATATTCCTATTACAATATGATTCAAGAACAGGTTTAATATACTCATTACAATATGATGCAAGAACAGGTTCAATATACTCATTACAATATGATGCAAGAACAGGTTCAATATACTCATTACAATCTGATGCAAGAACAGGTTCAATATATCTTTTTCATTCTGATGCTTGTTACCATCTGATGCACCAAGACTGGAATACAACTGCATGTACTCTAATGCAATACACAAGGAAAAGCAAACAAAAGCTAGATCTAGATAAAAAAAAAATAATCGAAAGAAATATACAGATGGGACTTGATTGATAATTGTTTAGTTCAAATACTGTTTAATTTGAAATGCATTGTTTTTTAATGCATTGTTTTGTATTGTTAACAAGAGAATAGCAATGCTATTGCTATTTCATGTGTTACATGTGCTATCATCATATCATGTCTAGACTGGGACTTGGTCTTGTATGAGGAATCAGGAAACAACTGAGGCAGATTGATTTACACTACCATTTGTTGCTCCACCACAAACAATCAAGTGAATTTTGAATCAAGTGCAAGATCTTTCGCCTCAACAACCTTGCACTTCAAGTAACAGTGACAGATTGATGTATGCTTACTTATTACAAGGAACTTACTACTTAAGAGTGAGGCTCATTTTCCTACTTGAACAATTCCCAGTTATTGACTTTCATCACAACTGGTCAGTCAAATCGAAGCAAGAACCATGCAATGACAAATGAAGCTCGCTAAAGTGATGATACCTACTGCCTGAAATTGGCGTTGAACCAATACAAATTGAAAATATCTCAGGTGGTTTGCGATCATGTTTTGATTAATGAATGAGAGGAGCATTTTGCTAAGATTAATATTGCAAAATGTAGTCCATGCCTTAATATGTACTAGAACCAGCACTTAATACAGATGTTACTTTTTACCCCCAGGTGAAGCAGTCTGAGCTGATTGTGTTGATGGCAACCTGTTTTGACCTGATGGCTCCCACAGTGCTGCAGTTTCTGGAGTATTATGCATCTTTCAGTCTTGTAACCTGTACTGGAGACGCTGAGCTAACTGATAGTCTGAAGTAATGCCAATAGTCATTTCAGTTATTTCAAGGCTTTTAATCAGTAATTTTGGTTTGTGAAAGAAGTTTGGGTATATTTTTTTACCCTCTTCAAAGAAGAGGGTGTATATTGCTTTGCACATGTCAGTCAGTTGCTAGGTAGGTAGGTCGGTCTGTCAGTCCGTCAGTACACCAAAGCTTGTCCGATTGATATCTCAACAATTCATGGACTGAAGGTCATCAAACTTGACATAAAGGTTGAGCATGACCAATAGATGACCCCTATTGATTTTAGGGGTAACTGGGTCAAAGGTCAAGGTCACAGTGACCTTCAATGGGAAAAGGTTGTCCGAGTGATAAGTCAACAGTGCCTGGACATATGGTCATCAAACTTGACTTTGAGGTTGGGCCTGACCAGTAGATGACCCCTATTGATTTTAGGGGTGATTGGGTCAAAGATCAAGGTTACAGTGTCCTTGAACGCGAAAAGGTTGACAAAGCTTCTCCAAGTGATAACTAAACAATGTCTGGACCTATGGTCATCAGACTTTACATGGATGCTTGGCCTGACCCCTATTGATTTTAGGGATCAAAATCATCGGGTTAAAGGTCAAGGTCACAGTGACCTTGAATGTTAAAAGGTTTTCTATGTGATAACTTGACAATGCCTGCACACATGGCCCTTTAACTTGGCTTGGAGGTTAGTCCTAACCAGTGGATGACCCCTAGTGATTAAAGCAGTCATCAGGTAAAAGGTCAAGGTCACAGTGACCTTGAACATGAAAAGGTTGTCAAAGCTTCTCTGAGTGATAACTAAACAATGTCTGGACCTATGGTCATCAGACTTTACATGGATGCTTGGCCTGACCCCTATTGATTTTAGGGGTCAAAATCATTGCGTTAAAGGTCAAGGTCACAGTGACCTTGAATGTTAAAAGGTTTTCTATGTGATAACTTGACGATGCCTGCACCCATGGCCCTTTAACTTGGCTTGGAGGTTGGTCCTTACCAGTGGATGACCCCTAGGGATTAAAGTGGTCATCAGGTTAAAGGTCAAGGTCACAGTGACCTTGAACATGAAAAGGTTGTCAAAGCTTCTCTGAGTGATAACTAAACAATGTCCAGACCTATGGTCATCAGACTTTACATGGAGGCTTTGCCTGACTAGTAGATGACCCCTATCGATTTTAATTGTCATTGGGTCAAAGGTCAAGGTCACAGTGACCTTGAATGTGAAAAGGTTCTCCATGTAATAACTTGACAATGCCTGCACCTATGACCCTTAAACTTGACTTGGAGGTTGGTCCTGACCAGTGGATGACCCCTATTGATTTTAGGGGCCATCAGGTAAAAGGTCAAGGTCACAGTGACCTTGAACGCAAAAAGCGTGGTTTTTTTCTGCAAATATCATTCATCATCTGAACTTGATTAAAAACTGTCCCTACTATTTTTACACTCTGCATGGTCATAATCTTAAAACTGTTTCAAAGGCATCCAATGACAATGACAAATTAGCTGTCATTTTAGTCAATGCATATTTCATTCAATTGTTCAAATATTCCTGACAACATGGCGCTCAGGTGGGGCATAATGTTTAACAAACATCTCTGGTTTAACAACAATATCGATGCTGCCACATGCCATGTATTTCTTTGTGATCACAGACTGGAAATGATAGAATTATTCTTGTGCAAGATATTTTAAGACCTCTTATGCCTTTACTCTGTGAACAGTATCCAATACACGTTGAATTAAAAAAATATGTTGTTAAACTTTTAGCATTTGACATTTTGAACCAATCTTTTCCATTTACAGGGCTGCGCGTGATGTGTCTCGTTGTGCGCTGGAGTTGTCCTTACAGGATTATGAATTATGTCAGTTCCCGCCATCTGTGCTGGCTCTGTGTGTGTGGAGAGTTGCCGTGGAGAAGGTCAATTATACCATTGACATGCGCACAGTTCACTACACATGTGACTTTCCCAAACTCCAGCTTGAGACCTGCATAGCACAAGTTCACAAGTTCTTCAAAAGTTTCAAGCAGTCCGGCCAGGAAATGTCCTCACTCTATGAGAAGTATGGGAACTTGTAGAGTGCTGAATGAACAGGAGACAGATTGGTGTGTTCTCAGGCCTTGTTACTTGCACTATTCATTCCAAAAGTGCTAAATCGTGATCGTATAAGTGGTATTTGATTATTTTACTTTACCTTCAGTAATGGAGACCATTGTATTCAAAATCAGTGTCAACAATAATTGTTGTGTAGTTTATAATTTGTTGTGCCCACATGTCACAATGGTGTTGACAAATTTTATTGCACAAAAGTTGTTTTTTTTAGGGCACAGTTAATACAGCATTTTTTTTTTGTTCTTCATTCAGTCAAGGTAGACATTATTTTTTTGTCTAATATGTATTGAAAATGATTAAAAAATTTGTGAGTCACTAAATAGATGTGCTTACAGTTAAGAATGTATCCCATATTGTTGGTTTATTTTAGATATTGTTCTGACGAAATAGTAAATAGGATGTCGTATGGGTTTCATCTAATACTCCCCTCCTTTATAACTTTAACTTAACACAATTTATGGTATTTCAATTAACACTTCTCAGAGTCATAAGCATACTTGTAAGGGGTCTTAAAATAATGGTCAGTGAAAGCGTTTTTGTAACACTTTGGTCTGCTTGCTGTTCAGTACTTATTGAATTTATAAATGCTTTATGATATTGCAACATTATTGCTAAGACATGTCATGTTCCATGGTATGTTGTGTTTCACATCTATGAGCTAAAGAAAGTCAAGATAATACTTACAGATGAATGCAGCCGTAAGAAGACAAAATACATCATTACTTCACAGCCCCCAAAAAGTTGCTATGAGGGGTATTTGTCATTTCCTGTGACATCTCTTGTTTTTGTTACCTACTCGCAACATTTCACAATAGAGTTGTCAAAAGTAAATCATAAACTTACTGAAATGCAAGCTATTTGAAATTGTTGAAAATGCATACCATTATTTTTTAAATTGTTATGAAGTGTTGTCGTATTGATAGTAAAAATGACATTCCAGAATCCAGAATATAGTCTATAGTATAAATATAGGCATTTGCAATATCATACTGTTGTTCAAGATATACAAAAATATACTTTAATTTAACTTCCTGTTACCAGTGATTAACACACAACTTAGAAATCTTTGTTAAAATGTTACACCAATTTTGCACATGGTTATTCACATTTTCATGCCAAGAAATACATGAAAGATAACAGGTTTCACAAATTTAAAAACAAATTATTTTTTTCAGTTGAGTTTGTCACCCTGACACAGAGCCTTCGGTGGCAACTGCCACTTGCTTCAAAACTCTTCTTTACTCATGTATATCTTGGGTTTTCTGCCTAGTTTGTACAAAAGCAGTCATTCTGGAATATTGCACCTTTTACTGTCTGCTTGCATGTTTTATATGGATAGTGATACCTCACCAAGAAATGCAGGACAATACATATGGTATGCCTGAAATTCAAACTGACATCATGTGAACATTAGATCTTTGTTTTTATTTTTCTCATTGTTTTGAAAATAATTTTTAAATTCAGTCAGTGAATGATGTGCACCATTCATCACAGGTAAAAACTTTTGTTATAAAACATAATTTAAATGTATAGATTGTAATCCTGCTGGTTACATGGACATAACTGTAATCTGTAGTTTTTAATGAACAATGTGGTATGGTGTCGTTTTTGAATAAGCATAACTTTTGTATTAATATTTAAATAGTGTACTGAGCTCATTATCTGTCCATGATTTTACATGTATATTTGGTGCAAATCCTTAAATTGTTTCTAAATTCCTGTGTTTGATACAAAGTCTTTGTTTCTTTATTCTTGTTTTTGATACAAATCCTTTGTTTCTTAATTCTTGTGTTAGATACAAATCCTTTGTTTCTTCATTCCTGTTTTTTCCTGTATATAAGTATGTACCCTCACAGTTTGTGCCATATTGTTGAATAAATCTAACCAATATTTGTCAAGTCCATTTACTTCCTACCTACATGTATAAAACTGATCCTTAGTAAAGTATAAACCCTCGCTCTCAATGAACACTAGTTAAAGCCCTGACAGAAGTATAAACCCTAACTCTCAATAAACACTAGTGTAAACCTGACAAAAGTATAAACCCTAACTCTCAATAAACACTAGTGTAAACCTGACAGAAGTATAAACCCTCACTCTCAATAAACACTAGTGTAAACCTGATAAAATTATAAACCCTCACTCTCAATAAACACTAGCTTAAACCTGACAAAAGTATAAACCCTCGCTCTCAATAAACACTAGTGTAATCATTGACAAAAGTATAAACCCTCGCTCTCAATAAACACTAGTGTAATCATTGACGAAAGTATAAACCCTCGCTCTCAATAAACACTAGCTTAAACCTGACAAAAGTATAAACCCTCACTCTCAATAAACACTAGTGTAATCATTGACAAAAGTATAAACCTTCACTCTCAATAAACACTGGTGTTAACCTGACAAAAGTATAAAACCTCGCTCTCAATAAACACTGGTGTTAACCTGACAAAAGTATAAACCCTCACTCTCAATAAACACTGGTGTTAACCTGACAAAAGTATAAACCCTCACTCTCAATAAACACTAGCTTAAACTTGACAAAAGTATGAACTCTCGCTCTCAATAAAGACTAGTGTAATCATTGACAAAAGTATAAACCCTCGCTCTCAATAAACACTAGTGTAATCATTGACAAAAGTATAAACCCTCACTCTCAATAAACACTAGCTTAAACCTGACAAAAGTATAAACCCTCACTCTCAATAAACACTAGTGTAATCATTGACAAAAGTATAAACCCTCACTCTCAATAAACACTAGTGTAATCATTGACAAAAGTATAAACCCTCGCTCTCAATAAACACTAGTGTAATCATTGACAAAAGTATAAACCCTCGCTCTCAATAAACACTTGCTTAAACCTGACAAAAGTATAAACCCTCGTTCTCAATAAACACTAGTGTAATCATTGACAAAAGTATAAACCCTCACTCTCAATAAACACTAGTGTAAACCTGATAAAATTATAAACCCTCACTCTCAATAAACACTAGTTTAAACCTGACAAAAGTATAAACCCTCACTCTCAATAAACACTAGTGTAATCATTGACAAAAGTATAAACCCTCACTCTCAATAAACACTGGTGTTAACCTGACAAAAGTATAAACCCTCACTCTCAATAAACACTAGTTTGAACCTGACAAAAGTATAAACCCTCACTCTCAATAAACGCTAGTTAAAGCCCTGACTAAAGTATAAACCCTCACTCTCAATAAACACTAGTGTAATCATTGACAAAAGTATAAACCCTCACTCTCAATAAACACTAGTTTAAACCTGACAAAAGTATAGACCCTCACTCTCAATAAACACTAGTGTAATCATTGACAAAAGAATAAACCCTCACTCTCAATAAACACTAGTATAATCATTGACAAAAGTATAAACCCTCACTCTCAATAAACACTAGTGTAATAATTGACAAAAGTATAAACCCTAACTCTCAATAAACACTGGTTTTAACCCTCGCTCTCAATAAATAGTGTAAACCTGACAAAAGTATAAACCCTCGCTCTCAATAAACACTAGTGTAAACCTGACAAAAGTATAGACCCTCGCTCTCAATAAACACTAGTGTAAACCTGACAAAAGTATAGACCCTCGCTCTCAATAAACACTAGTGTAAACCTGACAAAAGTATAGACCCTCGCTCTCAATAAACACTAGTGTAAACCTGACAAAAGTATAAACCCTCGCTCTCAATAAACACTAGTGTAAACCTGACAAAAGTATAAACCCTCGCTCTCAATAAACACTGCGGTAAACCTGACAAAAGTTTAAACCCTCGCTCTCAATAAACACTAGTGTAAAACTGACAAACGTATAACCCCTCTCAGTCAATAAACACTAGTGTAAACCCTGTCAGCGGTATAAACCCTCGCTCTCAATAAACACTAGTGTTAACTTGACAAAGGTATAACCCCCTCATTTTATAAACACTAGTGTAAACCTGACATCAGTATAAACCCTCGTTATCAATAAACAATATTGTAAACCTGACAAAAGTATAGAACTCACTGTCAATGAACAATAGAGTTAACCTGACAAAGTATAAACCCTCGCTCTCAATAAACACTAGTGTAAACCTGACAAAAGTATAAACCTTCGCTCTCAGTAAACAATAGTGTAAACCTGACAGAAGTATAAACCCCCTCATTCAATAAACAATAGTGTAAGCCCTAACAGCGGTGTAAACCCTCGCTCTCAATAAACAATAGTGTAAACCCTGTCAGCGGTATAAACCCTAGCTTTCAATGCACAATAGTGTAAACCTGACAACAGTATAAACCCATACTGTCAATGAACAATAGTGTAAACCTGACAAAAGTACAAACCCTCGCTCTCAATAAACGATAGGGTAAATCTGACAAAAGTACAAACCCACACTCCCAATAAACAATAGTGGAAACTCTGAGAGCAGTAATATTAAATAACACTTGTCGTCATTTCCTGAATGAAAATTGGAAATATAAAATGTTTACGATTAAAAATTGTTAACCAATATTGGATTAAAAATAGGTTTCAAAGCATATTAAAATCGCACCGTCCGTCCGTATGTCAACTGTGCTTAACTTCTCGTGGCCGGGCTGTACCTTTCTCTTGTAGAGACAGATTTTAGAATAACTTGCCACATGCGCTCGGCATATAAAGACGATGTGTCGCATACAATACCTGTGTTCCTACATTTTAAGGTCAAGGTCGCACTAAGTGTTTAAATTCCATGGATTGCTGCAAATAAGGGCATAAAATTTAGGTGGTCTTGTCCGGGCTATAACTTTTTTATGTATTTATATTTTGTTTGACAAACCAAGACGGCGTGTCGCGTGTAAGAACCGTGTCCCTACCTCTAAGGTCAAAGTCACACTTAGTGTTTGAATACTATGGAAAGCTGAATATAAGGACATAGAGTATCGGTGGTCGTGTCCGGGCTGTAGCTTTCTCTTGTATGGGCACATTTTAAAAATTACTTGCCACATGTGTTGACATACAAAGACGACTTGTCGCGTTTAAGACCCGTGTCTTTACCTCTAAGGTCAAGGTCACACTTAATGCATGGATACTATGGAATGCTGCAAATAGAGTAGTAACTTTTTCATGTATGGACAGATTGTAAAAATTACTTGCCACATGAGTTTGACATACCGACGACATGTCGCGTACAACCCGTGTCCCTACCCCTATGATCAAAGTCACACTTAGTGTTTGAATACTATGGAAAGCTGAATATAAGAACATAGAGTATCGGTGGTCGTGTTGTGGTCGAATGATATACGGACGTAAGAATATGGGTTGCCAAATATAGGTGGTATCTTTTATGTTCAAAGGCAATTTAAAATAACTTTAGCATATGACACATAAAGGCAATGTCGAATTTGCAAAACCCACGCTGTATTGTTGGTAAGCATAGAGGAGTTTCAATCCTATGGCACAGACATAATGTCATGTGGTCTTGCAAATGCACCAGTCATGTTGGTTAGACATAATGCAATGTGATCTTGCAAATGAACATGCTATATTGGTAAGCATAATGTCATGTGGTCTTGCAAGTCCACGGCCATATTGGTTAAACAAAATGCCATATGATATAGCAAATGCAATAGCCTTGTTGGTTAGACATAATGCCATGACTGTGGTTTTACAAATGAACTAGTACTATTGGTTAGACATAATGCCATGAAGTCATGCAAATGCACCAGACATGTGTGTTAGACATATTGTCATGTGCTCTTTGTAGATGCGCCATCCATGTTGGTTACACAAAATGTAATGGGGTTTTGCAAATGCACCATCCATATTGGTTAGACATTATGGACATTCTATTGCTATTTTCTTCCCTTTTTATGTACTGACATTGTTCAAAGATCAATGTCACACTCGGGGGCATTCGTCACATACTGTGACAGCTCTTGCTTCATGATAAATTGATATTCAATCACCACTCATTGTCAAAGATCAGTCTGAATCGCTTGATGACGGGTCACATACCAGATAAAGAGTGAAGGCCACGCTTAGTTGTTGCCAAATGTTTAGGCGGTTGGGGTAAACAAGCTTTGTGAGTTGTCCGGGAAGGTCATACTACAAGTCAAACAGTTTACAAATATTTGATAGAGGACTAAACACTGAATTAATGATTGTCTGTATATTTTTCGTACGAAGGCAAATGTTTAAACTTTCAGCTTCAATTTCAAGAAAACGTTTGAAAAAAACAACAGTATTACCGTTGTTCTAATAAACGGTTGTTCTGAAGTTTAGTTTTAATCAAGGTGAAGTAACTACCCCTGGTATTAGAAGTAGTTCTTGAAGTTGATAGTTTTTGTTTGCAGTGAAAATATCAAATTTTACTGTTTAAACTCCATATTTAAACGAAAATCATGCTAAAAACAATAGTACTAACCAGACGTCCAATAGACGTTAGTATAAACCTTCGCTCTCAATATGTAATATTAACAACCACCACGCTCAATAGATAATACTAACAACACTGTCGTCTAATAGACGGTAGTATAAACCTTCGCTCTCAATATGTTATATTAACAAGCATCACGCTCAATAGACAATAGTAACAACACTGACGGTCAATGGACGGTAGTATAAACCTTCGCTCTCAATATGCAATATAAACAACCACCACGCTCAATAGACAATAGTAACAACACTGACGGTCAATAGACGGTAGTATAAACCTTCGCTCTCAATATGCAATATTAACAACCATCACGCTCAATAGACAATAGTAACAACACTGACGGTCAATAGACGGTAGTATAAACCTTCGCTCTCAATATGCAATATTAACAACCACCACGCTCAATAGACAATTGTAGCAACCAGACGTCCAATAGACGGTAATATAAACCTTCGCTCTCAATATGCAATATTAACAACCACCACGCTCAATAGACAATAGTAACAATACTGACGGTCAATAGACGGTAGTATAAACCTTCGCTCTCAATATGCAATATTAACAACAATCACGCTCAATAGACAATAGTAACAACACTGACGGTCAATAGACGTTAGTATAAACCTTCGCTCTCAATATGCAATATTAACAACAATCACGCTCAATAGACAATAGTAACAACACTGACGGTCAATAGGCAGTGGTATAAACCTTCGCTCTCAATATGCAATATTAACAACAATCACGCTCAATAGACAATAGTAACAACACTGACGTCCAATGGACGGTAGTATAAACCTTCGCTCTCAATATGCAATATTAATAACAATCACGCTCAATAGACAATAGTAACAACACTGACGGTCAATAGACGGTAGTATAAACCTTCGCTCTCAATATGCAATATTAATAACAATCACGCTCAATAGACAATAGTAACAACACTGACGTCCAATGGACGGTAGTATAAACCTTCGCTCTCAATATGCAATATTAATAACAATCACGCTCAATAGACAATAGTTACAACACTGACAGTCAATAGGCGGTAGTATAAACCTTCGCTCTCAATATGCAATATTAACAACCATCACGCTCAATAGACAATAGTAACAACACTGACGGTCAATAGACGGTAGTATAAACCTTCGCTCTCAATATGCAATATTAACAACAATCACGCTCAATAGATAATAGTAACAACACTGACGTCCTATGGACGGTAGTATAAACCTTCGCTCTCAATATGCAATATTAATAACAATCACGCTCAATAGACAATAGTTACAACACTGACGGTCAATAGACGGTAGTATAAACCTTCGCTCTCAATATGCAATATTAACAACAATCACGCTCAATAGATAATAGTAACAACACTGACGGTCAATAGACGGTAGAATAAACCTTCGCTCTCAATATGTAATATTAACAACCACCACTCAATAGACAATAGTAACAATACTGACGGTCAATAGACGGTAGCATAACCCTTCGCTCTCAATATGCAATATTAATAACAATCACGCTCAATACACAATAGTAACAACACTGACGGTCAATAGACGTAAGTATAAACCTTCGCTCTCAATATGCAATATTAATAACAATCACGCTCAATAGACAATAGTAACAACACTGACGCCCAATAGGCGGTAGTATTAACCTTCGCTCTCAATATGCAATATTAATAACAATCACGCTCAATAGACAATAGTAACAACACTGACGGTCAATAGACGTTAGTATAAACCTTCGCTCTCAATATGTAATATTAACAACCACCACTCAATAGACAATAGTAACAACACTGACGGTCAATGGACGGTAGTATAAACCTTCGCTCTCAATATGCAATATTAACAACCACCACGCTCAATAGACAATAGTAACAACACTGACGGTCAATAGACGGTAGTATAAACCTTCGCTCTCAATATGCAATATTAACAACAATCACGCTAAATAGATAATAGTAACAACACTGACGGTCAATAGACGTTAGTATAAACCTTCGCTCTCAATATGTAATATTAACAACCACCACGCTCAATAGACAATTGTAGCAACCAGACGTCCAATGGACGGTAGTATAAACCTTCGCTCTCAATATGCAATATTAACAACCACCACGCTCAATAGACAATAGAAACAACACTGACGTCCAATGGACGGTAGTATAAACCTTCGCTCTCAATATGCAATATTAACAACCACCACGCTCAATAGACAATAGTAACAACACTGACGGTCAATAGACGGTAGTATAACCCTTCTCTCTCAATATGCAATATTAACAACCACCACGCTCAATAGACAATAGTAACAACACTGACGGTCAATAGACGGTAGTATAAACCTTCGCTCACAATATGTAATATTAACAACCACCATGCTCAATAGACAATAGTAACAACACTGACGGTCAATAGACGTTAGTATAAACCTTCGCTCTCAATATGCAATATTAACAACCACCACGCTCAATAGACAATAGTAACAAGACTGACGGTCAATAGGCGGTAGTATAAACCTTTGCTCTCAATATGCAATATTAACAACCACCACGCTCAATAGACAATAGTAACAACACTGACGTCCAATAGACGGTAGTATAAACCTTCGCTCTCAATATGCAATATTAACAACCACCACGCTCAGTAGACAATAGTAACAACACTGACGTCCAATAGACGGTAGTATAAAACTTCGCTCTCAATATGCAATATTAACAACCACCACGCTCAATAGACAATAGTAACAACACTGACGTCCAATAGACGGTAGTATAAACCTTCGCTCTCAATATGCAATATTAACAACCATCACGCTAAATAGACAATAGTAACAACACTGACGTCCAATAGACGGTAGTATAAACCTTCGCTCTCAATATGCAATATTAACAACCATCACGCTAAATAGACAATAGTAACAACACTGACGGTCAATAGGCGGTAGTATAAACCTTCGCTCTCAATATGTAATATTAACAACCATCACGCTAAATAGACAATAGTAACAACACTGACGGTCAATAGACGGTAGTATAAACCTTCGCTCTCAATATGCAATATTAACAACCACCACGCTCAATAGACAATAGTAACAACACTGACGGTCAATAGACGGTAGTATAAACCTTCGCTCTCAATATGTAATATTAACAAGCATCACGCTAAATAGACAATAGTAACAACACTGACGTCCAATAGACGGTAGTATAAACCTTCGCTCTCAATATGTAATATTAACAACCACCACGCTCAATAGACAATAGTAACAACACTGACGGTCAATAGACGGTAGTATAAACCTTCGCTCTCAATATGCAATATTAACAAAAATCACGCTCAATAGAAAATAGTAACAACACTGACGGTCAATAGGCGGTAGTATAAACCTTCGCTCTCAATATGCAATATTAACAACCACCACGCTCAATAGACAATAGTAACAACACTGACGCCCAATGGACGGTAGTATAAACCTTCGCTCTCAATATGCAATATTAACAACCACCACGCTCAATAGACAATAGTAACAACACTGACGGTCAATAGGCGGTAGTATAAACCTTCGCTCTCAATATGCAATATTAACAACCATCATGCTCAATAAACAATAGTAACAACACTGACGGTCAATAGACGGTAGTATAAACCTTCGCTCTCAATATGTAATATTAACAACCATCACGCTCAATAGATAATAGTAACAACACTGACGGTCAATGGACGTTAGTATAAACCTTCGCTCTCAATATGCAATATTAACAACCATCACGCTCAATAGACAAAAGTAACAACACTGACGGTCAATAGGCGGTAGTATAAACCTTCGCTCTCAATATGTAATATTAACAACCATCACGCTCAATAGACAATAGTAACAACACTGACGGTCAATAGACGTTAGTATAAACCTTCGCTCTCAATATGCAATATTAACAACCACCACGCTCAATAGATAATAGTAACAACACTGACGCCCAATAGGCGGTAGTATAAACCTTCGCTCTCAATATGTAATATTAACAACCACCACACCAATAGTAACAACACTGACGGTCAATAGACGGTAGTATAAACCTTCGCTCTCAATATGCAATATTAACAACCACCACGCTCAATAATCAATAGTAACAACACTGACGCCCAATAGGCGGTAGTATAAACCTTCGCTCTCAATATGTAATATTAACAACCATCATGCTCAATAAACAATAGTAACAACACTGACGGTCAATAGACGGAAGTATAAACCTTCGCTCTCAATATGTAATATTTACAACCACCACGCTCAATAGACAATAGTAACAACACTGACGGTCAATAGACGGTAGTATAAACCTTCGCTCTCAATATGCAATATTAACAACCACCACGCTCAATAGACAATAGTAACAAAACTGACGGTCAATAGACGGTAGTATAAACCTTTGCTCTCAATATGTAATATTAACAACCATCACGCTCAATAGACAATAGTAACAACACTGACGCCCAATAGGCGGTAGTATAAACCTTCGCTCTCAATATGTAATATTAACAACCACCACGCTCAATAGACAATAGTAACAACACTGACGGTCAATAGACGTTAGTATAAACCTTCGCTCTCAATATGCAATATTAACAACCACAACGCTCAATAGATAATAGTAACAACACTGACGCCCAATAGGCGGTAGTATAAACCTTCGCTCTCAATATGCAATATTAACAACCACCACGCTCAATAGACAATAGTAACAAAACTGACGGTCAATAGACGGTAGTATAAACCTTTGCTCTCAATATGTAATATTAACAACCATCACGCTCAATAGACAATAGTAACAACACTGACGCCCAATAGGCGGTAGTATAAACCTTCGCTCTCAATATGTAATATTAACAACCACCACGCTCAATAGACAATAGTAACAACACTTACGCCCAATAGGCGGTAGTATAAACCTTCGCTCTCAATATGCAATATTAACAACCATCACGCTCAATAGACAATAGTAACAACACTGACGGTCAATAGACGTTAGTATAAACCTTCGCTCTCAATATGTAATATTAACAACCATCACGCTAAATAGACAATAGTAACAACACTGACGGTCAATAGACGGTAGTATAAACCTTCGCTCTCAACATGTAATATTAACAACCATCACGCTAAATAGACAATAGTAACAACACTGACGGTCAATAGGCGGTAGTATACACCTTCGCTCTCAATATGCAATATTAACAACCACCACGCTCAATAGACAATAGTAACAACACTGACGCCCAATGGACGGTAGTATAAACCTTCGCTCTCAATATGCAATATTAACAACCACCACGCTCAATAGACAATAGTAACAACACTGACGGTCAATAGGCGGTAGTATACACCTTCGCTCTCAATATGCAATATTAACAACCACCACGCTCAATAGACAATAGTAACAACACTGACGGTCAATAGACGTTAGTATAAACCTTCGCTCTCAATATGCAATATTAACAACCACCACGCTCAATAGACAATAGTAACAACACTGACGGTCAATAGACGGTAGTATACACCTTCGCTCTCAATATGCAATATTAACAACCACCACGCTCAATAGATAATAGTAACAACACTGACGTCCAATAGACGGTAGTATAAACCTTCGCTCTCAATATGCAATATTAACAACCATCACGCTAAATAGACAATAGTAACAACACTGACGGTCAATAGGCGGTAGTATACACCTTCGCTCTCAATATGCAATATTAACAACCACCACGCTCAATAGATAATAGTAACAACACTGACGTCCAATGGACGGTAGTATAAACCTTCGCTCTCAATATGCAATATTAACAACCACCACGCTCAATAGACAATAGTAACAACACTGACGGTCAATAGGCAGTGGTATAAACCTTCGCTCTCAATATGTAATATTAACAACCACCACGCTCAATAGACAATTGTAGCAACCAGACGTCCAATAGACGGTAGTATACACCTTCGCTCTCAATATGCAATATTAACAACAACCACGCTAAATAGACAATAGTAACAACACTGACGCCCAATAGGCAGTGGTATAAACCTTCGCTCTCAATATGTAATATTAACAACCACCACGCTCAATAGACAATAGTAACAACACTGACGCCCAATAGGCGGTAGTATAAACCTTCGCTCTCAATATGCAATATTAACAACCATCACGCTCAATAGACAATAGTAACAACACTGACGCCCAATAGGCGGTAGTATAAACCTTCGCTCTCAATATGTAATATTAACAACCATCACGCTCAATAGACACTAGTAACAACACTGACGCCCAATAGGCGGTAGTATAAACCTTCGCTCTCAATATGTAATATTAACAACCATCACGCTCAATAGACAATAGTAACAACACTGACGCCCAATAGGCGGTAGTATAAACCTTCGCTCTCAATATGCAATATTAACAACCATCACGCTCAATAGACAATAGTAACAACACTGACGGTCAATAGACGGTAGTATACACCTTCGCTCTCAATATGCAATATTAACAAGCATCACGCTAAATAGACAATAGTAACAACACTGACGCCCAATAGGCAGTGGTATAAACCTTCGCTCTCAATATGTAATATTAACAACCACCACGCTCAATAGACAATAGTAACAACACTGACGCCCAATGGACGGTAGTATAAATCTTCGCTCTCAATATGCAATATTAACAACCACCACGCTAAATAGACAATAGTAACAACACTGACGGTCAATAGACGGTAGTTTAAACCTTCGCTCTCAATATGCAATATGAACAACCACCACGCTCAATAGACAATAGTAACAACACTGACGGTCAATAGACGGTAGTATAAACCTTCGCTCTCAATATGCAATATTAACAACCACCACGCTCAATAGACAATAGTATTAACACTGACGTCCAATAGACGGTAGTATAAACCTTCGCTCTCAATATGCAATATTAACAACCACCACGCTAAATAGACAATAGTAGCAACACTGACGCCCAATAGGCGGTAGTATAAACCTTCGCTCTCAATATGTAATATTAACAACCATCACGCTCAATAGACAATAGTAACAACACTGACGGTCAATAGACGGTAATATAAACCTTCGCTCTCAATATGAAATATTAACAACCATCACGCTAAATAGACAATAGTAACAATACTGACGCCCAATAGACGGTAGTATAAACCTTCGCTCTCAATATGTAATATGAACAACCATCACGCTCAATAGAGAATAGTAACAACACTGACGGTCAATAGACGGTAGTATAAACCTTCGCTCTCAATATGCAATATTAACAACAATCACGCTCAATAGACAATAGCAACAACACTGACGGTCAATAGACGGTAGTATAAACCTTCGCTCTCAATATGCAATATTAACAACAATCACGCTCAATAGACAATAGCAACAATACTGACGGTCAATAGACGGTAGTATAAACCTTTGCTCTCAATATGCAATATTAACAAAAATCACGCTCAATAGACAATAGTAACAATACTGACGGTCAATAGACGGTAGTATAAACCTTCGCTCTCAATATGCAATATTAACAACAATCACGCTCAATAGACAACAGTAACAACACTGACGGTCAATAGACGGTAGTATAAACCTTCGCTCTCAATATGCAATATTAACAACCATCACCCTCAATAGACAATAGTAACAACACTGACGTCCAATGGACGGTAGTATAAACCTCGCTCTCAATATGTAATATTAACAACAATCACGCTCAATAGACAATAGCAACAACACTGACGGTCAATAGACGGTAGTATAAACCTTCGCTCTCAATATTCAATATTAACAACCACCACGCTCAATAGACAATAGTAACAATACTGACGTCCAATGGACGGTAGTATAAACCTCGCTCTCAATATGTAATATTAACAACCACCACGCTCAGTAGACAATAGTAACAACACTGACGGTCAATAGACGGTAGTATAAACCTTCGCTCTCAATATGTAATATTAACAACAATCACGCTCAATAGACAATAGTAACAATACTGACGTCCAATGGACGGTAGTATAAACCTTCGCTCTTAATATGCAATATTAACAACCATCACGCTCAATAGACAATAGTAAAAACATTGACGGTCAATGGACGGTAGTATAAACCTCGCTCTCAATATGCAATATTAACAACCACCACGCTCAATAGACAACAGTAAGAACACTGACGGTTAATAGACGGTAGTATAAACCTCGCTCTCAATATGCAATATTAACAACCAACAGGCTAAATAGACAATAGTAAAAACACTGACGGTCAATGGACGGTAGTATAAACCTCGCTCTCAATATGTAATATTAACAACCACCACGCTCAATAGACAATAGTAACAACACTGACGTCCAATAGACGGTAGTATAAACCTTCGCTCTCAATATGTAATATTAACAACAATCACGCTCAATAGACAATAGTAACAACACTGACGTCCAATGGACGGTAGTATAAACCTCGCTCTCAATATGCAATATTAACAACCATCAGGCTAAATAGACAATAGTAACAACACTGACGGTCAATAGACGGTAGTATAAACCTTCGCTCTCAATATGTAATATTAACAACAATCACGCTCAATAGACAATAGTAACAACACTGACGTCCAATGGACGGTAGTATAAACCTCGCTCTCAATATGTAATATTAACAACCACCACGCTCAATAGACAATAGTAACAACACTGACGGTCAATAGACGGTAGTATAAACCTTCGCTCTCAATATGTAATATTAACAACAATCACGCTCAATAGACAATAGTAACAATACTGACGTCCAATGGACGGTAGTATAAACCTTCGCTCTCAATATGCAATATTAACAACCATCACGCTCAATAGACAATAGTAAAAACACTGACGGACAATGGACGGTAGTATAAACCTCGCTCTCAATATGCAATATTAACAACCATCACGCTCAATAGACAACAGTAACAACACTGACGGTTAGTAGACGGTTGTATTAACCTCGCTCTCAATATGCAATATTAACAACCAACAGGCTAAATAGACAATAGTAAAAACACTGACGGTCAATGGACGGTAGTATAAACCTCGCTCTCAATATGTAATATTAACAACCACCACGCTCAATAGACAATAGTAACAACACTGACGGTCAATAGACGGTAGTATAAACCTTCGCTCTCAATATGTAATATTAACAACAATCACGCTCAATAGACAATAGTAACAACACTGACGTCCAATGGACGGTAGTATAAACTTCGCTCTCAATATGCAATATTAACAACCATCAGGCTAAATAGATAATAGTAACAACACTGACGGTCAATAGACGGTAGTATAAACCTTCTCTCTCAATATGTAATATTAACAACAATCACGCTCAATAGACAATAGTAACAACACTGACGTCCAATAGACGGTAGTATAAACCTTCGCTCTCAATATGCAATATTAACAACAATCACGCTCAATAGATAAAAGTAACAACACTGACGTCCAATAGACGGTAGTATAAACCTCGCTCTCAATATGCAATATTAACAACCATCAGGCTAAATAGACAATAGTAACAACACTGACGTCCAATAGACGGTAGTATTAACCTCGCTTTCAATATGTAATATTAACAACCATCACGCTCAATAGACAATAGTAACAACACTGACGGTTAATAGACGGTAGTATAAACCTCGCTCTCAATATGCAATATTAACAACCATCAGGCTAAATAGACAATAGTAAAAACACTGACGGTCAATAGACGGTAGTATAAACCTTCGCTCTCAATATGTAATATTAACAACCATCATGCTCAATAGACAATAGTAACAACACTGACGGACAATGGACGGTAGTATAAACCTTCGCTATCAATATGCAATATTAACAACCATCACCCTCAATAGACAATAGTAACAACACTGACGGTCAATAGACGGTAGTATAAACCTTCGCTCTCAATATGCAATATTAACAACCATCACCCTCAATAGACAATAGTAACAACACTGACGTCCAATGGACGGTAGTATAAACCTTGCTCTCAATATGAAATATTAACAACCATCACGTTAAATAGACAATAGTAACAATCTTCGCTCTAAGTATGTACTATTTAACACCATAACGCCCAATGTCTGCATAGCTAGGGACGTTGAATATTTTTTACATGTATTTATATGCAAAATTGCCAACTAGTAGGCTATTGGTCCTTTGTTAAGTTTCATTGTTGCACTCATCCCGTCGGTTAATGGTTGACAATTAACATACGTATTTAAAATTACGTCACTCATTAAAATTCGTATTGAATAAGAATATAGCGCGTACCCCAATTGTATGCTCATGTCACAAACTTGCTTTGTGATTGCAGTTTGGATAGCATTTCTAAATAACAAGGCAGTACATTCCGCAATTGACAATGGAATATAAAAAAAGGTTTATAGTAATTTTCAATCGTGTGAAAGAACGAGAAATCCTCGTATATAAACAAACTATCTTAGCCAAACGGCACATCGTGGACATTTGAACGTCCATATTAAGATATCACATTTGAAATAACACAAAGTTGTGGAAGCGTTATAATTATGACAACACACTATGCGGACACCCTACCTTTCATGCAAAATGCTTCACGAAAATATCACAAAGTGGATTATAGCAAAAAAAACTATAATGCCGTTCATATGACGACTTTTATTCTCGGTGGGGTGGGAAGAGGGTGCATATAAACGCAAATACCCACGGTGGTAAATTTGTCCCTAGTCTGGTGGTAGAGAAAATTTCACTTCGAGGGTATCGATTTGTGCAGGGGCTAACAGTAAATAGATTTTACCAGAGGGTACTGATGACCCTATGTCACGACAGAACCCATTTTTATGTAAATATTGTTAATGCAGGGCCTCATTTGCTCATGTTTTTTGTATGGGTATCTAAGTTACATTTTGGTAATTTACAGTGTTGTCGGTTTAAACCTTTATATTTAGTAAACCAGTGTTAGGCATAAAACTAGGTATGTTAAATAATTCGTTTTTTAAACTTGTTTTATTTCGCGAGTTATTGTAAATTTTAGACAATTGTGGATGACGGACCCCGACTTTTACACTGATATTCTAGCATCCAGTTGTTTATTGGTCAATTTGGAAATGTGCGCAAGGATTTCGTGTTCCATGCCGTGGCGCGAAAGTAGCATACATTACATATACGGCGCCCAGGGACCGAATAGACCGACAGTTACATTGACAGGACTATCTGGAATACGTGCAAGTGTCCACAATATAAGTCTTTGTTATTCTTGTTAGAGGTAAAATTAAATTAAATTGTTTTATTTTTGTAATCAATATGTGTGTCAAGATTAATTAATTAAATTGATGGTTGAATTTAGTTCAACAAAAGAACGATTTTATTGGTGGAATATTGCATTGTCGTCGTTAGCGTGTACATAAACTCATGTTGATTCGTATGATATATTTATGTCCATGTACACGCTACGTTATGGCTGTGTATCGTATATTGGGAAAAATTCCACTGTTACACATAGAGCTATCTATATTTGAATTAATTTAATTCAATTAAAATATTACATTGTTATTGTGGTGTATTGCTTTTAATACATTTTATTGCTGTTTATTTGGTGTAGTTAAAGCACATTTCATATGTACTGAGCATTTATTATAGCGATCCATGCAAATAGCAATAATGTAGCAGAAAACTAGTGCATTACTTAATGCAAGTAGATTTAATAGCCTCAAGTGGCATTGTACTTTATTTTACCTTATACATAGTATGGCTGTATGCGTCAGTCATTTGGGACAAAGTATGTATAGTGTCATATGTTTTAGCCGTTCCAACTTCGTGGTACGTTTGGCAAAGTGGACGTCAGGTCAGGGACGCACCGAGAGCCACATCATGTCTACACGGCGTCATACTCGTTGACATAGCCTTCGTCACCTCGTCAACTGTTAGTTGGACAAGGGCTCGAATAGGGATCACCGTCGCTACGGTATATGGCCGGTCACGTGACATATGCCGACTTAGTTACTTCCGGACTATGACTGCTCGGTGTACGGCATACATATCTATACTACCGGGCGTTGGTACAGCTCGGCACTACGTGTTGATTTCCGGTTCAGCTCGGATCGATACTTCACTTTCGGGCTTTTGACAGCTCGGATCGCGACATGCTACGTGGGATCGACTTCGTGTCCAGGCATCGCTCCTGGACTGTTCCAGTCATGGACGGCTGGACTCTACACCACTAAATATTCAGTTTTTATTACATCAAATGTGTTATTAAGTAATTCATTAATTTGTAAATATATCCATCCATTTGTTTGTATTATTTTTGTAAATAAATTGTTATTATAATCTTTGTCGGTATATCTGTTCTTAGCGAGTTGTTGATGAGTTGTCGCCCCTCGTCAATCCTGATCGTTACACATTAAATCGATCACCTAAGTAATGTAAAACATACTTTTAAATATGTGTTCAGTAGAACGCCAAATTATTATGTAGAATATAATAAGTTGGCAACCGCCGACTTTTTATCATACGGTGAAAAATATAGCTTAACTTTGGGACTGATTTATAAATTGCTGAAGAATGCTGAGAATAACATTTAAAAATAGTTATATTTTGTTTCTGCATATGAATCATATGCTTTGTTTACAGCATTTAAGTAAACAAGAGAGAAGAAAACAATGCATTAAAATCAAAACATTCTTTTTGCATTAACCTATATTGTGATCATTGCAATACTCTTTTATTTCTTGTCTTGGAAAACACCTGTAACGTTGAATTTATTAAAGGAAAGATAAAGACTAAAAGTATCTTCCATGGTCGAGAGTGTAAGATAGGTTCATTCCGACCCGAGCGTAGGGTGTTTTGCGGAAACGAGAAAACACCCTGCGCGAGGGTCGGGATGAACCTATCTTACACGAGCGGGTATGGTAGATGCTTTTTCTCCCACCTCAGTTAAAAAAAAAACTAAGTAAAAAAATTTTTTTTGGCTGGAACCCTTTTTTGCTTAGTGAAAATATTTGAGTATGGATATGCGATAATTCGTGGTTGTCATGTTAATAGTCTAATCGGTCATTAAATAGTTCTAAGGAGAGTGAAGCATTATTTCTTGAAAGGTGCGTGAAAACTTTTTTATGGTGACATTTGAAGCGAGAAATAATTAACTAGCGTTCTAAATATTGCTACAAGACAAGATTTCCATGATGCTACATACGACAGTTTTCAACAAGGGGTGTTCTTACAATGTGATGACCATTAAAAAGGAGTTCCATACGGGCATTTTATCTTCACCCGTGATAATAATTTCTAGCATGGTTAAATTATTGGATCTACTTATCTGAGGTGGGAGAAAATATTTTCTCCATCCAAAAATTTAACAATGCTAAAAATAAATGCTATAACGTCAGAAGGCAACATTTGGCTTCGAATGAAACCTTTGATCATTGATAAATTCACTTGTTCTCCACCATTTTAAATGAAACATATCGCAGTTGACGCCGCTTGCGGAGCCCCGCCTTTGGTCTTTTACCAGAGACTAATTGAGAGTTTAGTTTCTTTAAGCACTTCGACAAACCTTATCAAAAACGGCCGTCTGGCGGAGCACTGTCAAACCATTATTCTGGTAAAACAGGTTTGTCGAAGTATTTGATGAAAAAGACCACCTTATTAAACTCCTGTAATAAAACGTAAGCGGGGGTCTGTAAGCGGCATAGACTGTCCTTTGTTTCACTTAAAATGATCTAGTAAAAGAAAAGTTATCTTTGTTTTAAGTTTTCATTTTAAGCAAACGCACTGAAAAAGAACTCCACAAAAAGTTCAAATTACTGGCCTTATTTTTGGAGAAAAAAATCAATTTCAGAATACAATTTAAAATTGTGTTCTAAAAATGTAGTTTGTACATTGAAAAGGTCAAAATCGAAAAAAACACCTTAAACTTAAGGGCAATATTTGATTCATCAATATTGGTGTTGTATGGGAAAACATAGACAAATTTATAATTTGTACGAAATGTGAACATATTGGTTGATTTTTCTGTAACTTTATAATGCAAAAATCTTTTGCTGAATTTATTATATTCAATGAGCTTACGATCTTACATATGCGTTATATTTGGGGGTGGTCTTTGTTCACTATGATTTTGATCGAGTCTGAGATTGAGCTGTTGAACGTTTTACGCGTTGCTTACGTCCCTCGCGCGGTATTATTCGCAACAAAAAGGTACATATTTTTTTTGTTACCTATTAAAAATATTTAACTTCGACACTTAAAATTATGAGTTTCAAAATAAATGGACACAGGCAGTGTGTGTAGGATAATGAAATAGTATTTTCAATTTTGCGGACCATTTTCGACGTTTATCATACCAGGGGCCGTACTACATAAGCATCTCAATATTTATCATAAATAATATTTTATCCTTAAATAATTTCTGTTGGTAAGGAAAAACAAGTATAAAGTTAAAGATAAGAAGCTTCTGTAATACGGCCCCAGATCCTTTACATTTTTTACATATATGTCGATATGACTTTGACTTTATCGAGACAAAACAAACATTTACATAAACAGTTTTTTTTCTAACAATATGCACATGAATGGAACATTTTGAATTTTACTTTTAGATATTATAAGACAATGTTTCATTAGATAATTTCGAAGTAATTTTAAAATATCTTGTAGCAGTTCTTAAAAAAATATCATTAGCTTACAGAACATATTAGTAGCTGTTTTATAGGGGCTGTCAGTTGCTGCTTAATTCTGTAGAAATTAGAAATAATATATTATTAATAATTATTATTAAATTTGAAGAAATATTGAAGAAAACAATGTCGAAAACGTTAAAGTGAAGTCCATTTGCAAATATGCTTTTGCAGATGTTACCTGAATATTTGATGTACAATTTGTCAAACGCATGTTTTTTTTTTTTACTCCGGGTCACATTCCGCGGGGTGTCCTAGAACTAAGAAGGACGAAGGCAGGTGTACACGTGTTGAATGGCGCTCAACAGAGGAATCCGGGTTTGCGACGAACAACAATTAAATAGATGAATTGTAAGTTATAAACTCATTTTTTTTGACATGTTGATAATTCTGAGTTCTGCGAATTACAGGAAAAGACATTTGTGCAACCTAAATGATATATCTATAAGTAATATTTACCAAAATAGGTGTTGTTTTATTCACTCGGGTTATAAGATTACATGTATATAGGAAAGTGTTGTGCATGACGTGACAGCACTGAAAACGACCATGTGCTCCGAAAAAATAAAAAATGGAACTTGGTAAATATGCATGCAGGGCATTTATTCTGGCTTTTTATAATTTTGCATAATACATTTCTGATTTTTTTCTTTAGTGTGCCATGATGCCAAATGTTTGTGTCCATTGCACTGTTGTTTTTTTATTTTTGTTTGAACTGTTTCTTTGTTGTTTTAAATACCAGTCGTTATATCACATGCATAATATATACCTAGATTCAGATAAAACTGGAAACTTGAATTATTCAGTTATGCCCCTTGATTTACTTAAAAGTGAAAACAATTATTCCTAACTTTAGCATGATGCATATTAAACTCGTATATCAATTTAAGATTTTACATTCACATACAAGTTGTTCCACATGCTACCAATGGAAATAAATACAAACTCCTCCTCCTCATTATCATCATCATAAGCATCATCATCAACATCATCATCATCATCATCATCATCCCCATCTGCACCATCACTGGCACCACACCACTTCCATCATCATCATCATCATCATCATCATCATCATCATCATCATCATCATCATCAACTGCACCATCACTAGCACCACACCACTTACATCATCATCATCATAACCATCATCATCATCATCATCACCAACTGCACCATCACAAGCACCACACCACTTACATCATCATCATCATCATCATCATCATCATCATCATCATCATCATCATCATCCCCACCTGCAGCATCACCACAAACACCACCACAATCATAATCATCATCATCATCAGCAGCAGCAGTAGTAGTAGCAGCAGCAGCAGCATATCATAATCAATCATCAGCATCACCATAATCATCATCATTATTGTTCTCTTTGTCATAATCATTGTTGGTGAAATGACCTACAGCATCATGATAAGCATTATCACAATTATCAACAATGTTGTAATCAGCATCAGTATAAGTAACTTCATGATCATCATCATATTTCGTGCTGATGTCAAAGTAAAGAAGACCATGGCAGCCCTGCTGACATAAAACAGTTTTGCATACATGGTAACATAAACTTTGGCGTGGTTGGTTTGAAGGCAGCCAGGTTATTGTGCAAATGGTATATGCAAAACACAGTGTTGACTAACAGATGGTCGTTGAGCTTGTATGCAATTAGCGAAACATAGTTGTCACAATGGCAGTTCTGTGTATGTGCATGCATGCATCCAGCGAGACTGTATTTGTCTGGGCTGTATCTTGACCATGCATTATAAGATTTTCAAAAAAAAATCATTGGGGTCCACAATGCTGAGAGGTACAACGTTTCTGAGGTACACATATTGTTCAACACCATGTTATTCCATGTTGCAAGTACATGGAGGAGCATTATGTCTGTTTCAAAGACTCTTTCAATGTGTCGACATGTCACCATTTGGTGTCTAGTTTTGTCTAGTTTTCAAAATCCATTATTCATACTTTTTTAGAGAGATTAAATCTTCTTGGGCTTTATGGCATAGTGCACAAGCAGAATAAAACCCTGGTTAAGGTACCCTGGCTCGAGCACCTGGGTATTGTGCCGGCTTGTAACAGTCCTCTACCAAGGCAGTTGGTAGCGTAGGGTCAAACTTTATACACTTAGGGTGACAGGCAAAACTTATTATCTAACCCAAGATATCTATAAAACCAATTGTCTCAACTTTGGACTTGCATGTGTAATTAGCTAATCTATGATTTATTGGGCTGTTTTTTGTTATTTCCAGGCTAAAAGTCCAGACCAACAAAAGGAATATTTGTCACTAAGGCGACTGTATATTCATGTTCATTTCTTGGAAACATCTTTAAAAGTAATGTGAATAAGAAAACACCAACGCTGATACATGCTGTTTTGGTAGAGAAATAAAAAAACTAGTCAGTGATAAAACAGGAACAGTGCAGATCATGGGGAATAAAGTCCAGTACCATTTGACCCTGGTTATGTTATTAACTGGAGGTAAGTCATCACATACTACTGTAATTACTAAGTACTGTAATAATGTGTATGTCTATAAAAATAGTGTTTATATAAGGGCATGCATTCTTACTCCCAAATAAGATTTACCACAAGTAATACATTTTTTATGAATATTGATGAATAGATATCGAACACAATGGTTCTTATGAAGGATACTGTTTCGAAAGAAAAGTGCAGAAAACACGATATTTCTACCTTGAGAGATGATAGTTGATCACCATAAATCTTTTAGCATTCACCAATAATTTAATATTTTAGCGTATTCAGTTATTAAATAAACGGTTACAATCTTGTAATCAGTTATTAATATTTTGCATAAATGCATCATTTAGTAAGTAGGTAAAGGTTTATCACTAAAATTTGCTGTTTGTTATAAATGTGTATGTATTGATTTTAAATATGTGTGTCACTTTAAACCACAAATATGAGAAGTTGAGAACAAATCCTTTAGCAGTCAAATTACAAAGAAAATTTGTAATAAGGTACTTTAGTGACATACTGACTTGATAAGAATATGACTGGATAACTTAACATAGTAACACCTTAACATTAACTAGCATTAACAAGAAATAGAAAATTAGTCAGTAGCGGTTACGTCCCAAGTTTCTATAATCGATTGTTCAAATTTCACTATCGATTGTCGCCGACGTAGGCCTTTCCGATCAATTGTCGATTATAATCGATCATCGGCACAACACTTATAAGATCCTTCACTCTTGCTTCTGTATTTCTAGAGTTATTGCCCCTTGTTGGCGTCTGCATCCCGTTTTCACTTGTCCGGGGCATATCTCGTCAACTATTAGTGGTATCAACTTGAAATATCATATGTAGATAGATCTCATTGGGGCAAGTGCAGTGCACTATAACAGTAACTCTTGCTTTCTTAGTTTTAGAGTAATAGATCTTTTTTGATTATCATGCTTAAAGTTTTGTCCGGGCAAATTTTAAGGAATATAAGAGGTATCAACTTAAAACTTCATACATGAAGCTAGATAGACAGAGCTTTTTCTATAGTACCCACGGGTCCTAATATCGGACCCATTCCCAAAGCAAAATATAAGATGTTTTTCCCAATCTTTAGAAAAAAAAATCAAAACAAAACATCATTTTTTTTTTTTAGAGTCTTTTTACATTTACTGGTTCATTTTCAACATCGTAATAAATTATGCAATGTAAAGTTTTTATGACCATTGAACTTGGAAATCATTGATTTTCATCACATTCAGAGATCAGTCTGAAATATTATCTGTCATGATTTCTTGCAATAGATATTTACACCCCACGGATTGATATTTTTTTGGTCTTTTAAAGGGAAAATAAACTAAATTAAATCATTTCCTAATTCGCAGGAGTCTAGACAGCTTTTTCTTTTCACTGTAAAATTTCCCACTTTCAGCATTTTCATGAAGCGAAATTTCCCAAAATGTCTAGGGTCTTTTTCCCATAATGGCCAGAAAAAGCCCTGATAGATCTTATTGAGGGCAATTGCATTGTAAAAGAACCGTAACTCTTGTTTTTTCACATCTAAGTTGTCGTCCAAAAGTTCATTTTCTTATAGAAGTTGACTCGAAATTCCTAGTGTCTATTTTAAGACCCACACGCGGGTAATATACTAATATCATCTTGTGAAAGCCTTATATCAGTGTAACAGTACGGATTGGCTGATCTCGTGTTGATGAGAATTTAACATGGGCAGGTCACTTAAGGTATATAAATATTATATATATGTTAATAAGTATGAACACATGTTGCAAGTTCATATGTAACTAACTGAATGAAGTATTGGTTTATGTATTAATATGCAATCAAATTGTTTTTTAAAGCTAAGTTGTGAGCAATTGCAAAAACACTGTTGTATGAAGGTCTGAGTATTCTATGTTAATGTAAATTGTGTGTTTATAAAATGGGATACTAAAAATTTCATCTTGTCAGATTAACAAAATATACCCTGTTTACTTTATGAAATGAAATAGATATCTCGTGAAACAAACAATTATCATCATGAACACCAAATGTAAATCTACTATTTTGCTTCGCCACTTGTGAAAACATGACTTATTAAATCAAGATCTTACTAAAACAAACAAATATACTCTTTATATTTCACCTCATAAAAAGTAAATTTATTTTTTCTTAATATGTGTGTTGTTTCCCTTATTCATCTATTGCAGTGTTCGGTTTGGAGCCAATAATTGACATGGATGTGGATAATGTGACAGTAAAGGTGACAGACACCGCCATACTGCCGTGCGCCATTGACTTCATGGGAGGCCACAAGGTATGTATCAACGCCATACTGCCGTGCACCATCGACTTCATGGGAGGCCACAAGGTATGTATGAAGGCCATACTGCCGTGCACCAGCGATTTTATTGGAGGCCACAAGGTATGTATCAAGGCCGTACTGCCGTGCGCCATCAACTTCATCGGAGGCCACAAGGTATGTATCAAGGCCATACTGTCGTGCACCATCGACTTCATGGGAGGCAACAAGGTATGTATCAACGCCATACTGCCGTGCACCAGCGATTTTATTGGAGGTCACAAGGTATGCATCAAGGCCATACTGCCGTGCGCCATCGACTTCATGATAGGCCACAAGGTATGTATCAAGGCCATACTGCTGTGCACTAGTGATTTTATTGGAGGCCACAAGGTATGTATCAAGGCAATACTGCCGTGCACCATCGACTTCATGGGAGGCCACAAGGTATGTATCAACGCCATACTGCTGTGCACCATCGACTTCATGGGAGGCCACAAGGTATGTATCAAGGCCATACTGCCGTGCACCAGCGATTTTATATGAGGCCACAAGGTATGTATTAAGGCCGTACTGCCATGCGCCATCAACTTCATGGGAGGCCACAAGGTATGTATCAAGGCCATACTGTCGTGCACCAGCGATTTTATTGGAGGCCACAAGGTATGTATCAAGGCCATACTGTTGTGCGCCATCGACTTCATGATAGGCCACGAGGTATGTATCAAAGCCATACTGCTGTGCACCAGTGATTTTATTGGAGACCACAAGGTATGTATCAAAGCTGTACTGCCGTGCGCCATCGACTTCATGGGAGGCCACAAGGTATGTATCAAGGCCATACTGTCGTACGCCATTGACTTCATGGGAGGCCACAAGGTATGTATCAACGCCATACTACTGTGCACCATCGACTTCATAGGAGGCCACAAGGTATGTATCAAAGCCATACTGCCTAGCGTCATCGACTTCATGGGAGGCCACAAGGTATGTATCAACGCCATACAGCCGTGCGCCATCAACTTCATGGGAGGCCACAAGGTATGTATCAACGCCATACTGCCGTGCGCCATCGACTTCATCAGAGGCCACAATGTATGTATCAAGGCCATACTGCCGTGCGCCATCGACTTCATGGGAGGCCACAAGGTATGTATCAACGCCAAACTGCCGTGCGCCATCTACTTCATCGGAGGCCACAATGTATTTATCAAGGCCATACTGCCGTGCGCCATCAACTTATGGGAGGCCACAAGGTATGTATCAACGCCATACTGCCGTGCGCCATCGACTTCATGGGAGGCCACAAGGTATGTATCAACGCCATACTGCCGTGCGCCATCGACTTCATCGGAGGCCACAAGGTATTTAGTATCAAGGCCATACTGTCGTGCACCATTGATTTTATTGGAGGCCACAAGGTATGTATCAAGGCCATACTGCCTTGCACCATCAATTTTATTGGAGGCCACATTAGGTATGTATCAACGCCATACTGCCTTGCGCCATCAACTTTATGGGATGTCACAGGGTATTTAGTATCAATGCCATACTGCCATGCGCCATCGATTTTATGGGAGGCCACAAGGTATTTAGTATCAACGCCATACTGCCGTGTGCCATCAACTTAATGGAAGGCCACAAGGTATGTATCGACGCCATACTGCTGTGCGCCATCAACTTCCCATACTTCATGGGAGGCCACAAGGTAAGTATCAATGCTTTACTGCCCTGCGCCATCGACTTAATGGGAGGCCACAAGGTAATTATTAACCCCATACTACTGTGCTCCATCATCTTCATGATAGGCCACAAGGTAAGTATCAACACCATTTTGAGTCATAAAATTGTTTATGGCTTTCTATTATTATCCTGCAATACATTGCATTCGGGGGACCTATTTTATAAAGATAGCCATACGTTGCTGAAGTTTTTTTTAATAATTTAAATATCTTAGCTTATAAAAGAATTTGTTATATAAGTAGAACTTGTACCAGAAACAAGAACTTCTTTAAATTAATTGACATAATTCAACCAAAGTTCATAGGAAAGTTAATAACATGATCATTGTTGAACCTTTATTCAAATAACTCTACAATGCATGTGCACAATACTGTAATGGACACAGAGAGAACAAATGTTCAAAATATACCGGTCAGAAATTGATGAGGATATTCAGAAATAGTTTGCTGTTATTCTCTAGTAAAGTTGATGAATCGTCATAGTTCATTTCGACTACTCCATGAAATTATTATTTCTTGTTGTTGATAATTTGATGAACAATCTTTTCACCCCATAATTATCAGGTGGTTTGGACTGACCAGTGGTCTACATTGTTGACCCTGGATGACCGGCGGATAATTGATGATCCACGTGTCAGTATAGTGCGGCCTTATAAGCGCGACTGGAACCTGCACATCTGGAATGTGACGTACGAAGACCAGGGCCCGTATGATTGCCAGGTCAACAGCGACCCTATACATTCCAAGAGGGTCATGCTAAATGTCCTTGGTAGGTGTGTTTTATATTTAATTTCCTTATAAGCTTAAACTTGTGATGGTGCATGTCCTCAGTGTGTGATGGTGCATGTCCTCAGTAAGTGTGTGATGGTGGATGCCCTCAGTAAGTGTGTGATGGTGCATGTTCTCAGTAAGTGTGTGATGGTGCATGTCCTCAGTTTGTGATGCTTCATATCCTCAGTAAGCGTGTGATGGTGCATTTCCTAAGTAAAGTGTGTGATGGTGCATGTCCTCAGTAAATGTGTAATGGTGCATGTTCTCTGTAAGTGTTTGATAGTGGATGTCCTCAGTGTGTGATTGTGGATACCCTCAGTAAGTGTGTGATTGTGCATGTTCTCAATGTGTGATAGTGCATATCCTCAGTAAATGTGTGATGGTGCATGTCCTCAGTAAGTGATTGATGGTGTATGTCCTCAGTAAGTGTGTGATGGTGCATATTCTCAGTAAGTGTGTTATGGTGCATGTCCTCAGTAAGTGTGTGATTGTGCATGTCCTCAGTAAGAGTGTGATGGTGCATGTTCTCAGTAAGTGTGTGATGGTGCATGTGGTCAGTAAGAGTGTGATGGTGCATGTCCTCAGTAAGAGTGTGATGGTGCATGTTCTCAGTAAGTGTGTGATTGTGCATGTCCTCAGTAAGAGTGTGATGGTGCATGTCCTCAGTAAGTGTGTGATGGTGCATGTTCTCAGTAAGTGTGTGATTGTGCATGTCCTCAGTAAGAGTGTGATGGTGCATGTCCTCAGTAAGTGTGTGATGGTGCATGTCCTCGGTAAGTGTGTGATGGTGCATGTGGTCAGTAATTGTGTGATGCTTCATATTCTCAGTAAGTGTGTGATTGTGCATGTCCTCAGTAAGAGTGTGATGGTGCATGTTCTCAGTAAGTGTGTGATGGTGCATGTGGTCAGTAATTGTGTGATGCTTCATATCCTCAGTAAGTGTGTGATGGTGCATGTCCTCAGTAAGTGTGTGATGGTGCATGTCCTCAGTAAGTGTGTGATGGTGCATGTGGTCAGTAATTGTGTGATGCTTCATATCCTCAGTAAGTGTGTGATGGTGCATGTCCTCAGTAAGTGTGTGATGGTGCATGTCCTCAGTAAGTGTGTGATGGTGCATGTCCTCAGTAAGTGTGTGATGGTGCATGTCCTCAGTAAGTGTGTGATTGTGCATGTCCTCAGTAAGTGTGTGATGGTGCATGTCCTCAGTAAGTGTGTGATGGTGCATGTGGTCAGTAATTGTGTGATGCTTCATATCCTCAGTAAGTGTGTGATGGTGCATGTCCTCAGTAAGTGTGTGATGGTGCATGTCCTCAGTAAGTGTGTGATGGTGCATGTCCTCAGTAAGTGTGTGATGGTGCATGTCCTCAGTAAGTGTGTGATGGTGCATGTGGTCAGTAATTGTGTGATGCTTCATATTCTCAGTAAGTGTGTGATGGTGCATGTCCTCAGTAAGTGTGTGATGGTGCATGTCCTCAGTAAGTGTGTGATGGTGCATGTGGTCAGTAATTGTGTGATGCTTCATATCCTCAGTAAGTGTGTGATGGTGCATGTCCTCAGTAAGTGTGTGATGGTGCATGTCCTCAGTAAGTGTGTGATGGTGCATGTTCTCAGTAAGTGTGTGATGGTGCATGTTCTCAGTAAGTGTGTGATGGTGGATGTCCTCAGTAAGTGTGTGATGGTGCATGTCCTCAGTAAGTGTGTGATGGTGCATGTCCTCAGTAAGTGTGTGATGGTGGATGTCCTCAGTAAGTGTGTGATGGTGCATGTCCTCAATAAATGTGTGTCCTGAATGACCCGACCATAACCGGTTACAGTTTATCAAATGACGTCACAATAACATAAAATTGAAACACTAATGGCAATGATATATTTTAACATGCCATAAATTTGCATTTTCTCTAAAATAGTGATTTATTTTTTACGAGACCTGTTGACACAATTCAAACAATAACATGAATATTGTTTGTGAAAATTGCGATCCGAACATATCCAAAGATGCTGCGTTCATCGGATGATAACTACAAGGCCGAAAGGCAGTTCATTTAAGAAATGGTAGTTGGGATGTAGATATTTGCAATTAACTACTATATAATGTTTCAAACTATTGGAAATCATTCAATGGACTATGTGTTTCTGTTTAATGCCAATCGCAACGCAAAGGCAATTGCTAGGACTGTTCTTGTTTCCAATTGTAAGCCACAGAAACACAAGAAATCATTAAATGACTATTCTTATTAATTCCATCAAAACACTGAAATTACTAGTTTTATTAATTATTTTAATTTCATTAAAATACAATTATCTTTTTAGTCCCCTACCGGTTTCACCAGAGTACGAGGGTGAAATGGAGATTATGCTCATTAGTTGTTTTTTTTGGCAGACAAAGTTACGCAGAGTTATGGCCCTTGACTTATTAAAAACATAGCTGTTGACTGAAAAAAAATCTCAGTCCTGAAATAACTTGGCTAGGTTAATGAAACTTAGTATGTGGAAAGAAGGCAATGTGGAGATTATGCAGAGTAATGGCCCTTGACTTTTTAAAAATATAGCCTATTTGGTCCTGTGATAACACAAAAAAGCATCAAAGCTAGGTTCATGAAACTCAGTATGTGGCTGGAGGGCAATACGTCAAAAGTAGACATTGGTGATATGGTAGGTTTTATAGCTAAAACTGTTGCATTTTGATGGATAAAGTTTACTGTAAATGCCGTTAGTTCACTATCACATGGGCTGGGGTGACTTAAACAACTTTGATTTATTGGTAGGTTTTGTTATCATCAAGTTTTCATGGAGATTCTCTTGAGACACGCTCATCCTTTTCACAAGGCTTTAAACCGGTAGGGGACACTTGGCACACACTGCGAAGCGCTCATGTTAATTACTTTTATTTAATGGCATCAAACCAGATGGACATTTGCAAATGCTGTATTTTTATTTTCAATTAGAATGCCATTGAAGTACACCTTTGTTTTGTTGTTTTATATTTTGAAATGCAATGACTATGTTTGTTTCAATCTTGAATTGATTGAAACACAATGTATAATGCTTTGTCAAGATAACAGGTACTTGCTATGTTTTATCTACTGCATTCTATTCATAGTTTTGCAATTAAGTTTTTTTTTTTCAACATTTGTATTCACCTTTTTTAATAATAATGGCACTGATGATACATAATAGACCTCTGTTTGAACAAAGCCAAAGTGTCAGAAAACTCAAACCTGTATTAAGTAGCCACCTGTCGTAAGCAGCCACTTTGACCTTTCCCCAAAGGTGGCCACTTAATGCAGGTTTGACTGTAAATACACCACAATACTATCAAATGTGAAAAGTATTAATATTGGTTATCCCCCTTGTCAACTATTCAGTACCATCGGAGATTGTGGACATCCTGTCAAGCCGGGACCGGACGGTACTGGAAGGGAGCACTGCCATCCTTGTGTGTACTGTCACTGGGGTCCCGACTCCAGAGGTCTCCTGGTACAAACTGCCATATGAGGGACAATCCAGCGCCAGAGAAAGTAAGGGGAATATTGTCTTTGTTGAATAGTAGATGTCTGGTTAATAACACTCAATGTTGGTAAAGTTGTTAATGCAAAAAAAATAGGTCTCTTACCATTTGTATGAGAGTTTTAATTATTTTGCTTACATGAAAATATAAATATATCATCCACATACATTTTGCAAGTGCACTTATTAAAAGTTCTAGATTTAATTTAAAAACTCATGCAAATAACTAACCATGTGTTATCTTGCTAAAGATATTATTTCAACAGACCTACATGTGTTAGAGCTTCTGTTTTTTATTTTTGCCATGCCATTCAAATCACCAATTCTTTCTTCCCTAACCTTGCATTGTCCTTAGGGCGAGTTAAAACCTGCATGTATAATGAGGACAATTTTGTTGTGTTCTAATTGATTTACTCTTTTTTTGTTTGTCCACCAGGGTTAGATTTGAAACCCGGTCTCTATAGGGGCATCTATACCTGTGCTTACACAGTTCGGCAAACAGGTATATTCTGTTCTGTGTTAGTTAAGATTTGCTTCTATGGCTGGGAATATCTTGCCATATGATCATTTAATACTAATTGCAAAGTTTATGGGCAATTTCCATGTGACCCAGTATTGGACTACTCAGATTCTAAATATACGTGACCTTATTGTATGGAGTTATATAACCTCGTTATGTGATGGTCCTGAACAACTGTGTGAAGTATTAAGTCTATTGAATGTTAGTAGTTTTATATATTACATAATTGAGTACATTCTCTAAAATGTTGGTTACAATGAGGTGTATTAAAGGTAAAGTCTCATTTGATTTTATTCCAAATAAGAATTATAAACTTTATTGAAAATGTTATATTGAATAAAAACATTTCTTTCATGCTTTTCGATGAAATATGGGGTTTTACCAGTGAAATAACAACAGTGAAAATATCAATTTGATATTTTCACTGCAAAATAAGGAGTGAAAATATCAACTTTCAGAACTACTTTAAATTCCTTTGTTGTTACATGTACTTGAATAAAAATATATACTTATTTAAAAAACCTTTTGCCAACTTACCGATTATATATTACCCAATAATAGTAATGTTCATATATAACTGGTTAAAATATGGTTATTTAGAATATGATGGTATTGATATGTGTTGCACTTGAGTGTCACAGTAGGAACATCTTTACAAATTCATAACATGAAGAAATAAAATTTTCAAAAGTTAGCATTGATGAAATTTGATGAAACTTGGTGTGTGGGTATCAGGGGGCCAAGGTCAAGTCTACTGCTAGGAAAATAAGATAAAATTTCCTGCCTTATAACTTAAGTTAGGATTAAAGCATTGAGATGAAACTTTGGGATTGAATTTGTTTCCTCAAATTCCTTCTTGAGCTTTCAGCATATTCCTTACATCACACTTACATCATCTCTAAGTGCTGTTTTGAAAGTAAAGCTGAAATCCAGTCTCATCAAATTCAAAGCTATACTTAGCTTTTTGAAGCAATCTCTATTGTCATGCTTCTACCATTAAACAAAACACCCCAAAAAGGTAATATTTTCAGAAAGGAGGTTTATTTTTCGGACAAGAAAGGAATTGGCTATTAGTTCTTATTGCCAAAATAAACAAAAAAACAAACTGGCTGGTGCATAAGAGTGCATCTTGTCTCCTCATAACCATATGTCTTTTTAAAAAGGTTCTTGTCCAGGCTACATTTCCAACATAGTTAAGGGATTCAAATTCAATTTGAAATACATATAGATGGCAATGACATGATGTGTAGTGCATGAACTATTTAAATATCCATACACACCCTGCCCAAGTTACTCATTTACATGTTTTTAGCTCACCTGTCACATAGTGACAAGGTGAGCTTTTGTGATCACAATTTGTCTGGCGTCCATCCGTAAACTTTTACTTTAAACGACATCTCCTCATAAACCGCTTAGCCAATTTCATCCAAACTTCACAGGAATGTTCCTTGGGTGGTCCCCTTTGAAAATTGTTCAAAAAATTGAATTCCATGCAGAACTCTGGTTGCCATGGCAACAGAAAGGAAAAACTTTAAAAATCTTCTCCCAAACCACAAGGCTTAGGCCGTTGATATATGGTAGGTAGGATCACCAAATGGTCCTCTACCAAGATTGTTCAAATTATGGCCCTTGGGTCAAAATTGGCCCCGCCCCGGGGGGTCATGGGTTTTCTCTATATGTTTATAGTGAAAACTTAAAAAATCTTCTCCTCTGAACTTACTTGGCCAGAGAGCTTAGATATTTGTCATGATTCATCGTCTAGTGGACCTCTACAAAGATTGTTCAAATTATGGCCCTGGGGTCAAAATTGGCCCCGCCCCGGGGGGTCATGGGTATGCTCTATATGTTTATAGTTAAAACTTCAAAAATCTTCTCCTCTGAACTTACTTGGACTAGAGCTTAGATATTTGGCATGATTCATCGTCTAGTGGACCTCAACAAAGACTGTTCAAATTATGGCCTTGGGGTCAAAATTGGCCCCGCCCCTGGGGGGTCATGGGTATTCTCTATATGTTTATAGTGAAAACTTCAAAAATCTTCTCCTTTGAACTTACTTGGACTAGAGCTTAGATATTTGGCATGATTTATCGTCTAGTGGACCTCTACAAAGATTGTTCAAATTATGGCCTTGGGGTCAAAATTGGCCCCGCCCCTGGGTGGTCATGGGTTTTCTCTATATGTTTAAAAAATCAAAAATCTCATCTGAACTTACGTTGCTTAGAGCTTAGATATTTGGCTTGATTCATCGTCTAGTGGACCTCTACAAAGATTGTTCAAATTATGGCCTTTGGTTCAAAATTGGCCCCGCCCCGGGGGGTTAGGGTATTCTCTATATGTTTATAGTTAAAACTTCAAAAATCTTCTCCTCTGAACTTACTGGGACTAAAGCTTAGATATTTGGCACGATTCATTGTCTAGTGGACCTCTACAAAGATTGTTCAAATTATGGCCTTTGGTTCAAAATTGGCCCCGCCCCGGGGGGTCATGGGTATACTTGATATGTTTATAGTTAAAACTTCAAAAATCTTCTCTTCTTAACTTACTTGGACTAGAGCTTAGATATTTGGCATGATTCATCGTCTAGTGGACCTCTACAAAGATTGTTCAAATTATGGCCCTGGGGTCAAAATTGGCCCCGCCCCTGTGTGGTCATGGGTTTTCTCTATATGTTTATATTAAAAAAAATCACAAATCTCCTCTGAACTTACGTTGCTTAGAGCTTAGATATTTGGCTTGATTCATTGTCTAGTGGACCTCTACTAAGATTGTTCAAATTATGGCCTTGGGGTCAAAATTGGCCCCGCCCCGGGGGGTTAGGGTATTCTCTATATATGTTTATAGTTAAAACTTCAAAAATCTTCTCCTCTGAACTTACTGGGACTAGAGCTTAGATATTTGGCATGATTCATCGTCTAGTGGACCTCTACAAAGATTGTTCAAATTATGGCCTTGGGGTCAAAATTGGCCCCGCCCCCTTGGGGGGTCATGGGTTTTCTCTATATGTTTATAGTGAAAACTTCAAAAATCTTCTCCTGAACTTACGTGGCTTAGATATTTGGCATGATTCATCGTCTAGTGGACCTCTACAAAGATTGTTCAAATTATGGCCATTGGGGCAAAATTGGCCACACCCCGGGGCTGATGGGTTTTCTCTATATGTGTTATAGTGAAAACTTCAAAAATCTTCTCCGAACTCACAAAGACAAGTAATGTCTTAATTTAAACTGGATAACATATTTAGTACACATACCAATTTTCAATATACCAATTTTCAATATGGGCCACATACAACAATTAATGACAAATATACATATATAGATACACACGTAAAATCAAGTAGTGACAAGAGCTTAGATATTTGGCATGATATATCATCTAGTTGACTTGTACCAATATTGTTCAATCTTTGGCCCTGGGGTCAAAAAATGGCCCCACCCGGGCAGTCATGGGTTTCCTTATATATGTATATGATGAAAACTTATAAAATCTTCTTCTCCGAAACCAAAAGGCGAAGGCCTTAGATATTTGGTATGAAGCATCGTTTATCGGACCACTATTAAGATTGTTCAAACTTTAGCCCTGGGGTCAAAATTGGCCATGCCCCATGTTCATAGGCTTAGGTTTTCATTATCTGTATATAATGGAAGAATGTGCAATATATGACAGGTGAGCGATTAAGGGCCATTTGGCCCTCTTGTTGCATGTTATGAAAGTTTCCAACTCCTGAACATTAATGCTTTTATCATTAAGCTACTACCAGCATTGTATGACAATTTCTGCTTTATATTAAATATGAAAGTTTAGGGAGCATCCAACGATACTCTTGTTAAAATTAATTTGGCCAAATGTTGTTGCGTAGCTGAATAAATCATGGTGTTCCAAAATTATCATCCAGCTGGCTGTTGCTGACCTGAATATCACTCATACATAAACTGTTACACTAGTGGATCTTGGGGGGGGGGGGGGGGGCTACTTTTTGTTTCAATATAGGAGAAAAAAGTAATAAAGAGACACCTGAAATGAAAAACCAATTCAGACTAGAAATTGTTGATAAAGTCTTTGGGAGTACCCCCTAACCCCACTGCCAAGACTTTTAACAAAATAGATTTCGGTTCTGAGGAATGGTCACAAGTCTAAAGGTTATGCCTCTAATTATACACCTGTCTAAAGTTGAATCCTTTACTAGTCTTTAGATATTTTTGCCCAGAAGTTTCAATACTCGTGCATATCATACATAACTATATATATGTTTTCTTTCCCAAGAGTTGTCAATGCTTTGTCTGGCAGCATGCAATATTCGAAATGTAACATTATATTATTTTACATCGTATTCCATTCAGTCAGCAAATTAAGACTTTGTACATTGGTATTTACCTTCCAACCTACTGAATAACCAAGTAAGGTAACTCTAATTTGCATGTTTTGTTAATTATGGCCCTTTTATATTTAATTAAGAAATTATGGTTAAGGTTTTGCATGTAACCACATTTTAAGTCAACATTTTAGCAATACATCATGTATCGCATTTCTCAGCAACTCCTGGATGTATTGAATTGAAACTTACTCAACTATTTTACCTACATAAATAACCAAGCAAATTAAGTCTATTTTGGCCCTTTATTTTTAAACTTAAAAAATCTGGTTATGGATTTGCATGCTACCACATCTAAGTCAATACATCATGTAATGCATTGAAACTTTATTCTAGGGCTTTCAACCATGCAACTTTCTTAATTTATCCTGTTGGATAACATGACTTTCACACATAAAATGCAATTAATTGCCCTTCTTTATTTATCATAGAAATTCTGATTCAAGGTTTTGCATTTAAACACATATAGGATAATATCTCAGCAACTTCTAGCTCCAAACCACCCAACCTTCTTAATTAATGAAGTTAGATATTTTCATCTTGTATTTTATATTATTTTTGCCCCTTTATTTATTATTTTTGCCCCTTTATATATTATTTTTGCCCCTTTATCTTTATCTATTATTTTTGCCCCATTATTATTTTTGCCCCTTTATTATTTTTGCCCCTTTATCTATTTTTTTTGCCCCTTTATTTATTATTTTGCCCCATTATTATTTTTGCCCCTTTATTATTTTTGCCCCTTTATCTATTATTTTTGCCCCTTTATCTATTATTTTTGCCCCTTTATCTATTATTTTTGCCCCTTTATTTATTATTTTTGCCCCTTTATACATTATTTTTGCCCCTTTATTTATTATTTTTGCCCCTTTATTTATTATTTTTGCCCCTTCATTATTGGAATTATTATTTTTGCCCCTTCATTATTGGAATTAAATGTTCTTATTAATTTTTGCAAGCACATGTAAGTCAATAACTAATAACAGCAACTTCTACATGTATTGGATTAAAACTTGACACAATTATGTTTGCTAACTCTATCTTGCATATAATGTAAGTTTTGCCGTTTTACTACTTAGAAGTTCTACTAATCCACACAACTACTAATCCGTTAACCGCATGTACACAGTGATTGGGAAAGCTGGAGAGCTGCTCTTTATTCACAACATTTCCCGCTTCTGTGATGGAACATACGAATGTGTCGCTTATAATGGCGTTGACCCGGCAGTCACCCGCAGGATGAAGGTCTTCGTTGAATGTAAGTTTCAACTTTTATTAGCAATATCAGCAGAACAAAAACATAAATATCTGATGAACATATTAATTACACTAGCGAAGTAGAAAACAATTATGTGAGGGTTTGTCCAATTGTCTGTGTTAAATTTTATTTCAGACTTTTCTGACATGGAATTGTAATAAATTAGTTAAACAGAATATTCAATTATAATTTGAAGCATGTAGAGATTAAATAATGAATATTATGGCATTTTGCAGTTCAGTTAATTCAGATAAATAATTTTTAAGTATCAGTTTTGGCATAATTCCATCGAAATTATAAGTGAACTACATACATTTAAATCTTGCTCTCCCGAACACCGTTGATCAGAAATTGTCACTATATCGAAATAATATTATTTGTTCTTTTTTTAACTAGATTTTCAATCAATAATCAGAAATGGCTATTCCAAAAAAGTCACTATCTTGAACTCAATCAACTCAAAGTTTATCACAAATTTATATCTTGGTTGCGACTATTTCTTATAAATGATGTTTTAATGTATTTAAAAAAGTTTCATTAGAAAAAACATCACCGAAAGATTTTCCTTAAATGATGTCTGACAAAAAGTATCAAAGTGAAATCTGAAATGTCTTGGATTCTCAGTGAGAACTTATTAAATGAAGTTTTAGCCTTAAATTCATGATCTTACAGCTGCACTCTCACAGATTTACCATTTTTCCAACTTTTTAATTTTTTGTCTTGGAATGAGCAAGTTTTTGCGTAAATATCTGCAAACCAGTGATAAAAGACTGCTGACAAAAGATCAGATAGCAATATTTCATTTTCAATTCCAAAATTAATGTTTTATGGCTTAAACCATTACTAAAGGTTTAAGAAAAATGCTTAAAACATCAATTTTGGAACGGAAATACGAAAATCTGCGATCTGATCTTTTGTCAGCAGTCTTTTTTCAGTGGTTTGTTGATATCTATGCAAAAAATTCATCCTTCCAAGACAAAAAATAAAAAAGTTGTCAAACATCTGTGAGAGTGAAGCTTTAAAAGCATATGAACGAACAGTTGCATAGAGCTGATTTTTTCGAATCTTTTGGCCATGAAATTTGTTCCAATGATTAAAACTGCACTCTCACAGATTGAACGTTTGCTAACCTTTTTAGTTTTTGTCTTGAAACAAGCCAATTTTTGCGAAAATCCATGGAAACCAGTGATATATAAGACTGCTGACAAAAAATTTGATCGCAGATTTTTATACTCGTTAAAAAATCCGTGTTCATGTATGTAGATAGATCTCATTGAGGGCAAGTGCAGTGCAAGAGAACTGTTACTCTTGCTTCCATCTTTTTTTTATTTTTAGAGTTATTGCCCTTTGTTAATTTTCATTGTTAATTTTTGTCTGGCATAACATTGTTACAATCAGATCAAATGCCACCTACACTTGGAAGTTAGATGGCAATAGCATTGTCTACAATTGAATAAAATGCCAATCTAACAGCTATAATGTCGACAGTAAATAATTTAGTCAGGCGAAACATCTGACTCACAGAGTTATAGTTTTTACCAAACCCTGCTATATAGTATTCAGAATTTGAGGAAGCCTGGAAGTCATTAAACCAGTGCAGGGCATGTGGGCTTGTGTTAATTTAGACCACATATTTAAGCTGCACTCTCACAGATAGAACATTTTGACACTTTTTTTATTTTTTATCTTGGAATGTGCCAATTTATATGAAAATCCATGGAAACCAGTTATATAAGACTGCTGACGAAAAAATAGATCATGGGGAGATATATTGTTTTTGCCCTGGCCGTTAGTCAGCCTGTCAGTCCGTCAGTCTGTACGTCAGACTTCTTTTTTGCTCAATAAATATAGAACACTTAGACCCAAGAACTTCATACTTGGTATACTGGTTGGTCATGACTAGTAGATGACCCCTATTGATTTTGTGATCAGTAGGACAAAGGTTGAATTGGGGTTATTTACTTGAGGTGAACAAAATTCAGCTCAATAACTAAAGATCCTTTGGGTCCAGTAACTTCATACTTGGTATGCTAGTTGTCCATGACCTAGAAGATGACCCCTATTGATTTTGAGATCAAAAGGTCAAGGTCAGGGTTACCTTCAGGTAAAAAAAAAAGATATGTTGGCGGTGACTTTAAACTTAGAAATAGTTTCTGCTCAATAACTAAAGAACGCTTGCACCCAGGAACTTCATACTTGGTTTGCAAATTGGTCAAGTAGATGACCCCTATTGATTTTGTGATCAGTAGGTCAAAGGTCAAGGCCACTTTAATTGATTAATGATAGCGCCCAGGAAACTCATACAATGCAACCTTCGTTTACATTTTCCAAGATTAATCAACAACACTTCCTTCTCTTCCTCCTCTTCCTCAGTAAGTAAATATATATATGGCACAATTCAAACTATGTACTATGTTAAAGTTTAGCTCAAAATCTGAAATACAAATGACTTCACATTTAGTACCAGACCAAGTACCAGTTTGAATATAAGCAAACTTTGATACTGCATTTGATATAAAATATTGTTGGTACATTGTTTGAAATAGGAAGGAATAAGCAATTGTTAACATTTTCCCACCTTTATTCCTTCCAGGGTTCCTCTTCTAGTGGTGTTGACATGCATCACAATATCTGTTATTCACTAAACACTATTTTTAATTGTCCGTCAGAATGTTACCCTCAATAAAATCTTGGACGACTTCACATTTATGACTGTAACTTCAGAAAACTTGGCCAGAATGTAAATATAAATGATCTCTAGGTCAAGTTCGAAACTGGGTCATGTGTGGTCAAAAACTAGGTCACCAGGTCAAATTGAAGGAAAAGCTTGTTAATACTCTACAGGTCACATTTATGACTGTATCTTCATGAAATATGGTCAGAATGTTTATATTAACAATCTTTAAGTTAAATTTAAATCCGGGTCATGTGTTGTCAAAAACTAGGTCACCAGGTCAAATCATAGGAAAAGCTTGTTAACACAATAGAGGTCACATTTATGACTGTATGTTCATGAAACTTGGTCAGAATGTTAATATCAATGATCTCAAGTTTGAATCTGGGTCATCTGGGGTTAAAAACTAGGTCACCAGGTCAAATTGAAGGAAAAGCTTGTTAACACTCTAAAGGTCACATTTATGACTGTGTCTTTATGAAGTTGGTCAGAATGTTTATATTAACAATCTTTAAGTCAAGTTTGAATCCGGGTCATGTGTGGTCAAAAACTAGGTCATTAGATCAAATCATAGGAAAAGCCTGTTAGCACTCGAGGTCACATTTATGACTGTATGTTTATGAAACTTAGTCAGAATGTTTATATTGATTAGCTCTAGGCCAAGTTCGTATCTGGGTCTTGTGTAGTCAAAAACTAGGTAACCCGGTCAAATAACAGGAAAAGCATGTTAACACTCTAGAGGCAGTAGCACTCGAGGTCACATTTATGACTGTATGTTCATGAAACTTAGTCAGAATGTTTATATTGATTAGCTCTAGGCCAAGTTCGTATCTGGGTCTTGTGTAGTCAAAAACTAGGTAACCCGGTCAAATAACAGGAAAAGCATGTTAACACTCTAGAGACAGCATTTATGACCATATGTTCATGGAACTTGATCAGAATGTTATTCTTGATGATCTTTAGGTAGAGTTTGAAACTGGGTAATCAGAGGTCAAAACCAGGCCAATAGGTCAAATTATAGAAAAACTTTGTAAACACTGTAGAGGTCACATTCTCTCTTTAATCACCATGAAACTATGTCAGAATGCTTGTGTTTATGAAGTCTATGTCAAGTTTGAAACTGGGTAACCTGATTTCAAAAACAAGGTCACGAAGTCAAATCATAGTAAACATTGTTAAAACACTGTTGAGGCCATATTTTCTACTTTATCTATATGAAACCTGGTCAGAATTTACTTATTACAGCAAGCTAAGGTCTGCAGCTGGGTCATCCATGATATTAAAAAAAATCATCTGTGATATTAAAAAACAAACTTGGTCACTAGGAAGGATCTAAGTAATACATTTTTTAATTCCAGCAGGTATAAATGTTTTGATTCCATACCTCATGATTATATTATGATGTGAATGAGATGTGAAACCGAAATCATTAGTTCTGTTTGTCACCATATAACCTGAATTGGTTGGCGGTAAAGCCCATATAACCAATTCACCATCTTACTTTAACTTATACGATCTAAAGTAGCTGAAATGATGATGATCCTTTAAAATTGTGGTCTAACTGCCAGGGAAGAGTTTTGTCACTCTTGAACTCGCCCTGAAAACACTTATTTCACACTTGAATTGGATCAGGTGAGCGATACACGGCCTTCAGGGCCCTCTTGTTTAAAAAAAGCAATCTCTTGTTACAATATATTTAAATTCAAAAATTGATTTTTTTATGCATTTTTTTAAACGGCAATTAATGGTTTAAGCCATTAAACATTAATATTTGAAAGGAAATATAAAATCTGCTATCAGATCTTTTGTTAGCAGTCTTAAATCATTGGCTTGCAGATATTTACTAAAAAGTTGCTCTTTCCAAGATAAAAAATAGAAAAAAGTTGTAAAAGTGGTATTTCTGTTAGAATGCAGCCTCAAAAAGTTAGAATGAAATGGTAGATGAAGACCATGATATATCTATGTCATGGCTGCAAGATAACAGATTATTGGAATAAGATGACCATTGGTGGAAATGAGAAAGTTAAGTCGTGGCCAAGAAAAGAATGAAGGTTAGGACACAGACATGTCATAGGAAAGCGTTGTTTGTTGGACCCGGGCATGAATAGAGACATGCTCATGTTTGTGGTCATGGGCGAGGAAGGGCTGGACTGGTGTTTGTGGGTCAAGGGCAAGAAAGGGCAGGACTGGTGTTTGTGGGTCAAGGGCGAGGAAAGGCTGAACTGGTGTTTGTGGGTCAAGGACGAGGGAGGGCTGGACTGGTGTTTGTAGTTTGTGGGAAAAGGGTGTGGGAGGGCAGGACTGGTGTTTGTGGGACAAGGGCGGGGGAGGGCAGGACTTGTGTTTGTGGGACAAGGGTGTGGGAGGGCAGGACTGGTGTTTGTGGGACAAGGGCATGGAAGGGCAGGACTGGTGTTTGTTGGACAAGGTTGTGGGAGGGCAGGACTGGTGTTTGTGGGTCAAGGGTGGGGGAGGGCAGGACTGGTGTTTGTGGGACGGGGGGGGGGGGGCAGGACTGGTGTTTGTGGGACAATGGTGTGGAAGGGCAGGACTGGTGTTTGTGGGTCATGGGCGAGGGAGGGCAGGACTTGTGTTTGTGGGACAAGGGCATGGGAGAGCAGGACTGGTGTTTGTGGGTCATGGGCGAGGGAGGGCAGGACTGATGTTTGTGGGTCATGGGCGAGAGAGGGCAGGACTGGTGTTTGTGGGTCAAGGGTTGGAGGAGCAGGACTGGTGTTTTTGGCCGGGGGAGGGCAGGAATGGTGTTTGTGGAACAAGGGCATGGGAGGGCAGGACTGATGTTTGTGGGACAAGGGTGGGGGAGGGCAGGACTGACGTTTGTGGGACAAGGGCGGGGGAGGGCAGGACTGATGTTTGTGGGACAAGGGTGGGGGAGGGCAGGACTGATGTTTGTGGGACAAGGGTGTGGGAGGGCAGGACTGGTGTTTGTTGGTCAAGGGCATGGTTGGACAGGACCGATGTTTGTGGGACAAGGGTCTGGGAGGGCAGGACTGGTGTTTGTGGGTCCAGGGCGTGGGAGGGCAGGACTGGTGTTGGTGGGACAAGGGCAGGGGAGGGCAGGACTAGTGTTTGTGGAACAAGGGCATGGGAGGGCAGGACTGATGTTTGTGGAACAAGGGCGGCGGAGGGCATGACTGGTGTTTGTGGAACAAGGGTGGCAGAGGGCAGGACTGATGTTTGTGGAACAAGGGCGGCGGAGGACAGGACTGGTGTTTGTGGAACAAGGGTGGCAGAGGGCAGGACTGACGTTTGTGGAACAAGGGCGGCGGAGGACAGGACTGGTGTTTGTGGAACAAGGGTGGCAGAGGGCAGGACTGGTGTTTGTGGAACAAGGGCGGCGGAGGGCATGACTGATGTTTGTGGAACAAGGGCGGTGGAGGGCAGGACTGGTGTTTGTGGGACAAGGGCGAGGGAGGGCAGGACTGATGTTTGTGGAACAAGGGCAGCGGAGAACATGACTGGTGTTTGTTGGACAAGGGTGGGGAGGGCGGGACTGGTGTTGTTTGATAAGGGTGGGGGAGGGCAGGACTGGTGTTTGTTGGTCAAGGACGGGGGAGGGCAGGACTGGTGTTTGTGGGTCAAGGACGGGCGAGGGCAGGACTGGTGTTTGTGGGTCAAGGACGGAGGAGGGCTTGACTGGTGTTTTTGGGTCAAGGACGGGGAGGGCAGGACTAGTGTTTGTGGGACAAGGACGAGGAAGGACAGGACTGGTGTTTTTTGTGGGACAAGGGCGGAGGAGTGCAGGACTGGTGTTTTTGGGTCAAGGCCGAGGAAGGGCAGGACTGGTGTTTGTGGGACTAGGGTGAGGAAGGGCTTGACTGGTGTTTGTGGGTCATGGCAGAAAAAGAAGTTTTTTTGTACCTGATAGCTATGAATGGAGAACATCTTGTAGGGGTAGACAAACCAGACAGACTTACGCAGCACCACTTCTTATGACAGTTTGACAATCTAAATTATAAAATCTACATTGTTTTTTACTGTACCAGAAATAATATACAATGGAAGAGAGAAAACACTGACAAATTTGAAATCTAAACAGTATCACTTGCTAATGTGTTACTTGCTATGTTATAAAATGATTACCATTAAGAAGAACTACCGCCAAGAGTTGGGCGGAGTAGTAAGAATTGAGCAGTGAAAAACTTGACAAATGTTTCATGGATAATAAATTGCTTAAGATAAAATGTGTTTTATCATTTTTTTTTTTTTAACTGCAAATCAGTTCATATGAATAATGATAAACTTTTCTCCAAATAAATCTTTCATAATTACATTTCAAATAAACTATTGTTATAATAATCAGGTAAAAAGTTAAGGCCGTATTTTGTAAAATCATAACATGTAATAAAAGATTATTAAGTGAAGTTATTTTATGCTCCAATGATTTAAATAACTTAAGGCTTCAAATTTGAACTTATTATCCCAAATAATAAAAAAAACAGTTTTGGCCATTTCAGAATCACCTCTGTTTTTTTCTTGCATGATTCTATATAATATTTTTGCCATTAATTTAGCGTTGAAATGGTTAAAGGATTTTTACGTCTTATCAAAACAAGTTTTTATTGGAATCCTGGTCAGATACTGGTAAGATATTTGTCTGAGAACTGTTTGGCTTTATGAGCAAACAAAACCATTAAAATTACCAACTTCTATGAAATATTTGTCCAGTGTCAGTTTTTGATTTCAAAAAATGATATTGAAAAGGGTTTGAATGATTTTCACCAATATATTAACATTGCTTGTTTTGTGGTATGTTGATTTAACTAAAAACAAACATGGCATCATGGGAAATAGGCACTATCAGAGACCAGGCACATCAACATTGGATGATATAAATGAACCAAAGGTAAGCCATTAAAAGCATTTCTAAAATATAAAGCTGAGACTGGGAGAGATGACATAAGAGAATGATGGAGAATATGTAACATATGCAAATAATATGTAATATATATCTTTGATGTTAAAGTTCGCCCAGAGGTGAATATGCTGACGAAGCATATCGGGCAGTATGTCGGGCGGGATACAGTTCTGTACTGTGAGGTCGTTGCCAACCCACACGGCGTCATGGTCTGGAAAAAAAGATCGACGAGATATTGACTTGATGAACAAGGAAAAGTATACGGTATGCAGTTTTTATTTCTGATCAGTTTGTGGCAGAAAAATTCCACTGCAATATCTAAACATATACAGTAAAACTGTGATCGCTCGAGGACTACGGGGTCCGAGCTGAAACCTCAAGGGAACCGATGTTTCGAACGACCGGAATTTCAATTTTCCAGTCTGTTATGAAATATCTTTTAGTGTATTTTAAGTTTAAAGTCGTTAAACGGACTGATTACTATGACACCGATTATATGTTGTGTTGTGGAAATCACTCATATTTTCAAAGGCTGTCGTATACTACATGATTTTTTTTTTATAATTGAATAAATAGTTATGTTTATTTTTACAAAAGGACCTTTTCTAAACAAGCAACATTTATATATGACAGTACATATTATGGGCTTAGTCAGATTGAAGTTTTGCAATATCAAGGATTGATGATTGGCGCATCTTGTCTGTCTCGCGAAACTGTTCAAACTCATAATTATCTTTTCAAATGCCCTTATCAACCATTTGCGGTCATGCATAAAACAGTGATAAACAGTTTTTCACACCTTATGAAATTTCCTTTCAACTGGATATTGTGCTTGACTCCTCGACTTATTTCGGTTTCAAGGCAGCGTCAGTATATTTTACATGTAAATAGAAGAGTAAATGTTCGGGACCAAGCTTCGACCTCGAGGGATCGCCGGTTCTTGAACGTCCGCCTGTTCGAACGACTGCAGTTTTACTGAACATTTTTTCCGTTTGGTGAAAATACGTCGACTTATTTCTGCCTCATAATTTTTTCAGTTTATTTCATCAAAATATTGCGTGCCTCAACAAATGAGAGCATTGGTGTACTCTGCAAGAAACTTTCACACATTCCTTTATCTGTTCTGTTTATTGTTTAAAGCAGCCTTATTCATTCCTAGGCAGAAATGGTATTCCAATTCAGTCAAAATGATGTGTTTTTCTCTATCAGAAAGACCCGTGTTTTTCTCTATCAGAAAGACCAATTCCCTAAATGGTGACAAAAGCAGCAGAAAGAGTTATGTGAAATTCAATTGTTTCATTATATATTTCCATTGAGAACTCAAATTGATTTTAACATTAAAAAAAACAACAACATTGAAGAGAAATATTATTGTGGTGCCAGTGACCATAATTTTCATGTACCCTGGATATATGTCAAGTTCTATCATTTTCTGGATTATTTTGCACATATTTCAAAGATTTGCATAAAAAGAGTTGAATTAGTTGTTTATATTGAAATTGCATAACGTCTGATGAGATTGGTTTAGGGGTAATTATCTTGCTCTTGATCTTAAATACAGTTTAAAATACAATTGAAATATGTCCATACTGGTCTGATATCAAAATTTATTCTTACATACACAGGACTGTCCTACCATAATTATCTGCTGTTTTCATAAATTGATGTATTCAATACCATTCTTTGTATATGTATGTTACAAATACACAACTTGTGCTTGAAGATGAAACATGTGGCACAAACTATCATAATTAATATACATGTAAAAAGTGATGCCTTTTGAGCTCTGTAGTAATGTATAAAAAACCAATTTATGTGTCAAAATGGTAGTAAAATGCCCTGTTTCAAATAATAGTGGTTCAATTTGAACAAACCACAAAATCATATTTATGCTTTGATCCAACAAAAATAAGATCCAACCTTTGCTGCAGACTTTGGTCAATAAGTAATGATCTCTAATTAGCAGAAAGCAAGCAAGACAATAGTTTTTTGTATCCAATGTTCGTTTGTCTTAAAAAGAATGGTTAACTACTTAGTCTATGTTGTATAACAAGCAAATTGCTATCTTCAGGTGGACTATTATAATGGTAACATAGGTACCTTCAAGAAAACGCTCATTCTGCAGATACATAATATCCAAGTGGAGGACTTTGGGAAATATGTCTGCTTTGCACGGAACAGCATTGGTCAAAACAAAGAGTCCATGATATTGTATGGTATGTATAATCTATAACAAAGTTCTACAAAAATATATTACACTGTGAAGTTGACTATCTTGTACATCCATTGACTCGGAGGTTAATGATGTCCACTAATATTAATGATATCGACCAATGTTAATGATATCCACCAATGTTTATGGTGTCCACCAATGTTAATGATATCCACCATTGTTGATGATATCCACCAATGTTTATGATGTCAGCCAATGTTAATGATATCCACCAATGCTTATGGTGTCCACCAATGTTAATGATATCCACCATTGTTGATGATATCTACCAATGTTTATGGTGTCGACCAAAGTTAATGATATCCACCATTGTTGACGATATCCAACAATGTTAATGATGTCGACCAATATTAATGATATCCCCAAATGTAAATGATATCCACCATTGTTGATGATATCCACCAATGTTAATGATATCCACCAATGTTGATGATCTCCTAATTTTGATGACTGTACTAGTCTTGCAAGTTCACCTTTCTTCATACCTTCCCTTTACAACTGTAAAATGCTAGATAAGAATGATGTCTTATCATGAAGTCATTACATCATTCAAATATTAAAAGAAATACTCATCTGGTTTAGGTTAAATCTGATGTGATATTATTGTATTGCATTGCTGCCAAATCTAATGATATTTTTTTGTCACTTTGCTTAGTTTCTTTTATGAATCATGTTGGATTTCTTTTCTTCAGATTATTCAGTACATGATTCACCGCCAACCATCATGCCTGAAACGAGTGTTATAGAACCATTTGCGAAAGCCCCCTCAAAAACTCCAATAACACAGAAGCCTGATGATATTGAAATACCCAGAGAAGGAAGCGGTGTTGGGACTGACAAAGAGTTATTCCTGAATGCTGTGACACAAGGCGCAAACAGACCGAACAAACCCTCAACAACTCTGAATACACATAAGCCCGACGCTATTGAAATACTTGGCCAAGGAAACGATAATAGGACTGACGGGGAGGTATTTGCTATTGATGTCACAACAGGCATCGGGCCACAACAGCCAAACAGGCCAAACCAGTCAGGTAATGACCTTCACCCTGCTTCAGGCCCCACCCTTCATGCTTCTGTTAATATGATTCAAAATTCAAAATATTTGTTAAAGCAACAAAAGTAAACATATTCATGCTTCTCGTTACGTGATATTATGAGTTAAACAAACATATGATCAATGTGAAAAAGAATAAAACATGAAAATGAAAGAAGAAAAAAATAAATAATAATATAACATAAATCATCAAGATATAGTAATATAGTTATTAAGAGAATATAACACAACAAGATGGTTATTTAATTACTACACACAGTTATTTGTTAAATCATGAAATGTAAAGTAATAAATAGTATCGAGAGGGTGGACTTTATAAAGTACAGTGAACCTATATATATATATATATATAAATATTAGTCAATTATAAATAGAATGCTAAACAATTTGATTGCCAATATTTTTAAGTATATTAAATGCTTCAAATATATATTTACCAGTCTTAGCTGACCTTTATTATTTGACTGTAACAAATCAACAAATTTCATCCATTTAATTTATAAAAGGCCAAGTGAGACCTTTAGAAGCATTTGCTGTTAAATGTTCGGGTATATATATTTTATCTTTTATACTTGTAGCACATTTGCTTTGGACTGTTGCATATATGATATGTGTGTCATATATGTGAAGTTGTATGAATGATTGTTTACTTTGCGATAAAAATAATTGATAAAATGATTGATTTAAAAGTAATTTTAATCATTTGGAGTTCATGCCTGCCTTTCTTATTTTTCACTTCAAAATTATACTGAGTAGGGCAGTATTGCTTTTTGAATCTGATATAATTATGCACTTAACAATTTTTTTTATTGGTCACTCTTCATATTCAAATATATTTGAAAATGTATTTAAAAAAAAATCCCCACGATACATGATAACAATACTGGCATACAGCTTATGTAGCAAACCGAATGATTTTTTTGGCATGTTTCCACCAAATTTATGGAGTTGTTACCCCTTCTGTACAAAACAAGGTTTTCCCTTTTTATACGCCCGAAGGGTCGTATTATGTTATGGCCTCCATCGTCTGTCCGTCCGTCCGTCCGTCCGTCCGTCCGTCCGTCCGTCCGTCTGTCCGTCCGTTAGCAATTCCGTGTCCGGACCATAACTTGGTAACTAATAAAGCGATTTTCAAATAACTTTATACAAATCATCACTACATTAAAAGGATGTGTCGCGCGCAATTTCCAGGTCCATACCTCAAAGACTAGAATCACCATGGGGGTGCGTTAGCAATTCCGTGTCCGGGCCACAACTTTGTCACTAATAAAGTCATTTTCAAATAACTTTATACAAAGAATCATTACATTAAAAGGATGTGTCTCGCGCAATTTCCAGGTCCATACCTCAAGGACTAGAATCACCATGGGGGGGCGTTAGCAATTCTGTTTCCGGGCCATAACTTGGTAACTAATAAAGCCATTTTCAAATAACTTTATACAAATCATCACTACATTAAAAGAATGTGTCGCGCGCAATTTCCAGGTCCATACCTCAAAGACTAGAATCACCATGGGGGTGCGTTAGCAAATCCGTGTCCAGGCCACAACTTGGTCACTAATAAAGTCATTTTCAAATAACTTTATACAAAGCATCATTACATTAAAAGGATGTGTCGCGCGCAATTTCCAGGTCCATACCTCAAACACTAGAATCACCATGGGGGGGCGTTAGCAATTCTGTGTCCGGGCCACATCTTTGTTACTAATAAAGTGATTTTCAAATAACTTTATACAAATCATCACTACATTAAAAGGAAGTGTCGCGCGCAATTTCCAGGTCCATACCTCAAAGTCTAGAATCACCATGGGGGGGGACGTTAGCAATTCCATGTCCAGGCCATAACTCAAAGACTAGAATCACCAGTGGGGGGCGTTAGCAATTCTGTGTCCGGGCCACATCTTTGTTACTCGTCCGTTAGCAATTCCGTGTCCGGGCCATAACTTGGTAACTAATAAAGCGATTTTCAAATAACTTTTTACAAATCATCACTACATTAAAAGGATGTGTCGCGCGCAATTTCCAGGTCTATACCTCAAAGACTAGAATCACCATGGGGGGGCGTTAGCAATTCTGTTTCCGGGCCACATCTTTGTTACTCGTCCGTTAGCAATTCCGTGTCCGGGCTATAACTTGGTAACTAATAAAGCGATTTTCAAATAACTTTATACAAATCATCACTACATTAAAAGGATGTGTCGCGCGCAATTTCCAGGTCCATACCTCAAAGACTAGAATCACCATGGGGGTGCGTTAGCAAATCCGTGTCCGGGCCACAACTTGGTCACTAATAAAGTCATTTTCAAATAACTTTATACAAAGCATCATTACATTAAAAGGATGCATCGCGCGCAATTTCCAGGTCCATACCTCAAAGACTAGAATCACAATGGGGGGCGTTAGCAATTCTGTGTCCGGGCCACATCTTTGTTACTAATAAAGTGATTTTCAAATAACTTTATACAAATCATCACTACATTAAAAGGATGTGTCACATGGAATTTCCAGGTCCATACCTTAAAGTCTAGAATCACCCAGGGGGGGGAACGTTAGCAATTCCATGTCCAGGCCATAACTCAAAGACTAGAATCACCATGGGGGGACGTTAGCAATTCTGTGTCCGGGCCACATCTTTGTAACTCATCTGTTAGCAATTCCGTGTCCGGGCCATAACTTGGTAACTAATAAAGCGATTTTCAAATAACATTATACAAATCATCACTACATTAAAAGGATGTGTCGCGCACAATTTCCAGGTCCATACCTCAAAGACTAGAATCAACATGGGGGGCTTTAGCAATTCTGTGTCCAGGCCACATCTTTGTTACTCGTCCGTTAGCAATTCCGTGTCCGGGCCATAACTTGGTAACTAAGAAAGCGATTTTCAAATAACTTTATACAAATCATCACTACATTAAAAGGACCTCAAGCCGAATCTTCTTCGGGCGTATAATGCTCCGTTTCGCGGTGCTCTTGTTTTATTTTTTATTTGCCTTTAAATATGGGGAAAAATCCTTATACTAAAAGTATTTTTCTATATAAAAAGCATTTCAATTTAGCCAGCCATCTGAGCAGTTTTAACAAAAGCGTCAAGTAATATAAATTACCTCCCTTTTAGAATTAAACCCTAAATACATATTATCAGTGATTGTCAGCTTAATGCAAAACTTAGTCATATACTTGAAGAGATGTCTAAAGTTCATTTGTATCATGCTTTGAATAAGTTTTAAATGCAAGAAATACCTTTATTGTTGTTTTCTTGTAAATAAATTCTATTACAATCTATGTTTTTATCCCCTGCCTTGAAAAGACGAGGGGATATAGTAATGGTAGGTGCGATTCCGTACGTTCGTGCGTCCGTCCCACATTCATTTCTTTGCATCTCCTCTTACATTTCCCATGCCATTTCTACCAAACTTTCACAGATTGATGAACATATAGTGAAGTAGTGCATGATGTCGGGCTTTCCTGATTCAACCATTTTTGAAAGAGTTATTGCCCTTTGCTTATTTTACATTTAAAATTGGTTTCTTCGCAACTTCTCTTAAGTTTTTCATGCGATTTCTACCAAACTTTCACAGATTGATGATCATAAAGTGAAGCAGCGCATATTGTCGGGCTTTTGCGATTTGTCCATTTTTGAAAGAGTTATTGACCTTTTTTAATTTTACATTTAAAATTGGTTTCTTTGCAACTCCTTACCTTTTTCATGCGATTTCTACCAAACTTTCACAGATTGATGACCATATAGTGACGCAGCGCATATTGTCAGGCTTTCTCGATTCGGCCATTTTTGAAAGAGTTATTGCCCTTTCTTTATTTTACATTTAAAATTGGATTCTTCGCAACTCCTAACGTTTTTCATGTGATTTCTACCAAACTTTCACAGATTGATGACTGTATAGTGACGCAGCGCATATTGTTGGGCTTTCGCGACTCGGCCATTTTTGAAAGAGTTATTGCCCTTCCTTTATTTTACATTTAAAATTGGTTTCTTCGCAAATCCTCTTATGTTTTTCATGCAATTTCTAACAAACTTTCACGGACTGATGACTGTATAGTGACACAGCGCATATTGTCAGGCTTTTGCGATTTGACCATTTTTGAAAGAGTTATTGCCCTTTTTTTACATTTAAAATTGGTTTCTTCGCAACTCCTCCTACGTTTTTCATGCAATTTTTACCAAACTTTCACAGATTGATGACTATATGGTGAAGCAGCGCATGTTGTCGGGCTTTGGTGATTCAACCATTTTAGGAAGAGTTATTGCCCTTTCTCAATTTTACGCATTTCTTATGTTCCTGAGAAACTACCCTTACCATTGATTGGCATTCGTTACAAAAAATGCCCCCATGAGGCGGGGGATATAGCTATCTGTGACCACTCTTGTTTTTTTTTATTTTGGGGGGTATCATTATCTAGTTTAACACATTACGGAGAAGTCATACAATACAAATCTCAGCAGATCTGGAAGTTCCGCATTACTAATCACATGCTTTTCCTGTGTATGATCCTGAAATACCTACCTTATCTATACATGTATTGATCCAACTGGCTTAAAATATTGGTATACCATCATTCCATTGCAATGTTCGAAATTTATTATATATGCTATATAATGACTTCAAGACTTTTAGAGTCTGGCACCAATATCACAAACTTACGTCAAAGAAAACTTATTCTAGAGCAAAAAATGTACTAGAGAAATTGCTTGGAAAGCGTTTTTGCTGAAGAACAGTTTTTCTCTTGTGAATCTTGTCCAAAGTATTTAATCAACATTTTCTATGAGAGAATGTGCCTTTTTAAACAGTTGAAAAATCTATGATTTAAATAATGTTTATGCTGTATGGTTAAATTGAGTTGACATGAAGATTTGACTTAAGTATTTTGGTGATCTTGGGGCCTGTTGTTTAATTTTCTAAAGCACCATCACTAAATGCAATTGAAACCTTTTGCCATTATGTTGGGACTGTTTTTTTGGCATGTGCATTGGAATAGAATGAATATTTTGATAGATCATTTAAAATACCATCCTGCAGTTCAAGAAAATACTTCTTTACAAGAATTTCAATACAATATGTTTTATGTATCTTGAGGTTATCTATGACATATGTTTTCCAGGTGATGAAACGTTGCCCCCTGGATCAAGTGTGAAAGGAGGTGGGGATCCGTGCCCCACTAGTGCCTCGTCAGAATTATACTCCATCAGCCTTATCAGCTCATTGCTATTATCATACACTGTTAGTTTCTATAAAGTTCTGTAGAAACATCATCCAGCCATCTAGTGTAAAGCTACAAAGTGCTCATATGTTGGAATCGTGAGTGTGAGAAAATGCATCCATTACTCTTATATATGGGCGTTCAGTGTAAGGTCACTTGAAAGGTTTTTGTGGACGGGAACAAAATCAAAATGTCATATCTGCATAAATATAAACTTGACTAATTACTATAGTGAAAGTAAAAATGACGTATTAACTGATAAAAAAATGACTATGAAAAAGCAATAATTGTTGGGTCAAACAAAGACTTCAAAGTTTAATGTTAAATTGACCATAAGTCTATTTGAAGAGTCTCATCATGTGTGAAGTACAGGCCGAAAAGGACGGTTTAAACATCCAACATGAGATTTAGCATGGAGAAAATATTTACCAGTTTACCAAACATGCCGTCATAATTATATCTCTGTTATATGCTTTCATTATGGGCATTCTGAAGTATGTGATGCATGGAGATCGAAATACTTGAGGAACAAAAAAATGCACAGTTTTGGTACTATGTGTGTGTGTGTGTTGTCAAGAGAATTGTGAGTTAGTTTTTGCATGGTTTTGAGTTTACATTTTTTTAATTGACATGTATATTTATATCTAATTTAACTGTGAAAGGTATCACATTATGTTCACTTGATTTTGGCTACAATTTAAACCATACTGAGTTCATTATGTTCAGTTACAAACACATACTGTTTCATGTTTGGTTTTAAAAGCACAATACATTGCGTTATAATGTTAAATGATGTCTTGATTTCTTTGGCACTTTTACTGTCAGTTACTTAGATATTTTAATTGAAATTATTTGAATGCTTGAACTGTTTTTTGTGTTTATATCATTTATTGTTTCTTTCATGTCCATGTTTAAAAAATGATGAGTGCATGTTTACATATTGTTGTTTTGAATTATATCCTCATTGAGGTTTGTGCAGGTTTTTTATGTTTCGGTCATCATAGGATCTATAAGGGACTCTCTCACAGAGTTCATGTTGGCCACAAATTCAATTCTTTTCAAAATGTGTTCAAATCGAGTTGTTTTATTTATTATAAAAGACAGGCACCAAAAAGAAACTGACAGATGCTTACTTGAACAGAAAATTGGAAATCCAAGCCGAAACCATCCAATTTAATAGAATAATTCACTTTTTCCAGCAAACTCAAGTCTTTCCTGTCATATTTGAAAACATTTCAGAACAGAACCTCACTTATATTCATTTTAAACTTCTACTGACGTTATTCTATTGGGCCACACAATTTGTTCTTTTTACGTACACAATTGAAATGTTCTATGTCTGATCTTATAAAACGTGGGAGAGCCCCTTTAATAATCAAACGTTGATGTCTCTTTTTGTCTGACATTGTAAGGATCACTGCCTCTTTTGGGCTTATCTCTTGTGAGAAAGTACAAAACCAAAGTTCCTCTGCTAGTCCCATAAATAGATCATACGTATGAATGATTTTAAAAGATTGCATATTATAGCTTTAAATGTATATGGACAATTTGCTAATCATTTACATATATGTTTGATGTGAGTTTTTAGCTCACCAGAGCACGAAGTGAGCTTTTGTGATTGGTCTTTCTCCGTCGTCTGTCCGACCTTCCGTCAACAATTGCTTATAAAAAACATCTCCTCTGAAACTTATACCTGGCCAAATTTAATGATACTTCAAAGGAGACTTCCTTGGGTGACCCTCTTCAAAAATTCATCAAGGGTCACGATTGAATAACAAGAACAACAACAACAAAAAATGGCCAACTTCCTGTTTTACTTTAAAAAAACAACATCTCCTCTAAAACTTACAGTCTCAATTCAATAAAACTTTACAGGAAGCCTCCTCCTTGGGTGACCCTCTACGAAAATACAACAAAAAATGGCCAACTTCCTGTTTTACTTTTAAAAAAAACATCTCCTCTAAAACTTCCAGTCCAATTTCAATGAAACTTTACAGGAAGCTACAAAAAACCCAACAAATAACAACAAAGGGTCGAGATTGATCAATAACAACAATCTAGCCAACTTCCAGTTTTACTTTAAAAACATCTTCTCTGATGCTCTACCAGGTTAAATTCAATGAAACTTTTCAAGAAGCTTGCATGACCCTCTACAAAAATGCAACTAGGCATTGAGATTGATCAACAACAACAACAACATAATGGCCAACTTACTGTTTTGCTTTAAAAAAATCTCTGAAACTACCAGGCCAAATTCAGTTAAACTTTACAGGTAGCTTCATTGCATGACCCTTTATATATATATATATATATATATATAACAAGACATTGTCATCAGTAAAGATATATTTAAATTACAACATTTTTATTAATGCTTTACCACAGAGTTGTGGCCCTTTGCCTTTTTGTGGCCCTTTGCTAAGGTGAGCGTTTTAGGGCCATCATGGCCCACTTGATCAGAATTATGAATGTTCTAAATGTCTTAATTTGAACAATTGGGACTGTTATTTATGACAAAGCATTTAGTATTTGTCCCATTGATAATAATTTATACAGAGTTTGTTTTTCTAGATAATTTATACCGTGTTTGTAATTCTAGATAATTTATACCATGTTTGTAATTCTAGATAGTTTATTCCATGTTTGTAATTTTAAACAATGGTTAATACATTTAAAGTGTTGGCTCCTTTTGAATCAAGATTTTCAAAGGAAATTTCAATGTCTCCATTTTCTAATGGCCTTATTTTGCCTCCATTTTTAGGTGGTCAATTTTTGCTGTGTTATCCTGGTCTCAACTTTTTTATACTAACAAAGTTCCTTTTAAATGAGCAGCTTCATTTATTTCGACCTGGGTTCTGATCAATTTAAATTTTATTTTTAATAAAAATGATTTTAATTCTTAGGATATCTACAAAACCCAAATCAATGCAAAAAGATAATTTATGGGGCGTTGGAAGTTCCTTTGGTTACATGTTACGATATATTGGACTTTTTTTTACGTGTTTTATTTTTTGACAAGTTCTTGATTTTATGTAAAATAATTACATTTGTTCATGCAAGAAGCATCTGACCTTGAAATAAACATAAAAGTTACAGTTAATGAAATTTTCTTTTGGTATAACGATTGCCACATCTAGAGAAAGAAAAGGGGGATTATTGCTTTGTGCGTGTGGGTACGTTAGTTATTTAGTGGGAAGGTAGGTAGGTTGGTTGGTCCTTTATCCATGGATAGACAACAGCTTGTCTGAGTGTTTTATGAACAATGGTCCATAAACTTGACATATAAGCTTGATCTAAATAGGAGATGAACCCAATTGAAGGATATAAGGTCAAAGGTCAAGGTCACAATGACGATGCATGCGAAAAGCTGCACTCATGACTCTAAAACAAGTAGGGTTGTTGTGACAAGTAGATGACCCCTCTTGTTTTTAAGGTCATCAGGTCAAAGTTACCGTGACCTTAAACTTAAAAGCCCATTCAAGTATAATTTGACAATGCCTGCAATGATGGTCTTTAAACTTGACATGCAAATTGGGTGTGACAAGTAGATGACCCCTTCATTTTAAGGGCATCAGTTTAAATGTCAAGGTCACAGTGACCTTCAACTCGAAAAGATTGTCTAAATGTTAACTAGATTACCCCGGCTCCCATGTTCAGTACACTTGTGGGTGTGACCAGTCGATGGCCCCTATTGATTCTGAGATCATCAGGCAAAGGTAACAGTGACTTTGAATGCGAAGAACTTGTCCAAATGATACCTAGACAATGTCTTTGGAATGACCATTAGGTGGTTCCATTATTTTTGATGTTATCAGGTCAAAGGTCAAGGTCACAGTGATTTTGAATGCAAAGCTACTCCAAGTGATAACTTGACAATGCATGCATCCATGACCATCAAACTTGACATGAAGGTTGTGTGTGACCTGTAGATCACCCTATTGGTAATGAGGTCATCAGGGCAAAGGTTATAATGTCTTGAATGCAAAAAACTTCTGCATGATAACTAGACTTTGTCTATTCAAACCTTACATTGAGACTAGGCTTGACCATTTAATTATTTCTATTTGTTTGAAGGTAATCATTCAAAGGTCGAGGTTAAAGCGACCTTGAGTTTGAGAAACTTGTCCAAGTAATAACTTGACAATGCCGGAACCGATGGTCCTCGAACCTAAAATGCAGGTAGGGCATGGTTATTGATTGACCCTTATTGATTTTGAGGTCATCAGGTCAGACCCAATATGCAGCAGGTCAAACATTGTTTTCACAGAAACTTCAATATATGAAAATTAAGCCGATATACATACCATTTTTGGCTTCAGCCACAAAACAAAAACAAGAAGCTTGTCTGCTTTTTCAGAAATGGTTTTTGGCGGTGCCAGTAAAGATAAATGCTTAAACTAACCACATAGAAACTCTTGGGGTACTGTACCTACTATCCTCAAGCTTTGAAATGAACATTGGTCATAAGCTTCAAAATGCCTAATTGGGCATCCAATGTGACATGACAAATCAGCTTGCAATTTGGTCCAAAAATATATAATTCAAATATTCATGACAACATGATGCTCGGGGAGTAAAATGTTCGATAATAAACATATCTTGTTATTATGATTATCTTAATCATTATTATCAAGTTTTTGGAACCAAGCTCTGGTGGATATCTTAATACTGTACCAGTTTTATCGAGATACAATCAAAACTGAAGACTGTATCGTTGTTCTTGTTACATCAGGCAACAGGCGTGTTTTTTCAACACTGACAATGCAGTTGTATTTCATGTTTTTAAGGATATTCGTCAGCTATTTCCCGCGTTTTTCATTTTTCTTCAGATGGTACTTCCGAAATTGGAACACTAAAATAGCAATTCGCATTTACAGAACTGACTGAATTAAAATAATAGTTGCTGTATGGGTTTTGCGTATTTCATCAAATTTAAATCATTTACAAAGTAAACATCTGGGACACACTAATTTGTAGTTATGATCGTCTGTTATGGTTTAGTTTTTAAATCTAAGTATTGAAAGTTTTATTTTATTGTAGAACCTTTAAAGACCAGTCGCATGCAGGTATTGTGGCCGTTAAAAAAATGTTAATAAGGGTAATAACATTTTGTTACTTAAGTCCCACTGACAACACTTAAAACGTATTTGTCTATATATTTAGCTAATATATATTTGTTGACGCGGAATAAGGAGTGGAATGGGCATGTTAATATAGATATAAGTTAGTTCCATTCAGAAAACAAGTATTCGCAGGAGATCAGTCGCCCGTCTGTACGTAAACAAACGTCAAAGAAAGGACCCGTGCTATTTTATTTTATTTTCCATAGCGTTTTCTTATGTTCTTTGACCTACTTTGCATTCTTATAAAATATCAACGGGCTAATATTTATTTACCAAGTAAACGTAAAAACGTTAAGTGTTCACTAATATTTATTGCTATTATAAATGATATCTCAGTAGCCTCTCATCCTTTTACCGTATGAGGTCAAACTATACATATAAATCATTAAAGTTAGCGCATCATCCCATATGCTGATAATACTTGAAATATAGTGATCGAATTATCTTCACAACACTGTGTTATTAAGTCTCCTTTTTATTAGTGGAACTAGCAATCGTAACAAGTCAGCCATCTTCGGAATTTCTGTTGCATAATGGCCAAAGTGTTCCGATTATGAAACTTGCTGAAACGTTATAAACAAAAACAATATTTTGATCATTTCAATGTTTGAAACCCACTGCTATTTTTCATTTCTCAATCCTCTTAATCTTGGTTATTTGAAGGCCACGTTACATCAGACATGTCAATATTTTGTAACATTTTCTAGACATGCCATGGGGCGTCTTTGGGCGCTTGTTTCCAGGATCGAATCGAGTCGATTCGGAACGTGTAACTCACGTAAAACGCCCTAACACCGGGAACCAGTAGTAGAGTTGTTCGCTGTAAATCATGCACGCATCGTTCTTAACTTTACTTTCCGCCATTTTGTTCTCCTGTAGTTCTCGGTCCTCCCGGTTTGTAGGTAGTGTGGAATTTTGACCCGAGAACAATGTTCTTGGACCTTGTTCGTGTCGTTAGGGCGATTGTATCTAGGTTCGGACACAGAAGAACAAGAAGAACGAAGCGCCCAAAGACGCACATGTAGTAATTTTTTTTTGTATTTGAAATTTGCTTTGACCTAGGAGAGTGAATGTGATCGAACTGATCAAGTTTATGCCTTAAGTCAAATAACACCGTTGAAATACGTATTTAAGTATTGAGTAATTTTGAAAGGAGTGTTTGAACGTTCGGTCGCTCACCTTAAAAGGAGAAAAACAAATTTGATACCACCAATTAATTTGTGAAAACAAGTTCGCTCATTCACCTTACTTTGTATTACTTATGCAACCATTTTCGTTATGTGATTTATGATACTTAAATTAGATACTGTTTCATAAGGCGTATCATTATTTGTGTGGACGCAGTTTGAAGCTTATATATGTAGCTTATTCAAATGTTACGTACTTTATTTTTTTACCATCATACAACTATAGATTAAGTTTTGCTTAGTTCACATTATTTTAATTTCAAATAGCGTGAAAATTACTCCAAGGAGTTCAATTCGTGCATAAACTCACCACAGACTACACGCCCCTTATGAAGAGCAGGAAAAGCATTTTGTGTAAAGCGTAATAGTAAAGGACACATTTTGCACATAATCACACATACACGTAAGGCTATAGGTAGATACACCTATTGTGGTACACACGTCACAGAGAAAATAACAATGTATTATAATGTAATACATACAGGTGCTTGGAATTTGCCAGACTGACGGACACCCGGACAAATCTTCCGACCGGAGCATGCATCATACAGCCGGACATAAGAATATTTCCAGCAATTTAATGCAATCAATAAGGTTTCTAATTTATTTATTTATTAAATCGACTGACTACAGTAGTTCGTACATGGCAACGCTTATTCCGTAATCTTGAAGTCCCTTCGATAACTCGTTTGATCGAATGCAAACATCCACACAAATATTTCAAGAAACCCAAATTCAGGATATTGATGGTTTCAATACATCGATGAGATCGTGTTGGTGGAACAACCTACCATATGAAGTAAGGGAGGCTCCCATCTCTAAACACATATAGGTCATCGCCGTGTGAAACTTTTTTTTAACTTTTTAGGCCCAAACATACCGGCTGGCTCTGATACTCGCTTGAGTGATTAAGGCGATATAGTGCCACCTAATGGGTGTGGTATGGGAGACCATCCTGAGAAAAATCGTTAACTAGTTGATAATTCTCGCACAAATGACAACTAATTGAATACCGAGATTATTTTCAAATACTCTCTGAATATGTGTTTATCCCATTAAAGCTGCACACTCACAATTTGAACGTTTTGACAACTTTTTTTTATTTTTTGCCTTGGAACGAGCAAATTATTGTCTACAAACCAGTGATAAAAGACTGCTGACAAATTCCAAAACAAAAAATAAAAAAAGCTGGAAAAACGGTAAATCTGTGAGAGTGCAGCTTTAAGTGACCGATATTCAAACGAGGCGAGATTCCACACTCATCAACAGACTACATCAAACATTTATTCTTTCCTTGCACTATTGTCGAGTGAAAATCACTGCCAGTACTTGTAGACAGTGTTGGCACTGCCATTGCAGCACTGGTCACATGATCACACATCCCTTAGATAGCACTGATGTTTTATCATTTTAACAGCACTATCATTCTTGTTCTTTTCACTATGTATATACTGGGTCTGCATATGAATCCGTTGCATTTTAGGCTAATTTAGGTTTTTCACTTTTTTTATCACATGTCAAGCTCACCTGGGTGGATTGAGTAGCTTGGGTGACTTGACATTCATACTCTATTCCCCCCCCCCCCCCCCGACACACACACGCTGACCATATTAGTCATATTTGACTGTTAGCCATTAACGAAGAAGAAGAAACTCCTTCTATAAGCATGGCTATATGTGTGGAGACATTCCGATATTGAGTGGTAAACTGCACTAAATTTATTTTATATGTTCAAAACAAAATCAGCCATCAAACTTTGAAGTGACACGCATGTTGCGCGTGTTACGTCGCCTTAAACGTTTTTGACGTTGATAAGCGATTAATTTATTACATTAAAACTAATTTAGAATATCTAAAGGATAACGACCAGTTCGAACTGAACACATTTACACAAATTGAATTACACTAAAATATCACATTATCCGATGAACAATTATGTGGCAATTGGGTGCCTGGGACTCAATTTAAACTTTAAATTTTAAAAGTTTTATATTCAGATGGATAATATATAAACATTATACTGAACATAATTTTACAAAGAAGTATTTTGGCTTCAAATAAATGCAAAAAAAGTCATAACAGGTCCAATTTCAAATATCACAAAAAGTAGTCAGTAGTAAAACAACAACAACAACAACAACCCTGTATATACATCCCATACACAAATACAACCATCACAAATATGGCACACATGCATCGAAATAGCTATAATGCACCAGTCAATCGTAACCACGCCCCACCCCCGTCCGGGGGTAAACCGGGGATAGCCGGGGAAATTGGCCGTGTTTTTACCTTTCAGGTGGCCCCGCAGTGCCGGGTCAATGCGGTGGTTATGTCTTCGCGCATAATATAGCGCGGAATGGGCCTAACCTAAGGTCCATTGGGTGCATGGGCATTTGGCGGGGATTTAACCATCAGTTCATCCCCGCAGGGCGGGGATTTTAGCCGGAGTTGGCTGAACCGAAAGTCAAAGTCTCCGCTATTCCCCGGACCTGTGGGGGCCGTGGTTACAATTGACTGGTGCATAACGATAAATGATGGGATTTCTGCACCGGAATGGTCAGTGAAACCGAGCTTACTGGAAAATGAGTCTACCTAATAGTTAGATGACATGAAGTAAAATCTTGATTACGATTTGGCGGTGTGAGTGAAGCGAACAAGCCTTTCATATTCATTAACATTCTTGTTCAGGTAATTTAACCGACTTAGAATACAAGCTCATTGGCTGACACATTGTCAGCGCAAAATCGTATACAGGTAGTGTGTATCAGTATAAGTGGCAGTAGGCGGACCTTTAAACACCCACGAAAGTTGAAATTCTTAATTATTAAGCCCATTTTTTAATTATTGCCTATCTGCCATTTCATAGGCTGAAAATGAAGGTTTTAACGTGGGCTATAACTAGTTTGTATGGCTTTTTTCACACTTGTACCAACATTAATCAATAATTACAAAATAAACAAAAGCGTTAACTGCCGTTCCCCCGTTCTCTTTTAAGGACAACAAGTTTGGTGATAAGCGGTGATAAGAAATAACTAATAAGTTCTATAAGACGACATAATTTTTATGAGAAGCCGAGAATTCTATGAGACGACTGGAATGCCAGTAGCTTTATGAGGCGCTGTGAGATCTATAAAACGCACAACGGGACCTTCGGAGACACTGGTCACTGAGAAGCCACGAGGTCTATGAATAAAATGGAGCTATACGAGACGTGTGGTTGTTAATGAGAGGCAGTGGTCAATGAGAAACCACGAGGTCTATGGAACAAATGGAGCTATAAGAGACGCGTGGCTGTTGATAGGAGATATGGATCAATGAGAAGCCACGAGGTCTATGGAACAAATGGAGCTATAAGAGACGCGTGGTTGTTGATGAAAAACATGGGTCAATGAGAAGCCACGAAATCTCTGGAACAAATGGAGCTATAAGAGACGACTGGTTGTTAATGAGAAACATGGGTCAATGAGAAGCCACGAGATCTATGGAACAAATGGAGCTATAAGAGACGCGTGGTTGTTAATGAGAAACATGGGTCAATGAGAAGCCACGAGATCTATGAAACAAATGGAGCTATAAGAGACGACTGGTTGTTAATGAGAAACATGGGTCAATGAGAAGCCACGAGATCTATGGAACAAATGGAGCTATAAGAGACGACTGGTTGTTAATGAGAAACATGGGTCAATGAGAAGCCACGAAATCTCTGGAACAAATGGAGCTATAAGAGACGCGTGGTTGTTAATGAGAAACATGGGTCAATGAGAAGCCACGAGATCTATGGAACAAATGGAGCTATAAGAGACGCGTGGTTGTTGATGAGAGACATGGGTCAATGAGAAGCCACGAAATCTATGGAACAAATGGAGCTATAAGAGACGCGTGGTTGTTGATGAGAGATATGGGTCAATGAGAAGCCACGAGGTCTATGGAACAAATGGAGCTATAAGAGACGCGTGGTTGTTGATGAGAGATATGGGTCAATGAGAAGCCACGAAATCTCTGGAACAAATGGAGCTATAAGAGACGCGTGGTTGTTGATGAGAAACATGGGTAAATGAGAAGCCACGAGGTCTATGGAACAAATGGAGCTGTAAGAGACGCGTGATTGTTAATGAGAAACATGGGTCAATGAGAAGCCACGAAATCTATGGAACAAATGGAGCTATAAGAGACGCGTGGTTGTTGATGAGAGATATGGGTTAATGAGAAGCCACGAGGTCTATGGAACAAATGGAGCTATAAGAGACGCGTGGTTGTTGATGAGAGATATGGGTCAATGAGAAGCCACGAGATCTATGGTACAAATGGAGCTATCAGAGACGCGTGGTTGTTGATGAGAGACATGGGTCAATGAGAAGCCACGAGGTCTATGGTACAAATGGAGCTACAAGAGACGCGTGGTTGTTGATGAGAGATATGGGTCAATGGGAAGCCACGAGATCTATGGTACAAATGGAGCTATCAGAGACGCGTGGTTGTTGATGAGAGATATGGGTCAATGGGAAGCCACGAGATCTATGGTACAAATGTGCTATTAGAGACGCGTGGTTGTTGATGAGAGATATGGGTCAATGGGAAGCCACGAGGTCTATGGTACAAATGGAGCTATTAGAGACGCGTGGTTGTTGATGAGAGACATGGGTCAATGAGAAGCCACGAGGTCTATGGTACAAATGGAGCTACAAGAGACGCGTGGTTGTTGATGAGAGATATGGGTCAATGGGAAGCCACGAGATCTATGGTACAAATGTGCTATTAGAGACGCGTGGTTGTTGATGAGAGATATGGGTCAATGGGAAGCCACGAGATCTATGGTACAAATGGAGCTATTAGAGACGCGTGGTTGTAGATGAGAGACATGGGTCAATGAGAAGCCACGGGGTCTATGGTACAAATGGAGCTACAAGAGACGCGTGGTTGTTGATGAGAGATATGGGTCAATGGGAAGCCACGAGATCTATGGTACAAATGGAGCTATTAGAGACGCGTGGTTGTTGATGAGAGACATGGGTCAATGAGAAGCCACGGGGTCTATGGAACAAATGGAGCTATTAGAGACGCGTGGTTGTTGATGAGAGACATGGGTCAATGAGAAGCCACGGGGTCTATGGAACAAATGGAGCTATTAGAGACGCGTGGTTGTTGATGAGAGATATGGGTCAATGGGAAGCCACGAGATCTATGGTACAAATGGAGCTATTAGAGACGCGTGGTTGTTGATGAGAGACATGGGTCAATGAGAAGCCACGAGGTCTATGGTACAAATGGAGCTACAAGAGACGCGTGGTTGTTGATGAGAGATATGGGTCAATGGGAAGCCACGAGATCTATGGTACAAATGGAGCTATTAGAGACGCGTGGTTGTTGATGAGAGATATGGGTCAATGGGAAGCCACGAGATCTATGGTACAAATGGAGCTATTAGAGACGACTGGTTGTTAATGAGAAACATGGGTCAATGAGAAGCCACGAGATCTATGGAACAAATGGAGCTATAAGAGACGACTGGTTGTTAATGAGAAACATGGGTCAATGAGAAGCCACGAAATCTCTGGAACAAATGGAGCTATAAGAGACGACTGGTTGTTAATGAGAAACATGGGTCAATGAGAAGCCACGAGATCTATGGAACAAATGGAGCTATAAGAGACGCGTGGTTGTTGATGAGAGACATGGGTCAATGAGAAGCCACGAAATCTATGGTACAAATGGAGCTACAAGAGACGCGTGGTTGTTGATGAGAGATATGGGTCAATGGGAAGCCACGAGGTCTATGGTACAAATGGAGCTATTAGAGACGACTGGTTGTTAATGAGAAACATGGGTCAATGAGAAGCCACGAGATCTATGGAACAAATGGAGCTATAAGAGACGACTGGTTGTTAATGAGAAACATGGGTCAATGAGAAGCCACGAAATCTCTGGAACAAATGGAGCTATAAGAGACGACTGGTTGTTAATGAGAAACATGGGTCAATGAGAAGCCACGAAATCTCTGGAACAAATGGAGCTATAAGAGACGACTGGTTGTTAATGAGAAACATGGGTCAATGAGAAGCCACGAGATCTATGGAACAAATGGAGCTATAAGAGACGCGTGGTTGTTGATGAGAGATATGGGTCAATGAGAAGCCACGAGGTCTATGGAACAAATGGAGCTATAAGAGACGCGTGGTTGTTGATGAGAGATATGGGTCAATGAGAAGCCACGAAATCTCTGGAACAAATGGAGCTATAAGAGACGCGTGGTTGTTGATGAGAAACATGGGTAAATGAGAAGCCACGAGGTCTATGGAACAAATGGAGCTGTAAGAGACGCGTGATTGTTAATGAGAAACATGGGTCAATGAGAAGCCACGAAATCTATGGAACAAATGGAGCTATAAGAGACGCGTGGTTGTTGATGAGAGATATGGGTTAATGAGAAGCCACGAGGTCTATGGAACAAATGGAGCTATAAGAGACGCGTGGTTGTTGATGAGAGATATGGGTCAATGAGAAGCCACGAGATCTATGGTACAAATGGAGCTATCAGAGACGCGTGGTTGTTGATGAGAGACATGGGTCAATGAGAAGCCACGAGGTCTATGGTACAAATGGAGCTACAAGAGACGCGTGGTTGTTGATGAGAGATATGGGTCAATGGGAAGCCACGAGATCTATGGTACAAATGGAGCTATCAGAGACGCGTGGTTGTTGATGAGAGATATGGGTCAATGGGAAGCCACGAGATCTATGGTACAAATGTGCTATTAGAGACGCGTGGTTGTTGATGAGAGATATGGGTCAATGGGAAGCCACGAGGTCTATGGTACAAATGGAGCTATTAGAGACGCGTGGTTGTTGATGAGAGACATGGGTCAATGAGAAGCCACGAGGTCTATGGTACAAATGGAGCTACAAGAGACGCGTGGTTGTTGATGAGAGATATGGGTCAATGGGAAGCCACGAGATCTATGGTACAAATGTGCTATTAGAGACGCGTGGTTGTTGATGAGAGATATGGGTCAATGGGAAGCCACGAGATCTATGGTACAAATGGAGCTATTAGAGACGCGTGGTTGTAGATGAGAGACATGGGTCAATGAGAAGCCACGGGGTCTATGGTACAAATGGAGCTACAAGAGACGCGTGGTTGTTGATGAGAGATATGGGTCAATGGGAAGCCACGAGATCTATGGTACAAATGGAGCTATTAGAGACGCGTGGTTGTTGATGAGAGACATGGGTCAATGAGAAGCCACGGGGTCTATGGAACAAATGGAGCTATAAGAGACGCGTGGTTGTTGATGAGAGACATGGGTCAATGAGAAGCCACGGGGTCTATGGAACAAATGGAGCTATTAGAGACGCGTGGTTGTTGATGAGAGATATGGGTCAATGGGAAGCCACGAGATCTATGGTACAAATGGAGCTATTAGAGACGCGTGGTTGTTGATGAGAGACATGGGTCAATGAGAAGCCACGAGGTCTATGGTACAAATGGAGCTACAAGAGACGCGTGGTTGTTGATGAGAGATATGGGTCAATGGGAAGCCACGAGATCTATGGTACAAATGGAGCTATTAGAGACGCGTGGTTGTTGATGAGAGATATGGGTCAATGGGAAGCCACGAGATCTATGGTACAAATGGAGCTATTAGAGACGACTGGTTGTTAATGAGAAACATGGGTCAATGAGAAGCCACGAGATCTATGGAACAAATGGAGCTATAAGAGACGACTGGTTGTTAATGAGAAACATGGGTCAATGAGAAGCCACGAAATCTCTGGAACAAATGGAGCTATAAGAGACGACTGGTTGTTAATGAGAAACATGGGTCAATGAGAAGCCACGAGATCTATGGAACAAATGGAGCTATAAGAGACGCGTGGTTGTTGATGAGAGACATGGGTCAATGAGAAGCCACGAAATCTATGGTACAAATGGAGCTACAAGAGACGCGTGGTTGTTGATGAGAGATATGGGTCAATGGGAAGCCACGAGGTCTATGGTACAAATGGAGCTATTAGAGACGACTGGTTGTTAATGAGAAACATGGGTCAATGAGAAGCCACGAGATCTATGGAACAAATGGAGCTATAAGAGACGACTGGTTGTTAATGAGAAACATGGGTCAATGAGAAGCCACGAAATCTCTGGAACAAATGGAGCTATAAGAGACGACTGGTTGTTAATGAGAAACATGGGTCAATGAGAAGCCACGAGATCTATGGAACAAATGGAGCTATAAGAGACGCGTGGTTGTTGATGAGAGACATGGGTCAATGAGAAGCCACGAAATCTATGGAACAAATGGAGCTATAAGAGACGCGTGGTTGTTGATGAGAGATATGGGTCAATGAGAAGCCACGAGGTCTATGGAACAAATGGAGCTATAAGAGACGCGTGGTTGTTGATGAGAGATATGGGTCAATGAGAAGCCACGAAATCTCTGGAACAAATGGAGCTATAAGAGACGCGTGGTTGTTGATGAGAAACATGGGTAAATGAGAAGCCACGAGGTCTATGGAACAAATGGAGCTGTAAGAGACGCGTGATTGTTAATGAGAAACATGGGTCAATGAGAAGCCACGAAATCTATGGAACAAATGGAGCTATAAGAGACGCGTGGTTGTTGATGAGAGATATGGGTTAATGAGAAGCCACGAGGTCTATGGAACAAATGGAGCTATAAGAGACGCGTGGTTGTTGATGAGAGATATGGGTCAATGAGAAGCCACGAGATCTATGGTACAAATGGAGCTATCAGAGACGCGTGGTTGTTGATGAGAGACATGGGTCAATGAGAAGCCACGAGGTCTATGGTACAAATGGAGCTACAAGAGACGCGTGGTTGTTGATGAGAGATATGGGTCAATGGGAAGCCACGAGATCTATGGTACAAATGGAGCTATTAGAGACGCGTGGTTGTTGATGAGAGACATGGGTCAATGAGAAGCCACGAGGTCTATGGTACAAATGGAGCTACAAGAGACGCGTGGTTGTTGATGAGAGATATGGGTCAATGAGAAGCCACGGGATCTATGGAACAAATGGAGCTATAAGAGACGCGTGGTTGTTGATGAGAGATATGGGTCAATGGGAAGCCACGAGATCTATGGTACAAATCTAGCTATTAGAGACGCGTGGTTGTTGATGAGAGATATGGGTCAATGGGAAGCCACGAGATCTATGGTACAAATGGAGCTATTAGAGACGCGTGGTTGTTGATGAGAGATATGGGTCAATGGGAAGCCACGAGATCTATGGTACAAATGGAGCTATTAGAGACGCGTGGTTGTTGATGAGAGATATGGGTCAATGGGAAGCCACGAGGTCTATGGTACAAATGGAGCTATTAGAGACGCGTGGTTGTTGATGAGAGACATGGGTCAATGAGAAGCCACGAGGTCTATGGTACAAATGGAGCTACAAGAGACGCGTGGTTGTTGATGAGAGATATGGGTCAATGGGAAGCCACGAGATCTATGGTACAAATGTGCTATTAGAGACGCGTGGTTGTTGATGAGAGATATGGGTCAATGGGAAGCCACGAGATCTATGGTACAAATGGAGCTATTAGAGACGCGTGGTTGTAGATGAGAGACATGGGTCAATGAGAAGCCACGGGGTCTATGGTACAAATGGAGCTACAAGAGACGCGTGGTTGTTGATGAGAGATATGGGTCAATGGGAAGCCACGAGGTCTATGGTACAAATGGAGCTATTAGAGACGCGTGGTTGTTGATGAGAGACATGGGTCAATGAGAAGCCACGGGGTCTATGGAACAAATGGAGCTATCAGAGACGCGTGGTTGTTGATGAGAGACATGGGTCAATGAGAAGCCACGAGATCTATGGTACAAATGGAGCTATTAGAGACGCGTGGTTGTTGATGAGAGACATGGGTCAATGAGAAGCCACGAGGTCTATGGTACAAATGGAGCTATTAGAGACGCGTGGTTGTTGATGAGAGACATGGGTCAATGAGAAGCCACGGGGTCTATGGAACAAATGGAGCTATTAGAGACGCGTGGTTGTTGATGAGAGATATGGGTCAATGGGAAGCCACGAGATCTATGGTACAAATGGAGCTATTAGAGACGCGTGGTTGTTGATGAGAGACATGGGTCAATGAGAAGCCACGAGGTCTATGGTACAAATGGAGCTACAAGAGACGCGTGGTTGTTGATGAGAGATATGGGTCAATGGGAAGCCACGAGATCTATGGTACAAATGGAGCTATTAGAGACGACTGGTTGTTAATGAGAAACATGGGTCAATGAGAAGCCACGAGATCTATGGAACAAATGGAGCTATAAGAGACGACTGGTTGTTAATGAGAAACATGGGTCAATGAGAAGCCACGAAATCTCTGGAACAAATGGAGCTATAAGAGACGACTGGTTGTTAATGAGAAACATGGGTCAATGAGAAGCCACGAGATCTATGGAACAAATGGAGCTATAAGAGACGCGTGGTTGTTGATGAGAGACATGGGTCAATGAGAAGCCACGAAATCTATGGAACAAATGGAGCTATAAGAGACGCGTGGTTGTTGATGAGAGATATGGGTCAATGAGAAGCCACGAGGTCTATGGAACAAATGGAGCTATAAGAGACGCGTGGTTGTTGATGAGAGATATGGGTCAATGAGAAGCCACGAAATCTCTGGAACAAATGGAGCTATAAGAGACGCGTGGTTGTTGATGAGAAACATGGGTAAATGAGAAGCCACGAGGTCTATGGAACAAATGGAGCTGTAAGAGACGCGTGATTGTTAATGAGAAACATGGGTCAATGAGAAGCCACGAAATCTATGGAACAAATGGAGCTATAAGAGACGCGTGGTTGTTGATGAGAGATATGGGTTAATGAGAAGCCACGAGGTCTATGGAACAAATGGAGCTATAAGAGACGCGTGGTTGTTGATGAGAGATATGGGTCAATGAGAAGCCACGAGATCTATGGTACAAATGGAGCTATCAGAGACGCGTGGTTGTTGATGAGAGACATGGGTCAATGAGAAGCCACGAGGTCTATGGTACAAATGGAGCTACAAGAGACGCGTGGTTGTTGATGAGAGATATGGGTCAATGAGAAGCCACGGGATCTATGGAACAAATGGAGCTATAAGAGACGCGTGGTTGTTGATGAGAGATATGGGTCAATGGGAAGCCACGAGATCTATGGTACAAATGGAGCTATTAGAGACGCGTGGTTGTTGATGAGAGATATGGGTCAATGGGAAGCCACGAGATCTATGGTACAAATGGAGCTATTAGAGACGCGTGGTTGTTGATGAGAGATATGGGTCAATGGGAAGCCACGAGATCTATGGTACAAATGGAGCTATTAGAGACGCGTGGTTGTTGATGAGAGATATGGGTCAATGGGAAGCCACGAGATCTATGGTACAAATGGAGCTATTAGAGACGCGTGGTTGTTGATGAGAGATATGGGTCAATGGGAAGCCACGAGATCTATGGTACAAATGGAGCTATTAGAGACGCGTGGTTGTTGATGAGAGACATGGGTCAATGAGAAGCCACGGGGTCTATGGTACAAATGGAGCTACAAGAGACGCGTGGTTGTTGATGAGAGATATGGGTCAATGGGAAGCCACGAGGTCTATGGTACAAATGGAGCTATTAGAGACGCGTGGTTGTTGATGAGAGACATGGGTCAATGAGAAGCCACGGGGTCTATGGAACAAATGGAGCTATCAGAGACGCGTGGTTGTTGATGAGAGACATGGGTCAATGAGAAGCCACGAGATCTATGGTACAAATGGAGCTATTAGAGACGCGTGGTTGTTGATGAGAGACATGGGTCAATGAGAAGCCACGAGGTCTATGGTACAAATGGAGCTATTAGAGACGCGTGGTTGTTGATGAGAGACATGGGTCAATGAGAAGCCACGGGGTCTATGGAACAAATGGAGCTATTAGAGACGCGTGGTTGTTGATGAGAGATATGGGTCAATGGGAAGCCACGAGATCTATGGTACAAATGGAGCTATTAGAGACGCGTGGTTGTTGATGAGAGATATGGGTCAATGGGAAGCCACGAGATCTATGGTACAAATGGAGCTATTAGAGACGCGTGGTTGTTGATGAGAGATATGGGTCAATGGGAAGCCACGAGGTCTATGGTACAAATGGAGCTATTAGAGACGCGTGGTTGTTGATGAGAGATATGGGTCAATGGGAAGCCACGAGATCTATGGTACAAATGGAGCTATTAGAGACGCGTGGTTGTTGATGAGAGACATGGGTCAATGAGAAGCCACGGGGTCTATGGTACAAATGGAGCTACAAGAGACGCGTGGTTGTTGATGAGAGATATGGGTCAATGGGAAGCCACGAGGTCTATGGTACAAATGGAGCTATTAGAGACGCGTGGTTGTTGATGAGAGACATGGGTCAATGAGAAGCCACGGGGTCTATGGAACAAATGGAGCTATCAGAGACGCGTGGTTGTTGATGAGAGACATGGGTCAATGAGAAGCCACGAGATCTATGGTACAAATGGAGCTATAAGAGACGCGTGGTTGTTGATGAGAGACATGGGTCAATGAGAAGCCACGAGGTCTATGGTACAAATGGAGCTATTAGAGACGCGTGGTTGTTGATGAGAGACATGGGTCAATGAGAAGCCACGGGGTCTATGGAACAAATGGAGCTATAAGAGACGCGTGGTTGTTGATGAGAGATATGGGTCAATGGGAAGCCACGAGATCTATGGTACAAATGGAGCTATTAGAGACGCGTGGTTGTTGATGAGAGACATGGGTCAATGAGAAGCCACGAGGTCTATGGTACAAATGGAGCTACAAGAGACGCGTGGTTGTTGATGAGAGATATGGGTCAATGGGAAGCCACGAGATCTATGGTACAAATGGAGCTATTAGAGACGACTGGTTGTTAATGAGAAACATGGGTCAATGAGAAGCCACGAGATCTATGGAACAAATGGAGCTATAAGAGACGACTGGTTGTTAATGAGAAACATGGGTCAATGAGAAGCCACGAAATCTCTGGAACAAATGGAGCTATAAGAGACGACTGGTTGTTAATGAGAAACATGGGTCAATGAGAAGCCACGAGATCTATGGAACAAATGGAGCTATAAGAGACGCGTGGTTGTTGATGAGAGACATGGGTCAATGAGAAGCCACGAAATCTATGGAACAAATGGAGCTTTCAGAGACGCGTGGTTGTTGATGAGAGATATGGGTCAATGAGAAGCCACGAGGTCTATGGAACAAATGGAGCTATAAGAGACGCGTGGTTGTTGATGAGAGATATGGGTCAATGAGAAGCCACGAAATCTCTGGAACAAATGGAGCTATAAGAGACGCGTGGTTGTTGATGAGAAACATGGGTAAATGAGAAGCCACGAGGTCTATGGAACAAATGGAGCTGTAAGAGACGCGTGATTGTTAATGAGAAACATGGGTCAATGAGAAGCCACGAAATCTATGGAACAAATGGAGCTATAAGAGACGCGTGGTTGTTGATGAGAGATATGGGTTAATGAGAAGCCACGAGGTCTATGGAACAAATGGAGCTATAAGAGACGCGTGGTTGTTGATGAGAGATATGGGTCAATGAGAAGCCACGAGATCTATGGTACAAATGGAGCTATCAGAGACGCGTGGTTGTTGATGAGAGACATGGGTCAATGAGAAGCCACGAGGTCTATGGTACAAATGGAGCTACAAGAGACGCGTGGTTGTTGATGAGAGATATGGGTCAATGGGAAGCCACGAGATCTATGGTACAAATGGAGCTATTAGAGACGCGTGGTTGTTGATGAGAGACATGGGTCAATGAGAAGCCACGAGGTCTATGGTACAAATGGAGCTATTAGAGACGCGTGGTTGTTGATGAGAGATATGGGTCAATGGGAAGCCACGAGATCTATGGTACAAATGGAGCTATTAGAGACGCGTGGTTGTTGATGAGAGATATGGGTCAATGGGAAGCCACGAGATCTATGGTACAAATGGAGCTATTAGAGACGCGTGGTTGTTGATGAGAGACATGGGTCAATGAGAAGCCACGGGGTCTATGGTACAAATGGAGCTACAAGAGACGCGTGGTTGTTGATGAGAGATATGGGTCAATGGGAAGCCACGAGGTCTATGGTACAAATGGAGCTATTAGAGACGCGTGGTTGTTGATGAGAGACATGGGTCAATGAGAAGCCACGGGGTCTATGGAACAAATGGAGCTATCAGAGACGCGTGGTTGTTGATGAGAGACATGGGTCAATGAGAAGCCACGAGATCTATGGTACAAATGGAGCTATTAGAGACGCGTGGTTGTTGATGAGAGACATGGGTCAATGAGAAGCCACGAGGTCTATGGTACAAATGGAGCTATTAGAGACGCGTGGTTGTTGATGAGAGACATGGGTCAATGAGAAGCCAAGGGGTGTATGGAACAAATGGAGCTATTAGAGACGCGTGGTTGTTGATGAGAGATATGGGTCAATGGGAAGCCACGAGATCTATGGTACAAATGGAGCTATTAGAGACGCGTGGTTGTTGATGAGAGACATGGGTCAATGAGAAGCCACGAGGTCTATGGTACAAATGGAGCTACAAGAGACGCGTGGTTGTTGATGAGAGATATGGGTCAATGGGAAGCCACGAGATCTATGGTACAAATGGAGCTATTAGAGACGCGTGGTTGTTGATGAGAGACATGGGTCAATGAGAAGCCACGGGGTCTATGGAACAAATGGAGCTATCAGAGACGCGTGGTTGTTGATGAGAGACATGGGTCAATGAGAAGCCACGAAATCTATGGAACAAATGGAGCTACAAGAGACGCGTGGTTGTTGATGAGAGACATGGGTCAATGAGAAGCCACGAAATCTATGGAACAAATGGAGCTATAAGAGACGCGTGGTTGTTGATGAGAGACATGGGTCAATGAGAAGCCACGAAATCTATGGAACAAATGGAGCTATAAGAGACGCGTGGTTGTTGATGAGAGACATGGGTCAATGAGAAGCCACGAAATCTATGGAACAAATGGAGCTATAAGAGACGCGTGGTTGTTAATGAGAGACATGGGTCAATGAGAAGCCACGAAATCTATGGAACAAATGGAGCTATAAGAGACGCGTGGTTGTTGATGAGAGACATGGGTCAATGAGAAGCCACGAAATCTATGGAACAAATGGAGCTATAAGAGACGCGTGGTTGTTGATGAGAGACATGGGTCAATGAGAAGCCACGAAATCTATGGAACAAATGGAGCTGTAAGAGACGCGTGGTTGTTGATGAGAGACATGGGTCAATGAGAAGCCACGAAATCTATGGAACAAATGGAGCTATAAGAGACGCGTGGTTGTTGATGAGAGACATGGGTCAATGAGAAGCCACGAAATCTATGGAACAAATGGAGCTATAAGAGACGCGTGGTTGTTAATGAGAGACATGGGTCAATGAGAAGCCACGAAATCTATGGAACAAATGGAGCTATAAGAGACGCGTGGTTGTTGATGAGAGACATGGGTCAATGAGAAGCCACGAGGTCTATGGAACAAATGGAGCTATAAGAGACGCGTGGTTGTTGATGAGAGACATGGGTCAATGAGAAGCCACGGGGTCTATGGAACAAATGGAGCTATTAGAGACGCGTGGTTGTTGATGAGAGATATGGGTTAATGAGAAGCCACGAGGTCTATGGAACAAATGGAGCTATAAGAGACGCGTGGTTGTTGATGAGAGACATGGGTCAATGAGAAGCCACGGGGTCTATGGAACAAATGGAGCTATAAGAGACGCGTGGTTGTTGATGAGAGATATGGGTTAATGAGAAGCCACGAGGTCTATGGAACAAATGGAGCTATAAGAGACGCGTGGTTGTTAATGAGAGACATGGGTCAATGAGAAGCCACGGGGTCTATGGAACAAATGGAGCTATAAGAGACGCGTGGTTGTTGATGAGAGACATGGGTCAATGAGAAGCCACGGGGTCTATGGAACAAATGGAGCTATAAGAGACGCGTGGTTGTTAATGAGAGACATGGGTCAATGAGAAGCCACGGGGTCTATGGAACAAATGGAGCTATAAGAGACGCGTGGTTGTTGATGAGAGATATGGGTCAATGAGAAGCCACGAGATCTATGGAACAAATGGAGCTATAAGAGACGCGTGGTTGTTGATGAGAGACATGGGTCAATGAGAAGCCACGGGGGTCTATGGAACAAATGGAGCTATAAGAGACGCGTGGTTGTTGATGAGAGACATGGGTCAATGAGAAGCCACGAAATCTATGAAACAAATGGAGCTATAAGAGACGCGTGGTTGTTAATGCGAGACATGGGTCAATGAGAAGCCACGAAATTTATGGAACATATGGAGCTATAAGAGACGCGTGGTTGTTGATGAGAGACATGGGTCAATGAGAAGCCACGAAATCTATGGAACAAATGGAGCTATCAGAGACGCGTGGTTGTTGATGAGAGATATGGGTCAATGAGAAGCCACGGGATCTATGGAACAAATGGAGCTATAAGAGACGCGTGGTTGTTAATGAGAGACATGGGTCAATGAGAAGCCACGAAATCTATGGAACAAATGGAGCTTTCAGAGACGCGTGGTTGTTGATGAGAGACATGGGTCAATGAATAGCCACGAGGTCTATGGAACAAATGGAGCTATAAGAGACGCGTGGTTGTTGATGAGAGATATGGATCAATGAGAAGCCACGAAATCTATGGAACAAATGGAGCTATAAGAGACGCGTGGTTGTTGATGAGAGATATGGGTCAATGAGAAGCCACGGGGTCTATGGAACAAATGGAGCTATAAGAGACGCGTGGTTGTTGATGAGAGATATGGATCAATGAGAAGCCACGAAATCTATGAAAGAAATGGAGCTATAAGAGACGCGTGGTTGTTGATGAGAGATATGGATCAATGAGAAGCCACGAAATCTATGGAACAAATGGAGCTATAAGAGACTACTGGTTGTTAATGAGAAACATGGGTCAATGAGAAGCCACGGGGTCTATGAAAGAAATGGAGCTATCAAATGGAACTATAAGAGACACTTGGTTGTTAATTAGAGGTATGGATTAATGAGAAGCCACGAGGTCTATGAAACAAATTGAGAAATATCAGACGTCAGGACGTTTATGAGAAAACTGAAGCTGTATGATATGCCGAGAGGTTTATGCGACAAATGGAGCTATATTAGCCGATAGGAGGTTTATAAGAAACATGAAGCCATATGAGATGCCAGGATGTTAGTGAGACAATAAAGTTATATGAGATGCAAACAGGTCTATGAGAACAATGGAGGTATAGATGACACCAGAAGGCAGTCAAGGACAATGGAGCTCTATAAGACGCTAGGTCGTGTATGAAACCAATTGAGCTATAAGAGACGCCAGTAGGTAAATGAGCAACATGGAGCGTTATTTTTGAAGCAAGGAGGTCTATGAGATAAATGGAGCGATGTGAAACATGAGGTTTATGAGAAAAATGAAGATATAGGTTGGCTATGCAACAACAAAGCTTTATAATATGCCGTAACGTGTATGAAGGAAATGCAGCTATACGAGCAACATAATATTTATGAGAGAAATGGAGCAATTTAAGACCAAAGGAGGTCTATGAGAGAAATGGAGCTATATGTTACCCGAGGAGGACTATGAGAACAATGGAGCTATATGAGACCCGAGGAGGACTATGAGAACAATGGAGCTATATGTTACCCGAGGAGGACTATGAGAACAATGGAGCTATATGTTACCCGAGGAGGACTGTGAGAACAATGGAGCTATATGTTACCCGAGGAGGACTATGAGAACAATGGAGCCCCGAGGAGGACTATGAGAACAATGGAGCTATATGAGACCCGAGGAGGACTATGAGAACAATGGAGCTATATGTTACCCGAGGAGGACTATGAGAACAATGGAGCTATATGTTACCCGAGGAGGACTATAAGAACAATGGAGCTATATGAGACCCGAGGAGGACTATGAAAACAATGGAGCTATATGAGACCCGAGGAGGACTATGAGAACAATGGAGCTATATGAGACCCGAGGAGGACTATGAGAACAATGGAGCTATATGTTACCCGAGGAGGACTATGAGAACAATGGAGCTATATGTTACCCGAGGAGGACTATGAGAACAATGGAGCTATATGAGACCCGAGGAGGACTATGAGAACAATGGAGCTATATGAGACCCGAGGAGGACTATGAGAACAATGGAGCTATATGAGACCCGAGGAGGACTATGAGAACAATGGAGCTATATGAGACCCGAGGAGGACTATGAGAACAATGGAGCTATATGTTACCCGAGGAGGACTATGAGAACAATGGAGCTATATGAGACCCGAGGAGGACTATGAGAACAATGGAGCTATATGAGACCCGAGGAGGACTATGAGAACAATGGAGCTATATGAGACCCGAGGAGGACTATGAGAACAATGGAGCTATATCGGATTCAAGGAGGTCTATGACAGAATTGGAGCTATATCCGACTCAAGGATGTCATGTCTATTAGAGAAATGGAGCTATATTAGACGCAAGGAGATCTATATAGTGAAATGGAGCTTTATAAGACCGAAGGAGATCTATGAGAAAAATGGAGCTATATGAGACCCAATGAGGTCCATGAGAGAAATGGAGCTATATGAGAGCAAGGAGATCTGTTAGAGAAATGGAGCTTTATAAGACCTAAGGAGATCTATGAGAGAAATGGAGCTATATGAGACCCCATGAGGTCTATGGCAACAATGGAGCTGCATGAGGTATATGAGAGAAATGGAGCTATATGAGACCCAATGAGGTATTCAGAGAAATGGAGCTATATGAGACCCAAGGAGGTCTATGGCAACAATGGAGCTATATGAGACCCAAGGAGGTCTAAGGCAACAATGGAGCTATATGAGACCCATGACAGAAATGGAGCTATATGAGACCCAAGGAGGTCTTTGAGAGAAATGGAGCTATATGAGTCCCATGGAGGTCTAAGGCAACAATGGAGCTATATGAGACCCATGAGAGAAAGGGAGCTATATGAGACCCAAGGAGATCTTTGAGAGAAATGGAGCTATATGAGACCCAAGGAGGTCTATTAGAGAAATGGAGCTATATGAGACCCAAGGAGGTCTAAGGCAACAATGAAGCTATATGAGACCCATGAGAGAAATGGAGCTATATGAGACCCAAGGAGGTCTTTGAGAGAAATGGAGCTATATGAGTCCCAATGAGGTCTAAGGCAACAATGGAGCTATATGAGGTCTATGAGATAAATGGGGCTATATGAGACCCAAGGAGATCTATGAGAGAAATGGAGCTATATGAGACCCAAGGAGATCTATGAGAGAAATGGAGCTATATGAGACCCAAAGAGGTCTATGAGTGAAATGGAGCTATATGAGGCACAAGGAGGTATATCAGAGAAATGAAGCTATATGAGAACCCATGAGATATATGGCAACAATGGAGCTACATGAGGTATATGAGAGAAATGGAGCTATATGAGACCCAATGAGGTCTATGAGTGAAATGGAGCTATATGAGACACAAGGAGGTATATCAGAGAAATGAAGCTATATGAGAACCCAATGAGGTCTAAGGCAACAATGGAGCTATATGAGGTCTATGAGATAAATGGAGCTATATGAGACCCAAGGAGGTCTATGAGATAAATGGAGCTATATGAGACCCAAGAAGATCTATGAAAGAAATGGAGCTATATGAGACCCAAGGAGATCTATGAGAGAAATGGAGCTATATGAGACCCAAAGAGGTCTATGAGTGAAATGGAGCTATATGAGACCCAAAGAGGTCTATGAGTGAAATGGAGCTATATGAGACCCAAAGAGGTCTATGAGTGAAATGGAGCTATATGAGACACAAGGAGGTATATCAGAGAAATGAAGCTATATGAGAACCCATGAGGTATATGGCAACAATGGAGCTATATGAGGTATATGAGAGAAATGGAGCTATATGAGACCCAATGAGGTCTATGGCAAAAATTGAGCTATATGAGGTCTATGAGAGAAATGGAGCTATATGAGATCCATTGAAGTCTATGAGAGAAATGGAGCTATATGAGACCAAAGGAGATCTGTTAGAGAAATGGAGCTATATGAGACCCAAGGAGATCTATGAGAGAAATGGAGCTATATGAGACCCAAGGAGATCTATGAGAGAAATGGAGCTATATGAGACCCAAGAAGATCTATGAGAACAATGGCGCTATATCATACTAAAGGAGATCTATGATTTAATTGGATCTATATGAGACCCAAGGAGACCTATTAGAGAAATGGAGCTATACGAGACTCAAGGATGTCTATTAGAGAAATGGAGCTATATGAGACCCAAGGAGATCTGTTAGAGAAATGGAGCTATATGAGACCCAAGGAGATCTATGAGAGAAATGGAGCTATACGAGACTCAAGGAGGTCTATTAGAGAAATGGAGCTATATGAGACCCAAGGAGATCTATGAGAGAAATGGAGCTATATGAGACCCAAGGAGATCTATTAGAGAAATGGAGCTATACGAGACTCAAGGAGATCTATTAGAGAAATGGAGCTATACGAGACCCAAGGAGATCTATTAGAGAAATGGAGCTATACGAGACCAAAGGAGATCTATGAGAGAAATGGAGCTATATGAGACCCAAGAAGATCTATTAGAGAAATGGAGCTATATGAGACCCAAGAAGATCTATGAGAGAAATGGAGCTATATGAGACCCAAGGAGATCTATGAGAGAAATGGAGCTATATGAGACCCAAGGAGATCTATTAGAGAAATGGAGCTATACGAGACTCAAGGAGGTCTATTAGAGAAATGGAGCTATTTGAGACCGAAGGAGATCTGTTAGAGAAATGGAGCTATATGAGACCAAAGGAGATCTATGAGAGAAATGGAGCTATATGAGACCCAAGGAGATCTATGAGAGAAATGGAGCTATATGAGACCCAAGAAGATCTATGAGAACAATGGCGCTATATCCTACTAAAGGAGATCTATGATTTAATTGGAGCTATATGAGACCCAAGGAGGTCTATTAGAGAAATGGAGCTATACGAGACTCAAGGAGGTCTATTAGAGAAATGGAGCTATATGAGACCCAAGGAGATCTGTTAGAGAAATGGAGCTATATAAGACCCAAGGAGATCTATGAGAAGAATAGAGCTATACGAGACGCCAGTATGTCTGTGGGAACATTGGAGCTATATCTAACACTAGGAGGTCTTTGAGCAAAACTAAACTAAATAAAACGCAAGGAGGTCAATGAGACGATATGGTCTCTATAACATGCGTTCAGCTCTGAGAGAAACCGGGAGCTTTGTGAAAAAAGTAAACTGTTTTAGACGCCGATTTACAAATAAATAAATGATTCCCCATATTATTTTGAATCGGGAATCATGTTCCTATATATGCTCATAATCATCGATAATGTAAGTTGCTATTTATTGAGTAAAGACTAGCAAAACTTATTCTGAACTCAGTTTTCTTAATTTTATAATGTTTGGGGGTTGCCGGAGGCTGGATGAAATTTTCGTCAAAACTTCCGTTTTAATATATATCATAGTTAAATTCAATATAAAGTATTGACAAGCACACGTACACTAGCTGATGGAGCTGTTAACAAAAACTGTGAGATAATTTTTTATTATTATGAGTTTTATTTTTCAAAGTTTGTTTTCTTTTCAAACATTGTCGCATACTATTGATGCGGAATACATTTAAAACAAGATGCAAATACGAGAAAATAATGTTTGTACATGCGAAAAACCGATTTTTAATAAAATATTTTCAGGCCAAGAAAAATTTAAAAGCAAAGGTATTTCTGCAAACGATTGATTCAAAATAGAGCATAAATCTTATGTTTTAGAGTTAGAGTTATTTTTTAGGTGGCTGATTTCTGCCAATTCGACCTTACGCCGCAAACCATATGGCAGGTTGAAAATAGTAAAAGAAATACGACAATAGGCAATAGGGCGGGGCGAATATATCAAATAATATTCCGTCGTAGTTTTGTTCCGTCACATGGCATATTTCCGCTCCAGTTAACTTGGTTTTCGCCTTCAGGTAGGAATGTGCAAAACTCTATCAAGACATATCGTACAGCTGCTTATTCAAACTTATGCATTGGTGTAACTTTTCCAAGACGAAAAGTCCCGTAGGTAAAAGAGTGTTGAAAACCAAGAACATGAATTTATTGTATGGGATGCATGCAATCAAGGAATGTTAAACCCAAGGTAGGAGAATGTTTTATTAACGCTGTTGTAGTATGGCGCTTTTTGGTTCATGTCATTGTATCAATTGTGTTTATGAGTTCAAAAGAATTGGCCCCAACATCACGAAAATACTGAAGTTAAGTCTCAATCTCAATCTCAACTCAATTTACCATATAAAAGCATAGTATTATTCAAAATCTTGTGTTTTTATACTTTTTGAAAATGTATGCTCTCATAGAATATGTTATTGAAAGATTTTGACAATATTTCAAAGAAAACTAATTCCAAAGCAAAAAATATACTAAGTACTTTTTTGGCTGTAAAATATTTTCCCCTTGAAATCTAGACCAACGATTTCAATCAAAATATTCAATAATAAAATGCGGTTTTAAAATGTGAAAAATCATATTATTTTTCAATAAATTTTGATGTTTTATGGTAAAATGAGTTGATATTGAGTTTGAGATTTGACCTAAGTATTTTCGTGATATTGGGGCCTGATCAATTGACGCGCTGATGGTTTGCTAGTAGCTTTATATCCGATATTGATTGATATAATTTTTGCTTTTTTTCAAATGCTATACTTCGGAATTACGTCATACGGCGGGGCGTAAATACGCAAAATGTAGAGAGAAACTACAAAATACGGCAATAAGAAAAGATGCCAAAATGTGGACCAAAATTTGAAAATACGACAAAACGTCGGGCGGAAATATGAAAATACACAACAAAACATAGCAGCAATCAAACAAATTGTTTCACATTTTTTAGACCCATGTTCATATTTGTTCTTATCATACATTGTACTATGTTTACAAGTTTGACTTTCACGAGTTTTCATTAGATTGCTATCTGCGTTTTCATTTAAACTATACACCGCGGCTTCTACACTTGATGGAGTGATAAAATAAAATCGGTCTGGGACGGAGTTTGAAATGTTAAGTAACACTTAAATGATTCGGATGGTGGTGCATCTACATTCATGAGAAACCCTGTTGCCTAAAACATTTGAAAACAACAGATTAGGTTCTGAGCTGATGTCGGCATATAGCTTATAGAGAAATCGAAAAACGCGCCAAATTATTTAAAAACAAATGTCTGCATATAAACGCAAAAACCCACTGTGGTAAAATCACCCTCATGAGCAAACTTAATTGGTCACATTTTAGGCTCATATAAAAGTACCAAAAAGGTGCTTGAACCTTTCAATATACAATAAGTTAAACGCTACCACTCTTCATTCGGCATATACAATAAACTTTTAAGGTTAACAGTTAAAAAAATGTGAACAGCTAAAATTGAACGTTTTCGTAAAGTCTTACAACAATTCCATGAGAAGACACAGGACTGATATAATAGTGTATGTTATTTTTCTCCTTGATGGATGACTTACTTGAGCGAAAAATAATAGTATTAAATCTTAATAGGTCGATTTTTTTTCTAACATAAACTATTGAAATTAGTAATTAAATTTAATTGAAATACTCAAGTTTAATACTTAAGATTTTGATGCCATATAAACACGTTCAAAAATTCCCGATGTGCAAATTTGCCGTTGTGGGTATATTTACCCCCAGCGGCAAATGTTTGTCATATGAACGGGGTATTTTACGACTTCAACTCCAGACATCAGTGGTGAGCATTTTTCGTTGTCCTTTTCAGGCCGTAGTGCTTCTCTTGGTTGCGATCGCCACAGTCAGTGCGAGGCACCGGACCCAAAAATGGCTGAAGCGCCAACGTCATGGTAATTAATTTCTTTATTTTTTTGAGAGAGATTACACGATACAGTATTGTACTGTAATGTTGTTATTGACTCTGCTGTGACGATTGCGCATAAAAAAGATACAGAAAATGTGTTCTCGGTAAAGGTTATCAGAGTCAACATGATAAAAACAATACAATGTTTAATTTGCTCTTAAAAGGCCCATTACTAGCATAATCAGTGTTGATGAAGTTAAACATAAACGTAATTCTTCAAATCTTCAAAAAACATGTAATTGAAGGGATTCAGTAACTTACGTTATAATGTACATTGTTTGCAATTCAGATTCTCAATGTCAGAACTAATAACATCAATGCCAGAAACCACAAGTACAAAATCTTGTTGAAAAAAACTTCAAGTTTGCATACATTATGACAGACGAAATATTATAAACATAGTTAAATAATTAGAGGTTAATACACTGCGTAGCCGGGCCGTTGAGTGACAATTGGCTCGAGTGACTCATAATGGCCACGGGATACGCGGTTGAACGGCTAGGCCGTGTATTAACCTCTTTAATACTCACTCTCAAATTAAATTTACTTATTATTATTTATTTTTTTGAGTGTGAGCCAAACAGGCAAACAACATTTTGTTGTCACTTTTATGTTCCCATTCCAATTTCAATTGATCACTTTGAAAATTCCACAACACGTCTATCCGATTTTTTCTGTACGAATCACTGACATCTTTCTGTTCATGGTCTGAATAACTGAATTCAATTCAATAAACATGGACACTTAGCAAGTAGAACGACTGTTTGTACTTAAATTAACCAATATCTCATATTAATGATGTTAATATGTATGAGCAGTTGCTGTTTTTCAAGTAAATTCAATTTTGCCGCTTCCTTTGTTTTGTTTTTTAAATGTCAACGCAGAATGAAAAACGCCGCCCTAACGGTCGACATTGGTTATCAAACACTAGCATATCTTCCTAAACTGCGTTCGCGTTTGCCTCCCTTTAAGATTTTAACAATAAATATGTTCAAGCAGATCAATAAATTTTGATTATTTAGTCAAGACATTTTTTCAAAGTCGCCAAAATTCATTTTAAGGCGAACATTGAATTCACGTGCGAACGTTCTACGGGCCGCAAAATGATAATCGATAATCGGCCCGGGCCGCAAAACTGATAATCGCTGAGTCATGCAAATAATCGCGAAATTCCTGAACAAATGTGTTACTATATATAATAATATATGTAATAATCATTTATAAATGTATATTTGTAACGTTCAGCAAGCATAAGAAGAACCCGAAGTCAGGGCACAGTCTGAAAGATGCATTCTTTGTTCTGATGAACATTACACATATATATATACTATCAAGTTTAGATGATGTAATTATTTATGGACAAGCGAAAACCGAATTTGAATTAAATGAATTCTGTGTAATATCACCTTTCCTGGCCAATGAGGTCAGAAGAACATACCAGCGGGTTGTGTTATCACTGATAGCTCAGTCATTATTACCCTCAATAAGCATTGTATGCAAAATAAATAGGCGAATTTTAAATCATACTGCATTGTAATGGTCCTCAAATAACGTACGTACACTGAACTTTTCATTTTATATATACTTTTAGGGGGGTTAAAGTGTGATACCCATAACCCTAACCCTACATGCCTGAAGGCAGCGCAAGTGTGTGATGGTAGGCGGGACTGTATAGACGGCTCCGATGAGAAAAATTGTCCGTCAGGTGAGTTTGGAGCGTTTTTCAAGATTGATGATATCCGGTCCAGATAGGAAAATCGTGTGCGCATGTATAAGCCGGTAACGTGGCTTGCCGGGTTACAGGCAACGCAGCGGTTTCGAGGGTCGGAGATTTCTATTTTCTTTATATTTCCATTTTTGTACATTTTACCAAATAACGCGAGCGACGATGTCCACTGACGTAATAACGCATACTTACTTTAGTTCAATTTTAACGACAAATAATTCCTTTAAAATTGCGGTTTTAAAGATAGTTGTTTTGTGTTATGATAAAGTGTCTTAAACAAATATATATGTGATCGTTTTTTTTTAAATACTTTAATTTCAGTAATTTTTACAGTAAAAGAAGTAAGAATGCCGCGTTGATGCGCGTGTCTTATCTGGTATTGGGACGACAGATGATTTTTTAAGCGCGCCCAACACCGAAAATGCCTATATGGTGTGCAAGAATAATGATACCCATCATGTGTTTCCGGTCCGGATGGTAAAATCCGACCTGAAGGCACACGCGTTTGCCGGTAGCGAGGCTTCCAGAATTGCCAGACAAGCAGTGGGCCCGAGGGTCGGAAATTTGGATTCAGAACGGACTAAGCATGATTTATACGTTTTCTTGCATATCTTAAAGATCCATTTGTGCAAAAAATGATATAGAAAACGCATATTTTAAACATTTCATCAAAACCTCATGGGGCGTTGTTTATTAGCATTGTAATTTTATATAAAAAGATGTTTAAACTTATTCATTTTACAACGATTTTGAAACAACTGATCACAACATTATATGAATCACTCTCGCTAGCTTGATGATATGCGAGAGTGTGGTAATGTGTTGTGGAGGAAACCGGAGTTCCCGGTACGGAGGAAACCCTCTCATCCGGCTTGGGCCGAGAATCGAACCCGGGTCGCCTAGGCGAGTGTAATCACAGAGATTTAAAAGTATGATGCTGATCCCAACAGCTGCTCCTGGCTTACTTTATATAGTTGCATGTGACCTCAGTTGGGTAAAATCAGTCTTAACCTTGAACATAAAAAATACAACATTTTATGGTCTGCTTATCACGTCATGGGACACAATACAACTATTAATCATGATTTGTCGACGATATTTCAACATTTTATAAAAGCTAAAAATCCACTAGGGTTATATAATTCTGGAAGTCCTGGAAGAACCTGGTTATTTGTAATATTTTATGGTTTATTCCGGTGTAATGTAAACATTCATTTTCTTCCATATTGACAACTGGGACAAAATCTATATTTGTGAGGTTGAGTACTCTAACATCGCAGTTTAACAGTACAACAGCAAGAATATGGTGTTTAACAATGTAACATCATATGAGGAACACGGGGTTTAACAATACAATATAAATAAAGTAATACGCGGTTAAACAGAACAACACTCAAGGGATACGCGGTTAAACAGTACAACACTCAAGGGATACGCGGTTAAACAGTACAACACTCAAGGGATACGCGGTCAAACAGTACAACACTCAAGGGATACGCGGTTAAACAGTACAACACTCAAGGGATACGCGGTTAAACAGTACAACACTCAAGGGATACGCGGTTAAACAGTACAACACTCAAGGGATACGCGGTCAAACAGTACAACACTCAAGGGATACGCGGTTAAACAGTACAACACTCAAGGGATACGCGGTTAAACAGTACAACACTCAAGGGATACGCGGTCAAACAGTACAACACTCAAGGGATACGCGGTCAAACAGTACAACACTCAAGGGATACGCGGTCAAACAGTACAACACTCAAGGGATACGCTGTCAAACAGTACAACACTCAAGGGATACGCGGTTAAACAGTACAACACTCAAGGGATACGCGGTTAAACAGTACAACACTCAAGGGATACGCTGTCAAACAGTACAACACTCAAGGGATACGCGGTCAAACAGTACAACACTCAAGGGATACGCGGTCAAACAGTACAACACTCAAGGGATACGCTGTCAAACAGTACAACACTCAAGGGATACGCGGTTAAACAGTACAACACTCAAGGGATACGCGGTCAAACAGTACAACACTCAAGGGATACGCTGTCAAACAGTACAACACTCAAGGGATACGCGGTCAAACAGTACAACACTCAAGGGATAAGCGTTTAACAGTGCAACACTCAAGGGATACGCGGTTAAACAGTACAACACTCAAGGGATACGCGGTTAAACAGTACAACACTCAAGGGATACGCGGTTAAACAGTACAACACTCAAGGGATACGCGGTTAAACAGTACAACACTCAATGGATACGCGGTTAAACAGTACAACACTCAAGGGATACGCGGTTAAACAGTACAACACTCAAGGGATACGCGGTTAAACAGTACAACACTCAAGGGATACGCGGTTAAACAGTACAACACTCAAGGGATACGCGGTTAAACAGTACAACACTCAATGGATACGCGGTCAAACAGTACAACACTCAAGGGATACGCGGTCAAACAGTACAACACTCAAGGGATACGCGGTCAAACAGTACAACACTCAAGGGATACGCGGTTAAACAGTACAACACTCAAGGGATACGCGGTTAAACAGTACAACACTCAAGGGATACGCGGTTAAACAGTACAACACTCAAGGGATACGCGGTTAAACAGTACAACACTCAATGGATACGCGGTTAAACAGTACAACACTCAAGAGATACGCGGTTAAACAGTACAACACTCAAGAGATACGCGGTTAAACAGTACAACACTCAAGGGATACGCGGCTAAACAGTACAACACTCAAGGGATACGCGGTTAAACAGTACAACACTCAAGGGATACGCGGTTAAACAGTACAACACTCAAGGGATACGCGGTTAAACAGTACAACACTCAAGGGATACGCGGTTAAACAGTACAACACTCAAGGGATACGCGGTTAAACAGTACAACACTCAATGGATACGCGGTTAAACAGTACAACACTCAAGAGATACGCGGTTAAACAGTACAACACTCAAGAGATACGCGGTTAAACAGTACAACACTCAAGGGATACGCGGCTAAACAGTACAACACTCAAGGGATACGCGGTTAAACAGTACAACACTCAAGGGATACGCGGTTAAACAGTACAACACTCAAGGGATACGCGGTTAAACAGTACAACACTCAAGGGATACGCGGTTAAACAGTACAACACTCAAGGGATACGCGGTCAAACAGTACAACACTCAATGGATACGCGGTCAAACAGTACAACACTCAAGGGATACGCGGTTAAACAGTACAACACTCAAGGGATACGCGGCTAAACAGTACAACACTCAAGGGATACGCGGTTAAACAGTACAACACTCAAGGGATACGCGGTTTATCAATAAACAACAACAAGAGTGGTATACGTGGTCTAACAATACATTATTATCACGGGAAACGCGGTTAAGAAATACAACAGAGACCACGAGATACGCGGTATAACACCACAACAAAAACACGGGATACGCGGTTTAACGATACAACATAAATCACGGGATATGCGGTTTAACGATACAACATACATCACAGGATATGCGGTTTAACGATACAACATAAATCACGGGATATGCGGTTAAACGATACAAAAGAGATCACGGGATACGCGGTTAAATAACACAACAAAAATCACAGGATACGCGGTCTAACGATACAACAAAGATCACGGGATACGCGGTTTAACAACACAACATGAATCACAGGATACGCGGTTTACCGATACAATATCAATCACGGGTACGCGGTTAAACGATCCAACATAAATCACGGGATACCTGGTTTACCAACACAACAGATACTACGGGATACGCGGTTTAACGATACAACATAAATCACGGAATACGCGGTTGAACGATACAACATAAATCATGGAATACGCGGTTTAACGATACAGCATAAATCAATGAATACGCTGTTTACCAACACAACAGATACCACGGGATACCCAGCTTTACAATGCAGTATAAAATCAGGGGATATGCGGTTTAACATTGCAACAGAAATAACGGGATAGGCGGTTTAACATCGCAACATAAATCACGGGATACGCGGTTTAACAATACAACAGCGATCACGAGATACGCGATTTACCAACACAACAGATTCCACGGGATACACAGTTTTACAATGCAACATAAATCACGGGATACGCGGTTTAATGATACAACATAAATCACGGGATACGCGGTTAAACGATCCAACATAAATCACGGGATACCTGGTTTACCAACACAACAGATACCACGGGATATGCAGTTGAACGATACAACATAAATCACGGAATACGCGGTTTAACGATACAACATAAATCAATGAATACGCAGTTTACCAACACAACAGATACCACGGGATACCCTGTTTTACAATGCAGTATAAAATCAGGGGATATGCGGTTTAACATTGCAACAGAAATCACGGGATACGCGGTTTAACATTGCAACATAAATAACGGGATACGCGGTTTAACGATACAACAGCGATCACGAGTTTTACCAACACAACAGATTCCACGGGATACGCAGTTTTACAATGCAACATAAATCACGGGATATGCGGTTTAACATTGCAACAGAAATCATGGGATACGCGGTTTTACTATTAAGCCCGCTTACAGTCTATATATTTTTTTTCATTGGCATAAGATCCGCCGACTAATTGCCCGCCACCTACAATGTGCCCACCACCTACACCTAGCACGACGCCTTTAGCATGCCCGCCGCCGACTTCTTGCCCACCACCTTCACCTTGCACGACGCCGCCAGTTTTATGTGAACCAGGCGAGTTTCTATGTAACGATGGTGTAACATGCATCCCAGCGATCAATATTTGCGACGATGACCCTCCTGATGGAAGGAGAAAGAAGCGAGGAGACGACGATGATGGTGGTATGGCTGTAAATTGCATAAGCAAAGAAGACGAAGATTCCACCATTTGTACAGCAAAATGTTAACCAGTGTAAACATAAATGAACTTGAGAAGTCTTTAAATATGAAAACTTGTTTAAAAAACCTTTTTTATAAATTAATGATTATAGATCGAATTGTGATAATATACTTTTCATTGCTATTGCTTTTTGCATAAATGTGTGTTTTTAATATACGTAGCACTATTAAACATCGTATAATATAAGAAATAAATAAACACGAGAAGCAAGATATGGTAAGTTTAAGAAAAATAAAGGTACTTGAAGATTAAGCACCGGTAAATTATGTTACACTTACATTATCAGCATTGTGTAGTAATATTACACAAATCGTCATTGTGTTATACAGAATTTCAGAATTTATAAATTATTATGTCATTTAACGAGTGAGTGACTTAAGATGCCTGTAGATGATTAGTGAGTACCGGTCAAGGGTCTTAGTTTAATTGTCTAGCCTCTGAACGTAGTTATTGCTTATGAGTTTATTTTTGTCGACAACCGATCAGCCAGTTTGGGCTTAAGACCAAGGCAATTCTTACAACAAAACCTAACTTATTGAATTGAAAACATGATTAGTTATTGTTAATCTTTGAGTTACATTTTATTTTGATACTCATCACATTTTAAACAATCAATACTCTTAGTAATTTAAAACTTTGAAAGGTTAAAAGGGGGATATGGTTAAAGGTTAAGGGCGATGTGGTCAAAGGCTAAGTGCGATACGGTCAAAGCTCAAGGGCGATATGGTCAAAGGTAAAAGGTGAAACGGACAAAGGTTAAGGGCGAGGCGGAAAAAAGGTTAAGGGCGATATGGTCAAAGGTTAAGGGCAATACGGACAAAGGTTAAGGGCGATATGGTCAAAGGTTAAGTCCGATACGGTCAAAGGTTAAGGGTGATACGGTCAAAGGTTAAGTGCAATAACGTCAAAGGTTAAGGGTGATACCGTCAAAGGTTAAGGGTGATACGGTCAAAGGTTAAGTGCGATACGGTCAAAGGTAATGGGTGAAACGGACGAAGGTTAAGGGCGAGGCGGACAAAGCTCAAGGGCGATATGGTCAAAGGTTAAGGGCGATATGGTCAAAGGTTAAGGGCGATATGGTCAAAGGTTAAGGGTGATATGGTCAAAGGTTAAGGGCGATACGATCAAAGGTTAAGGGTGATATGGTCAAAGGTTAAGGGTGATATGGTCAAAGGTTAAGGGCGATACGGTCAAAGGTTAAGGGTGATATGGTCAAATGTTAAGGGCGATATGGTTAAAGGTTAAGGGTGATATGGTCAAAGGTTAAGGGCGATATGGTCAAAGGTTAAGGGTGATATGGTCAAAGGTTAAGGTTGATATGGTCAAAGGTTAAGGGCGATATAGTCAAAGGTTAAGGGTGATATGGTCAAAGGTTAAGGGTGATACGGACAAAGGTTAAGGGCGATATGGTCAAAGGTAAAGGGTGATACGGACAAAGTTTAAGGGCGATGCGGACAAAGGTTAAGGCCGATATGAACAAATGTTAAGGGTGATACGGACAAAGGTTAAAGGCGATGCGGACAAAGGTTAAGGGCGATATGGTCAAAGGTTAAGTGCGATATGGTCAAAGGTAAAGGGTGATACAGTGAAAGGTTAAAGGCAATATGGTCACAGGTTGAGGGCGAACGGTCAAAGGTTAAGGGTGATACGGTCAAAGGTTATGGGCGATATGTAAAAAAATAAGGTCGATGTGGTCAAAGGGAAAGGGTGATACGGTCAAAGGCTAAGGATAATACGGTCAAAGGTATAGCGCGATACGGTCAAAGGTTATGGGCGATATGGTAAAAAAATAAGGTCGATGTGGTCAAAGGGAAAGGGTAATAGAGTCAAAGGCTAAGGATGATACGGTCAAAGGTATAGCGCGATACGGTCAAACGTTAAGGGCGATATGGTCAAAGGTTAAAAATGAAAGGGTCAAATGTTAAGAGCTTTATGATCAAGGGTGAAAGGTGATCAGGTCAAAGGTAAAGACTGATATGGTCAGATGTAAAGGTTGATATACTCAAAGGTTAAGAGTGATATGGTCAAATGTTAAAAGCCATATGATCAGAGTTTTAAGGCGATATGGTCAAATATTAACGGCGATATGGTCAAAGGTTAACGGCGATATGGTCAAAGCTTAAGGGCGTTATGGTCAAAGGTTAAGGGCGATATAGTAAAAGGTAATGGGTAATAGGGTTAGGTAGCAAGGATAGAATGCTAGGAATACATATGTCTGTCCTCCAAGTGCCACTGTGCGTACACATTTGAGTCGTTTTGGCCCAATTGTGCCAACTGAACCTGGTTATACACATTATTTTAGGCATTTAAGAGGGCACTTCTACACTTACGTGCTCACATTTAAATTTCCACAGCTAGTCGTTCAACCTTTTGCGCTATCTTAGGAGCGCGGACGACTCAATTGTTGTAAAATTCAAAGTTGTAGAAGCCTGAAAATACGGCATATTCTAATTAACTGAACAAGACAAAATAAATACATTAAAAGGATATGATGTGCCAGAAATAGTGAAACGAAATACATTTTCTGAATACCTTTAAACAAAGGAATTCGACCCCTTTAGGAAATGAATAGCATGCTGGCTCGACAAACAGCATTTGCAATCCATTAGATGTGTCAAGCTGGCTCGCCAAAGAACATTTACGAGATCTGGCCATCTTTGAACAAAAGAATTACCACGCTGTATAAATACCGCAAGTAAAGCTCGTGAAAATTGCCTTTTATCTACCGCGTCCATACACAATGTTTAGGTTTATACATTTATTTCGTTCATTTGATGGTGCGTCTAAAAATAATGATAAAGTAAATGGACTAGTGCTTGGACTTTTGAAGGCAAAGCGTACCTACAGGAATATTTAAAATGAGTCAATGGGATATATGATTTCCTTTAATTGGCTCTATCAAGAATATTTGTATATTAGTCAACAACGCCAAAGGAGCCATGCTTGTCTCCTTGCACCAATAAAAGAAGATGAGGGCTAGATCATGGAGGCTGTACCTGAAACTGCGCGGTGGCAGATGGAAAAAAACACTTCTGACGAGGCTTATTCCTATTTAGGATGCTCGTATGGACGTCACAAAGTTTGCTACATGAGAAAGGGTGAAACAAGTTAGTGACAAACTTTAGTTTGTTAAGCGTGATTCTCGTGACTCATGGCCTAAACGTTGTAGATTCACTCACGGTTGTCATGTATCTCATACCAAACACTTACTTCACTAAAGGTATTAGTATTGATTTTGTTTTCCATTTTGTGTTTTGTTCAAATATAACTTGACCACCTCTCGTAATGTCCAGCCTTCACAACAAATGACAATATAGCACCAAGAACATGTCAACAAACTTAATTTTATAATTCATTGAATGTTGAGTTTGCTTCACAAACATCATTCGGCATAAAGAAAATGATCATGGTGCTAGCTGTACAAACGACATATGAAGTTCAGAAGATATAAATCCGCCTAGCTCGACAGTGGATATTGGCTGTTGAGTTGACTTAACAATTGACATTGAACATCAGAACTTGATTGTCAAGCTGGCATCACATAATACTAACATTCGACTGAACAAGAAAAACAAACAATAATGAGCGATGTGATAGCAACTCTCTCTATGTAGTTGATTAATACCAATTAATGCAAACAAGCCTATTTACAAGAAAATGCAATGAGCGATATGATGATTTATATGTTTTGATAGCCAACAAGTACCAAAATGTGAACAAACCGACATGCAAGAACAGAACACAAATAATGAACAGTGAGATATATTTACCTTTATCTAGAAAGATAATAAATATCAAGATGCCAACAAATCGACGTGCAAGAGAAATAAGAAATACTTAGCACAATGATTGTACCTTTATCCAAACAATTGCAAACAAACCGACATACAAGAAAATAGAAATAATGATGATGATAATTTAAGCTAAACCTTTATCTAGGTATCAATAATGAGACAGAACAGTAAATACAGCAGCGACACATAGTAACATCAAGTTTAAGTAACAATTAAAAGATATAGTCAGATATCAATAATAGGGTCAAGCAAGTACACACACACACACGCGCAGACACGCATACACGCATACACACACAAAATATATTTTAAATATTGCTGATATCGTTAAGGGCCTTCTACAATGCAAACGTGGGTGGGGAAGGCCAAAAATAAAAAAAATGCTTGGAAAGATTGTTTAATCCAGTTTTAAGGACCACTCTCTTTTAAGAGATGAACAAAAATCTTTTACGACGTAGTTTGGGGCAACAAGGAGTAGTGTAACCTAAACGAAAACATTTTCGGCGTAGCTGTGTAAGATGGGGTTTAACCGATTTTTCAGTAAAATGTAAATATACTAGGGGATTAAACCAGTTTGCGTGCACAAACCTCACTCTTATCCCAACAATCAAGAATAGAGTAAAAACCGAAAAGGTAAATCTTATCTTAAGTATGCATTAACTTGAGGAAACTTATTAATAAAACAAATAATAATAACTAATAGGTAACAACCAAGTACTTCAATGTCTGGGGATCCAAACTCTATATGCAGACGAAGGAATACAATTCAGGGTACATACTGCAACAACTTTTCAAAGATACGATGCAGTTATTGTTTGAAACTATGAACATCACACTCAGTCTGCCTTAGTTAATAAAAGGTTTAAAACTGTGTGATCATAGAGTTTCATAATAAAAAAGCATTATTGTACTATTGCTGGGAACATACAAAGATAACATTATAAATAAACACACAACATGTATTTGCATAACCTTTATTCCAAATGATTACCTATGTGAAATTTTAAAAGAAAGAGACGTCACACGCTGGAAGACTCATAGCAAGCCAAGAATGAATTAAAGATAACATGAATCTGCAAAATCTTGTATAAACTCAAGTACTCTGCAAAGTATTGCCTTTATATCCACGGTTTGAATAAAATCCAAGCAATTCATTGAATCTATCTGCCCAAATAGCTGCTAAATACATTTTGATTTCACGAATATCTTTAAAACATCACCATAAAAGTCCGGATACGCAAAACTCGCAATCAGCGATGTAAAACTACTATTGTACTTTGATAGTTTTTCCGTCATAAATTTACCGCGAGAGCTGTAATTCTTGATATATGACTGTTGTTAGGCCGCACTTGGGCGGCACTTGTCGATAAAGGAACCGATGGAAAGGTCTTTTCGAGAGGTCGGTCAACATCAACATTGAATTCCACCTCAGCAGACACCCTATCATCAGCAGCCACTTAAGCCAAGCAGCCAGAGTCACCCGCGAACCCCCGTTTACAGTTGGCAGCCACTCTACAGTTGGCAGCCAGTTTACAGTTGGCAGCCACTTCATTTTCACCAAAAGCATCCATATAAAGCTTAGCTCCCCACGATTAGCTAACCCTAACCCTAGAAAACAAAACACATCTGTCTGTCTGTCAGTCTGTCTGTCTGTGCCTGTCTGTATGTCTGTATGTGTGTGTGTCTGTCTGTGTGTGTGTGTTTGACTGCCCTGCCCTGCCCTGCCATGACCTGCCCTGCCCTGCCCTGCCCATTTTGTGTTCCGAACTTTCCAAATAAATGGCCATTCGAAGTGTTCATTTTTTACATTGAACTTTTTATTTATACATTTGATAAATTTATTAATGAATTTAATTATTTGATTCAAGCAATTGTAAACGCACTATCATGCTTTAAATTATGATATGTTTATTCTGGAACATTAAGAGGATGCCCTGTTCAAATAATGACAGACGTTACTTTTCAATTACGATAGTAGTTTGTGTAAAATAAAATGTAGTGACATTTAGTTTTAAAATATAATTTGTAGTCAGTGCTTTTTTCTATTGTGTTGTCAGAGAAAAATATGACACTAAGTTGAGTTGAGTTGAGTTGGGTTGGCAATTGACCTGCACCGTACCATACAAATTGTAAACAAATAAGCCGTATGTAAAAAGCTAAGTTTTTGACTATATTTCCGTTTATAAAATAAACATGAAGCTGTCAGAAAGTTTCGAACCAGCTGCTCACTTTTTATGAAATGCTTTGGTGCCTTCATTGAGTACAAACACCTTTTCGGACAACAGTTACATAAGCATGGAAAACTGAATCGACGCGAAATGACGATGATATTACAATGCATTTTGCTATTTCTTATCGTGTCTTGTCCCAAAAATTTATTGTGTTGATAATCTAAAATAAAATTAAATGTTACATTTCATGTTCCATGACAAAGTAACTGTTGAAAAAAACAGCAGTTTTCAGTAAAAGTGACGTATTTTATTCTAGTAAGGCGCAGTGGTATAACGTAAATGATTAAGTGCAGTGAGTTGTTTCCATTTTAAAGAAAATGTATTATTAAAGACGACCAGCACCATTTTACCAGTTGGTTGTTATACATACTCATTTTTAATATTTAGTAACTGTTAACAAGACCCTTGAAATGATTAGTTTATGTTTGAATGTTCGTGAGCCCGCCCGGTAAGCTCTGCCTGTCAAAGTGTCTAGTTTTAGCATTTAATTAAGAGCATTGAGCGCTTTCAGGCTAAATGATAACCTTTATGAAGTTATACGTGCTCTCAGAACAACCCTTTTAGTTAATAGTATAATCAAAACCGATTTATTGCTGTTTGTTGTTAAGACAGTTGTCTGGTTCCCAGCGTACTCTGCACGACAAGATAATGAAATGGTAAGGGCAGGTAACACAGGCTAGTTAAGACAGCTGATGTGCATCGCTTTCGAATCCAGTTCCTGGCCAAAAACCAATACCCATGGTCGGGATGGAAACTACGACTCTCATCTGAGAGGCGGACATTGTTCCACTTGAGCGTTTCCCATAAAATAAGCAAACTAAACAATGCGTGTCAATCAAATGAGTATATTGTTTGCGTTTCTTACTTCGAAATAGTTATGCATGCCATAATAGAAACAAAATATTTCTAATCAATTGCAATATTATGAGATCTGTTTTTTCGAAAATCGAAATTAATAAATTGCTTTTTATCCCGAAGTTGTTATATATTTTAATTGCAACGACATGATATCTATTTATATTTCACTGAAACATTGATAGAACATTTGATCTATGTCTATAAATAAGCGATTTTCGATATTAATGCATGAAAAATTCGTAGTTTACTTTGTATAACGTATTTTGTATGTTCCTTGCGTAATGTATGCACAATTGTAATAATGTACACAATATGATATCATATTAATATATGTGTTCTGATCGCAATATCAGTATAAGGAAGGCAACGCCTTATCATGTAACACACGGATGTGGACTTGCAGTACCCTATTGCATACACAAATAAGAACTTAAACTTGACACAGTATATGTGTTTAAAACAATTATGTTAAATACATGTAAAGTTTGTACGAATAAACCTAAAAAGTGTAAATTTTCTAATAAAATGAAAACAAATGACATCCCAATGTCAGGATAAAAACAAAATGGTTCTTTTTTATTTTATTTTATTCTAGTTATATCAATTCTTGTGAAAAGAATATGTCCTATTATTGCGGTGGTCAGAAATATTAAGTTTATATTCTTGCACGCATAAACATTTTAAAGTTAGAATCTCACAGATTTTCTATTTCGTTGACACCCACCGTTTGGTTTCGTATACTTGAAAGTCTTTGCATTAGGTACTCTGAATTGTATTACTTCGTTTGTAGATAGAGTTGGGTCCCTAATCATTGAAATACTTATTAACCTATTAGTTTATTATTATTTGTTTTATTATTGAGTTTCATCAAGTTAATGCATATTTTGATAAGATTTACCTTAATGATGTTTTGCAGAGCCTCGCCACTAGAAGAATTCGTCATGTTATCATAAATTTATTGATTTTGCGCGCATCATAACATTTCTCTGAATGGTATTTTTGGAGTAACTTATATATGTCCGGTAGAAATTCAGTCATCTGTTTATCACTGTTCATGAAACGTAGAAGTCTGTGTACGAATATCTGTTTCGCTAGATAATAGATAATTACATAGCAATAAGCACAGTTGGCCTAGAAATAGGAGTTTTCGATACTCAATAGTTGTTTCAACTGGTGTCATGTCTAACATACAAAGCGCGAAATTCGTAGACATGTTTTTGCGAAAATGTTGCATTTGTTTGACTCAAAATCGGTGGATAGTTTCTAGTTTATGGATATCGTTCTTAGAATAAACACTCCACATTTCACAGCCGTATAAGGCTTTTGGCACTCATCATGTCCGCATGTATCCCACTGTAAATAATACTAATATATATCCCACGGAGTTTCAAACCTGCAGTATGCAGCCACTCCTTACAAGACATTGTCTCATTGCAGTCTACACCTAAATGAGTAGTTATTTAATTCGGCTAAAATGGTCTGTCCGAGAAGAAATGGTTGATGTTTTACCGCTTTTGGAATGTTAAAGGCAAATCAGCACACTTTTTGGGATTGTAAAGGAATCGCCATTTCTTGGAGTATTCGCATCATATTCTTACCATATAGTCCATCCCTGTTGTTGAACAGGAGATCAAAAGCATATCATCTGCTTCTGTAGGGGAACTCATCTTCATACCGTTTATGCATAATCCGTTACCGGCGGGTCCCTTGCGGTACCGGAAGTTCTGCCGACTGAATGCCTTGATAGCGCACCTTACCATTGACGCAAATATGCATATTTCGCAGGGCCACTAACGTGTTTTATCAATACATTTGCTGTTAGGTATTTGGTTATCGACTTTGAGATCAGGAGTTTATAAAATAATCCGTCATGCCACACCCGGTCAAACGCCTGTCGACTGTCAAGAAAAACACAAATATACAGGTGACGAGTATTCTCGGGGAAATTGTAGGATTTCACGGAGAGCAAACGACGTCATCAAACAGCCAAGTTGTTGTTGTTGAAATCCACTCTGCTGTATGTTAAGAGTTGAGATTATTTTCTCTTTGAATTTGTCGGAAACATAAATGAGCACACTTTTTTGAAAAATACATTATCATGAATGCACAGTTTATCTACGGCTTACGATCGTAGAACATTGAAGCGATTGTCCCGTGATCTCTCCTTCCGGCCGTCGCTGCATCTATCGTCCCGGTCTGCAGTTCGCAACTCTTCGCACGAAACCTAGGTGGAACATCCTGTCCGAGCCACCGTGCATGCGCATCTTGTTGCTGGATTCCTGAAGTATAATAACCATGACCGCCCGAAGTATAATAACCATGAACGCCCGTCAAGGTTTACATGTCACAGAGCTTGGTCCGAAAGTACTCGTCTCGAGTTGACATAGGCCGCCAGACAAAGTTTTTGGAACTCCTCCCCAGGTTTGTTTAACGTAAAGGAAACACCGTTTAACATACAGACATATCTTTGAAACCACAGTTGCCAAAAGTTCTGTGTTTACCTTATTGTTTAAACCAAGAACACAGTACCGTTCAGTGTGGTGCTTCCTACGAACAGCCATCCCACTCAATATCCTTAACACTAGTAATCACGGAAACTTGGTTCCCTGACTCTTTCTCCATGACGTCATAGTCGTGTTGCCAATGTGATATAGGCCCCATGTCAACGTCTGTAGTGACATCTTCTTTAGCCTCCGTAGGGTGTCCTGGAACACCGTCGTCGAAATTATCATTATTATGCACTGCATCGTTTCTATCGCAGAGTAGCACATTATCACAATCCAGTGCCAGGTGAGAAACAGTTACAAGGTGATCTTTATCGAGAAAACATTCCATGCGCCTCACTCTATCTTCGAATTCCGTTACACGGCATACCAGAGCGCTAGTCAGTGAGCGCAACAGACGAGCCCGTGAATTTTGCTATAGTATTACTTAACTCAATTATTTCTGCTTCTATGTTCTGTAAAGCTTTATTAAGAAGAAACCAGCCTGAAGCGATGCGACAGTGTTTTTAAGTAAAGTTACCTTTTTCTAACAATAGCACTTTCTTCAGGCTGATCAGTCAAACCCGTATAAAGCTTGCATGCTACGGATGCCTTCCGTGTTTTACCCGGCTTATCATGTCCTTCATAACGCTGAGATCACCACACTCCGTTAGGTCGATGATGTGGTAAACATCTTGTGCAAGTCGCGCAGAAACTGGTTCGCCGTTGCGGGTTACCAAGTCCCGCGTCCTGACCATAGGGAAAGTCCACTGCCGTCCGCTTCAAAAAAGTGATCAAAATATTGACGCATCAGTCCCTTAAGATCCCTTTCACACGCAGCGTACTCACGTTATATTTGTTGAACACACATGTCGCTTGGAAGTTCGCGGTACAACTTTACAAGAGCCCGGTATTCCTTCACAGCCCGGAAGTCCATGTCTCCTGTAAAGATTGTTTTATCGCTGTGGCTAAGACAACCATCAGGAAACCTGTCATGTGACCAATCAATGGATACGTCATGTGACGATGATGCACTGCTCGTTGATCTCGTTGATCCCTGACCGTCATTATCACTATCCGCCATCTGACCCAGAAATTAATCCGTTACCGTTAGGACCGCTAATTGGTCGTTCCAACTACTACCCACAGTTATATCCGACATAATGTTCGCAGGTTGACAAGTGTTCACGAATCACCAATATTGCACCAAGATGTATAAATCCCGCCAAAATAAAAAAATAAAGTTTTTCAAATAACTCGTAAACTCTAATCTATCATATTTAGTATACTTTACGCACATCTGCTAGTCCATTACAATATAGAAACGTAGGTATAAAAATTTATTTTTTTAATCACTTACTTGAGTAATTGTTCAAAAGTCCGAGAGCTGAAAAATTGCGACTGCTTCTACGCGCATTCACAAGGGAAACAGTCACTGCATTTTATCCATAAGTTTATAATGACTGCTTCATATATAAAATGACGAACGTCAATTTTACAAAAAGTAAGTCTTTTTCAACTATAACTTTGTCATGGAACATGAAATATAAAATGGCACTGTATTTAGGGTAAGTTTACCCAACACAATTACTTTTTTTGGACAAAAAACGGTGAAAAATATCAAAATGCACTGCATTTTACCCAGACAAATCTTATTTGTTATTTCACATCGATTCAGTTTCCCATGCATACATAACTCTTTTTTTTCCTGAATAAGCTGTAGGCAACAAAAGATTTGGAAAAGTGAGCAGCAAGTCCATTACTATCATTCAGCTTCATGTTTATTATAAAAACGATTTTATAACCCGCCCTGAATGAGTAACAGTAACACTTGCTCAACTATGATTGTTTTTAACATATCGTATCGTTATGCACTCGTCAATTGTAACCACGCCCCCCCCCAGGTCCGAGGAATAGCGGGGACTTTGACTTTCGGTCAAGCCAACCCTGGGTAAAATCGCCGCCCTGCGGAGATAAACAGCTGGTAAAATCCCCGCTAAATGCCCCCGCAACCCAGGGACCCTAGGTAAGGCCCATTCCTCGCTATATTTTTGCGAAGACAAAACCACCGCATTCATCCGGCACTGCGGGGCCTACTGGAAGGTAAAAACACGGCCAATTTCCCTGGCTATCCCCGGTATACCCCCGGAGGGGGGGGGGGGGGGGGTCGTGGTTACAATTTACTTGTGCATTATGTTTTTATTAACTTTCAGAAATGTGTTTGTATCAATGTTACATTTTTAATCAAATTAGAATAAGTATGATCTATTATAGAAAATCATCGCATTGATCATAATCCCTTTAATTTGTTTTTTTTTCAGTAATGTAACTTACCATGCATTTAGGGATTTTAAAATAATATGGCACAAATATTCACCATAAGAAGACGGCTGTAGGTCAAAAGTCAAGGTCACATTCAACGGTCAATGGTCATAATCCCTTATTTGTTTGCTTTGAGTGCTGTAACTTGGCCATGCATAGGGGATCTCAACATAACACAAATGTTCACCATGAGTAGACGCTTTTTCTCAACCCAGATAGGTAGGTCCATATATTTGCAAGGCTGGAAATCCTTTTCTCCCACTTCATATAAGTAGAGCCAATAATTTAACCATGCTAGAAATTCTTTTCACCCACCTCAGATAAGTAGATCCAATAATTTAACCATGCTAGAAATTCTTATCTTGCCCACGGGCGAAGATAAATGCCCGTATGGAACTCCTTTTTAATGGTCACGATATTGTAATTACCTCCCTTGTTGAAGACTGTCGTCTGTAGCATCATGAAAACCTTGTCTTGTGGTAATATTAAAACGCTAATTAATTATTTCTCGCTTGAAATGTCACCATAAAACAGTTTTCACGCACCTTTCAAGAAATAATGCTTCACTCTCCTTAGAACTATTTAAAGACCGTTTTGACTTTTAACATAATCTGAATCACTGCGCGCATATCCATGACAACCACGAATTATCGCATATCCATACGCAATTATTTTCACTAAGCACAAAAGAGTTCCAGCAAAAAATACATTTTTACAAAATTTTGTTTAACTGAGGTGGGAGAAAAAGCATCTACCATAGCCGCTCGTGTAAGATAGGTTCATCCCGACCCTCGCGCAGGTTGTTTTGCGGAAACTCGGTAAACCTCGTTTCCGCAACACACCCTACGCTCGGGTCGGAATGAACCTATCTTACACTCTCGGCCATGATAGATACTAATATTCTTGCATATGGGCAAAGATGAAATGTACCTGTATGTAAAAAAATATTAAAATACTAGACGCTTTCTCTCAACCAAGTTAAGAAGATCCAAATAGTTGTCCTTGCTGGAAATTCTTATATATATTTGCCCACGGGTAAAAAAGTGCCCGTATGTAAAACATAAATTAACAAACATTTTCACCATATTTTTTATATATACTGTGGTCGGAGAAAAAAATATCTAACATTGCCAAGAGTGTGAGATAGGGTCATTTCAAACCTTGCGCAGGTAAACCTCGTTTCCGCAAAACACACAACCCTCCCCCGAGGAGATGAACCTTTCTTTCATTTTTGGCCATGAAAGATAATTATTATGTAGCCTGGTGGTCTTCTTGCCATAAACTGTCTAAAATTACATATCACGAGCGATCCTTCTCAGAAACGTTTTAAAAATATTAAATTCATTTTGAAACATTCCTCAAATAAATTGTTGCGGTCCTTGGAGCCTTGAACAAAAGAAATAACAAGATGTTATAACTACGCCTTCTGCAAAACATGACGCAATCACATGATTATGCATTTGTAAATGATATCTGCAAGTTGTATGATATATGCGTTTTAAAATCAAACAGCTACAATGTATAACGTTAATAACTACGTTGTGATTAAATCCGCATATCAACATATCTTAAAGACGCACTGAACAATAGGCTTGTTGAAACTCAAATACCTATATTATAATATTTATTGGGTTTGTCAAGTGACATTGTAACTCTTGTCTGTTAGACAACACATCCAGGGCCTTTAAAAAAATATCGGCTGCTGTGATTGTCAAGTAGTTTTCTTTTTTTATTCGCCCCACAATTACGGTTTTAATTCAGTCAGAAATTTTGTTTTGTGTATATGCCTGATGCTTCCAAATAACATTGATATCATTTGAATGGATATAACTTGCTAATTATTGATACAAATACTTATGTGAAAAACTATAGAAACAAGCTCAGTAAATAAGATTAGTCAGCAGTGTCAATAAAAGCTTAATTATACTAATACGAAGAAGGATGACTTTGTCTCGAGTGGCGGAAATAAAATGGTTTTGTATTTTTTATGGTCGTACATGTATGAAATATGTGTCTTAATCATGGAAAGGGAGACAGTTATTTAAAATATATTTACAAAATATTAGAGATAAAAGGGGTATTCAATATAGTGCAGATTTCAAAGGCTGTACCTTGAACAAGCATATCGTTTAAATAAATTACAAAGTGTATTGGGGAACTCAGTATAATTAATTCAATTTAACAAAAACTGGAGAAATTACACAGGGTGACATTCGTTGCGTATTAAATGTTTCACAAATAAGGCTACTCTTGTGAATAGTTTCACATTTGTGCAAGTTAACAGTTCCTTGTATTTAATTGTATTTGGCCTATTGAAATAATAGGTTGGTAGGTATTTTCTTCTGACATTTGAAAATGATGGGCAAACTAGTAAGTAGTGGTATTCATCACCAAGATCTGACCTACAAATATGACAGTATCTTTCTGCGTAGTCAACATTATTATACCTTCCTATTTCTATCGTGAATTTGTGGTTCGCCATACGGAATTTACTCATAAATAGTTTCAAATTAGGAGCAATATTTAAAAAGTATTTTTCTAATTCGAGGGTTTCCTTGAACAGTGAGTAGTTTTTGCCTTTATAAGTGTTACATTTACAGAGTGCCAATCTTGTTTAAACTTAACACATTTATGTAAATTAGGGCTTATGTTTGTAGATTGTTCTAACCATACATTGGAAAACCCAGTATTATCTAAAATTGATTTGATTTGATCTGTCCATTTAAAAGATCTGGAATTATCATATTGCATAGACTTATAGCAAATATGTGTTAATTTAGTTTGTTTACCTCGAAGAATGGATATCCAGAATTTTATCATTTTACATTTTATGGTAATTTCTAATGGGTATCGTCCAGTTTCACCATACAGCATATAAGCAGGCGTGCTCATTTTATTTTTGTTATTTTTCCGAGAAAACTAAGATGAACTTGCTCAATAATATTTAGGTTTTCATAGCCCCATACTTCAGCAGAGTATAATAGTATTGGCAATATTGTATGGTCAAATAATTGTAATTGTAAGTCTGTCGGTAAATGTAGATTGTAAATACGTTTATATAGTAAGTGCATTGCCTTTTTGGCCTGTTCAACTAAATGTTTTTTTTGCGTTAAGAAAACTTAAGAGAGTACTCCTAAGTATTTATATTTAGTAACCGTTTCTATTATATTTTCTCCTATTTTGAAATTATAGCGAGTCGGCCTATTCGTGCAAAAACAACTACCTTTTGTTTTATCGATATTGACCTTTAAATCAAATGTACTGCGATAATTATCAAAATCATCAATCATTTTTTGCAAATCTGTTTCAGTTTCGCTAAGTAGCGCTGTATCGTCAGCGTAAAGGAGGGCGAGTACTTTTAGATAGGTAACCAAGTTTTGTTCGTTGCGTACACTTATTTCGACTCCTGTATTGTTCAGATTAAGAAGTTAGGATGCCAAATCATTCAGAAAAATTGCGAACATTACCGGTGACAAATTTTCTCCTTGTCGGACCCCCTTTTTACTTTCAAAGAATGGTGATAGTATGTTATTATCACCGGAAACACAGGATTTGATATCGCTGTACAAATTGTATATTGTACGTATGAATTTGCCTGATATGCCATACTGGAAAAGTTTTCTCCACAAATAAACTCTGTTAATATTGTGAAATGCAGAGGAAAAATCGACATAACAGCAGTATATTTTTTTCTTTCTAGCCCGTAGTAGATCTATAAGTTTATGCAAAACAAAAATATGATCAGTCGTTGCATATTTTGCTCTAAAACCATCTTGATTTTCTTCTAGTATAGACTTCCTTTATTTTTATAAATAGGCCAAATAATACCAGCTGTCCAAACTTCGGGTATATGACCGGTCTCCAAGATAATATTAAATAATTTTACATAAATTGGCATAAGTGATGAGCACGTAGCTTTGATGTGTTCGTTAAGGATGCAATCAAATTGAGACGGACATTTTCCGTTATTCAAATTATAAATACATTTTTCAATTTCACAACGGGAGAACGGCCGATTTAGTATGTCATTAGTTATTGTGCGGTCTAAGGGAGGCAACTCGAAAACTTCTTGATGGCTACTATCATTCAGATTTTTGAAATGGTTATACATATCTGATAAGGGGGGTTGAGCACTGCGAGTTTTTATATTCACTCTGTTAAGATACGACCAGTACTCTTTGGGTTTGTGGGTTTTTAAATTACAAAGTTTACGCGCTGTTATTTCTTTATGCTTACTTATAAATTTATTCATCGTACTTTTATAAGCGTGACTAGCATTTGTTAAGGAAAGTTTATTGCGCAAAGACCGGCTTCCTTTATATTTCGATTTAGCCAAATTATATGTACATCTTGTTTTATGACATTCTGGACCAAACCAAGGTTTATTATTATTATTATTATTATTATTATTATTATTATTATTATTGACGTTATAGTGGGTTTTGGATTTTGTAAACACTTTTTTAGAACTATTAATGAATAAGCTAGTGATTTCGTCAACTACTACATTTAATTCGTCTTTTCCTGTTTGAAAAAAATCATTGATTCTACCATTTGCATAAGAACAGCCAAGTGTTCTTGATTAATTTTGTTACAAAACATCTCCTTTTTATCAGTTTGCCATTTAGGGCATGTTTTTAGACTGTGCTCTGACTCAGGTTCGTTTATCGTACTATTAGTTTTTAGAAGTGAGCCTACTGCCAAAGAGACACTTAAAAGTGAGTGGCCATCTGACAATAAGTTGTCAGAGTCTTTAATTTCAAAGATAGAAAATTTGTCTAGCAACAAAATGCTTGAAATACAGTAGTCAATCACAGACAAGCTTTTAAAGGTGTATTCACCAACGTTTTTATCTGCTGAGAACCTTCCGTTTAGTATGATTATATTACTGTTTTTAAATATGATTAATAGTCTATGTCCTATATTGTTCGTTCTCGTATTTTTTGATTTTCTTTTTTTGTGTTAAACTTTTATTTTTATATTGAGAAAATTGTTAATATCTGCGTAAAAAGCTATATTTGACTCGTCTGAAATATCCGTTTCACAATATTTATGTGCAGAACTACAGAAACAAGCTTATTTGCCAAAAGTTTAAACATAAACCCCGTTTAATGGCACACGGTAAACGCCAAAGACATAGAACACAAAAACAAAAATCACAAACAAGAAACATGGAACAACAGCACGAAAGTCCACAAACAACACAGTGCATATACACTATATACTAGAATGTAACTTGCTCCTTTTTTGCAATCTTGAAAGGCAAAATAATAAGTTTTCTATCAAAAAGCCATTGTAACTAAAATAGTATGGCTTCCGAAATTCACTGTATTTTTTACATATCGAACAACAATAAACAGGTAAGTACGAGATTTTAATTGTATTTTTGATCGCCCCTTGATTCACAACTCTAATAAGATGTGACAGCAATGTTTTGCGTTTTGTAAAATCTGCATTATATATTGAAGAAACGCATTGTGCGATTGTTCGTTATTGGGACAGTGCAAACATAATGTTAATGGAGACGTTTGAAAGTTATTTCGCAAAGTTAATTATTGGTAATTGTGTGACTTCATAAGTTTAAGGCATTATTGCAACGGAATATATTTAAAAATATTTACTTTATCCTTTCAGGAAATGTAAGTTTCGTTTTAAATAACTCACATTCGAATATTTAATGAAGAAACACTAAAATTCCTTTTTCAATTTAATCTTAAAAAGGTGGTTAATGTGTGTTCATAAAATTCGTAAATCATAATTCAGAAATATAATCATAAACAATTAACATATTGGGATAAAAAAGCATTTTGTTTATTTTCAATAATCAGTTATGTTTTATACGCTAAATAACATAAATGGCGATCTTGTTTTTAGAGAAAAGTGGATAATGCAAGGCAAACAAGTTTTAAACCAGCAGGCTCATTTTGTGACATTGACTTTTAGGTATTAGAAAAGCGTTTTAATGAAATCTGATAAAGATACATGCACTGTCTAATTGTTATTAAGGTATTATATACAGTCGTGTCGATTGTGTGTGCCTTGTGGCACCTTATCATTTTGATAGCATATAGTTTTTAATATGGCGACAACGAATATATAAACAATATACCAAAATCAGTATTGCGATCAAACGTCTAAGTGTTATAATATTATAAATTGGCTAGCTCATGTTCGATTAAAGTTAAAACAAAAATCAGCGAGCAATATTCTTTTTAATGTTACTAGAAGTGAATGGGGTCAACAGGCCTAAAAAAATAACACAATTACCAATGACGCGATGAAATGAATGCTTATTGGTAGAGTGGCATGGTAACTTAACATATAACAATGATTTAAGTGTACATATTATCAAAGGAAAAGTAATACTTCAATCGCTAGACGGAGTAAAAAAACGTGCTAGAAAGGGTGAATCTGTTTCGTTTGTTTATTTTTCTATGAAAACAAACTCGCTCAATTATTTATAACTAAACTTTTACTGTGATGGCTATAGGTGTTTGCTTATCATCCCGTATCGCTATTCATTATCAGAATTCAAAAAAGTTTCCAATGATGGATATGTTTTATCTTTACCTCATGAGAGCTATGACACTGCTGGTTCAGCGGTTCCGTTAATCTCAACATTGCCCAGTCATGAGTACCATTTATCCGCATAAGGCACGGATCTTGAAGGCCAGTCTGGAAACTGATTCAAAAATGGAATAGACGCACCTTTATTGTCTTGTGTACATGGTGTACTTAAATTAATAGTATAAGTAAACTTAATGTGATAACTCGCTAACATTAAAAACAGTGTGCATATTTTATATTCTCATAACCTGTATAATTTGACCATACACGTATATTGTCGACATTGTGTCTGGTTGTAGGTTACTCTCCGTTTACTTCACGGTGCTGGTGGTTTCTGCTTCTGTCACTGTTCTTGTTGGCGCACCAGGAGAGGCAGATTTCATCCAGATCCCACCCGATAGGTGCCTTATTTCGCTCGATGATTTCTATGACAAGGTAAACTTGTTCTCAAATCTATTTGAAATATATTTTTTGTCAAACAATTTTGTAATTGAACGATGCATCGCTTTATACGAACGATTTAACTCAATTGATTTAAAAGCTCTAATATTCATATAAGCAACAATATTCTAGTGTAGGAAAAATAAATCTTGAAAAAGTATTCCATAATATCACATACAGGTCGTCGGCAACTATTACACATCTCCGTTAGTCATAACGTCCGGTCGTATAGGGCAAGTGGACGCCAAAAATCTCTCGCAGAGGGCAAACTTTCTCTGGAGTGTTTTAGACGATGGCAGAGTGGTGAGGACAACCGGATACTGGTATGTTATTTATTCTTTTTGTTTTCCTTTACATTATTTGGACGTATGCGCCAGTCAACGATCTGCATTCATATTTGGAAACTACAACAACAACAACAACAACAACAACAATTGTATTTTGAGCAGGGAAAAGCATGATTTACTTGTAGAATTGGATGCTTGCCGTGTGCTGTATTAGAGTTGGAGAGAAATTTATTACCCTTACTGGCTTCTACGTCTTAAAAACCTTAAAAAAATCCAAATTATGAGCAGACGAGTGATCTGACACGTCAACATCGTTTCGGACACCCTCGAGTCCAAACAATACGCAGTATTAATAATAAGATAAAGTAAAAAACAATCTAAATAGTATTCCAATCATTCGAGAAAATCAATATGTTTCTCTAACGATAAAAATTAAGACATATATTTACAAGGAACTGTTTAGCTTTCTATATCCAATGGGGTATTAATATAAGATATTTGCAACCCCGTTAAGATGAGGTTCTCACTTCGATAATAACAGTCAGATACGGACACTGAGTAGTCAAAAGAGTCGAAATTAAAAAAAATGAACCCTCCTTAACGGCACAAGGCAAGTGCCAAATCGACCATGTCCAGAAACACAAACTTATAAACAATTCATACATAAATAAAATCCTAACAAACAGACCGCACATGCATCGGAATAACCGGTATATTATCAAATTACCGCTTTAGAACGGTACGTGAAACACGTAATCATCGAAACACGAGTCTATTATTGACTTTCACTAGTATGTATTGCCAAAACCTCATACCTGTCCTAACATTTATAAATAATTACACAAATGAAAATAAATGCCCAATTTAAACACGTTTAATTATTTTTTTCCATGGATAGTTACTTATTTTTTATTTAAGGTCAAGTATCACCAATGCATGTTTTAACCTTGAGGAAATATGGCCGAATGTGAACTGTAACGGCGCCGCTTTCCTACCACTTGGAAGTGGGAGAGGTATTTTTTAGACAACATATTTCCTGTATCAAGTTAAGCATCGCAAAAGTTGCATACTACAGTAAAACATAGCAACAACAATGAGATAACTCGATTCATGCGTTATGTCACGTACACTGACTGAAGAATCGCCTAGATTTCGATGATTTTAGTTGCATCTCTTAAAGTCAATAACAAGTGCACGTTTGACTTTACCAATCAAACTACAAATCTTGGAGCTCTTCCTTTTTACTATCTGACATCTATAAATAGAACCTTTTCGCTTACACACACCGTTAACGATTACTTGAAAATTTTCATTTTAAACACCCGAAACCAATTTCTTAAACCTTTATGTTTAAACCAACCGCATTTGATTACTTCAACCCTTTCGATTAAACCGTCCGCATTTGATTACTGGAAGCTTTTCGTTTTTACCACCCGCATTTGATTACTGGAAGCTTTTCGTTAAAACCACCCGTATTTGATTACTGAAAGCTTCCACCCGCATTTGATTACTGGAAGCTTTTTGTTTTAACCACCCGCATTTGATTACTGGAAGCTTTTCGTTTTTACCAACCGCATTTGATTACTTGAAGCTTTTTGTTTTTACCACCCGTATTTGATTACTGAAAGCTTTTCGTTTTTACCACCTGCATTTGATTACTGGAAGCTTTTCGATTAAACCACCCGCAATGGATTACTGGAAGCTTTTCGTTTTTCCACCCGAATTTGATTACTGGAAGATTTTCATTTTTATGACCCGAATTTGATTACTGGAAGCTTTTCGATTTTACCACCCGCATTTGATTACTGAAAGCTTTTCGATTAAACCACGCGCAATGGATTATTGGAAGCTTTTCGATTTTAACAACCGCATTTGATTACTGGAAGCTTTTTGTTTTTACCACCCACATTTGATTACTGGAAACTTTTCGTTTTCACCACCCGAATTTGATTACTGGAAGCTTTTCGTTTTTAACACCCGCATTTGATTATTGGAAGCTTTTCGTTTTTACCACCCGCATTCGATTACTTAGTTTTTTGTTTTTACCACCCGCATTTGATTACTGGAAACTTTTCGTTTTCACCACCCGAATTTGATTACTGGAAGCTTTTCGTTTTTAACACCCGCATTTGATTATTGGAAGCTTTTCGTTTTTACCACCCGCATTTGATTACTTAGTTTTTTGTTTTTGCCACCCGCATTTGATTACTGGAAGCTTTTCGTTTTCACCACCCGCATTTGATTACTGGAACCTTTTCGTTTTTACCACCCGAATTTGATTACTGGAAGATTTTCTTTTTTATGACCCGAATTTGATTACTGGAAGCTTTTCGATTTTACCATCCGCATTTGATTACTTAAAGCTTTTCGTTTTTGCCACCCGCATTTGATTACTGGAAGCTTTTCGATTTTACAACCCGCATTTGATTACTTAAAGCTTTTCGTTTTTGCCACCCGCATTTGATTACTGGAAGCTTTTCGATTTTACAACCCGCATTTGATTACTGGAACCTTTTCATTTTTACCCCCCCCCCCCGCATTTGATTACTGGAAGCTTTTCGTTTTTACCACCCGTATTTGATTACTTGACCCTCTTAGCTTTCATTACCCGTATCTTTTTGCTTTCACCACAATCAATCAGTAACTGGATCCTTCTCGCCTTTATTACCCGTTATTTGCCATTCAGAACACCGTTACTTGCAAACTGTTCACATCCTCCACACAGATAACCCTTCATTGCATACTTCGCGTGCACTCGCCGGAAACAGTACCGTGGCATAGTTTTGCTTTCACAAACTTAAACCCTTTTCATTTTACCACCCTAAATCCATAATATTGAACCCTTCCGCTTGTAACCTTTTATTCTCTTGATTCAGCTGGCGACTTTGATGACCCTGTTCAGCGCCCGGAATTCTTGATAAGTTGTGACCCTGAAAATTATCTAGTACGAGTCTTTTGTGGCCGACCTGATTTCATTTCCAACGGCGTCTGCACCGTGGGTGCTGCTTTTCTCCTCGTCCGTGTAAGTTTAAATGAGATTTCAGTATTTCCGTTAGCCTCATATTACATTCCTTGATTAAATAAAATGAAACCTCATTTTAAATATGACACAAACAGTTAAACTAACACATTCTTATCGAATGACACTAAGAACATCATTTAAATTGTCAATAACTTGATTTGCTTGAAAGTGGAGCATCGAGTTTCTTTCATGCTTTACGATGAAATATGGGGTTTAAACAGTGAAATAACAACAGTGAAAATTTTAATTTGATATTTTCACTGCAAAATAAGGAGTGAAAATATCAACTTTCAGAACTACTTTTAAATTCCTTTGTAGTTACTTGCCTTGATCATAACAGAACAATGGACTTTGAACCTGTAAATGTTGTCAAAAAATGTTGAAAAATTAAAGAAATGTTTTATAAATATATATTTGGAAATTAACAACCTACCGTTTATTACCCGTTATCCCGTTTTTCAAACATTTTCATAATCTTTGAAGGTAAATGTTCGAATATTTGCTTTCATACCAAACAAATTACAGACAAAAACAACTGTTCGAACAAAAATACAATTTCATATCATCGTTCAAATGAATTTTGAACTGTTTGCCGTTTTAGTACGTAAAATGAGCTTCCTGGAAAATTCACAAAACATTTTAAAGATAATCCGATATTTTTTACCCCACCCACACCTCAAAATTTGTCAACAAACTAGCGTGGCATTCACTCTTTATCTGGAAAACAAACCTGTTTTCAAGCGAAACAGACTGGTCTCTGACAGTAAGATGACTGAATATTAAATTACTATGAAACATATGCAGTTTTAAACTAAGAAGAATGTTTATAATCCAATGAGTATCCGCATTTGTTTTGCTAACACAGTTGACACTCCAAATTTCCATTCATTAAATAAGTAATTTGGTTATGTATTCATGCCCAACTTAAAATCAAAGTATTTCATTGTTTTTTGGAACATATGTGCACTTATAAAACTTCATTGTTTACTGTTCATAAAAGCTTTGTACTAAATTACGAGCGAATACTAAGCTATAAGAATGAATAGCAGAGAACTATTTCTCAGCAAACCGAAAATAGAAAAGTTGACAGCTATAATTTTGCATGAGGGGCGCCACTCGTTAAAATATGTTTTTCTATGACACTCGTGAAATAAAATACGATCTTACACTGAAATAAACAAATATCCTCTATACATTAATTGTCATGTAGGCGGCTTATTTATGTATTATGCATTTGCACTGTATTTAGAATGATGTATATTTTTACAAATTATACATGTATTTATATTTGGAACATTCTGGAACATTGTGGATACTTCTGGAATGTTTGTTACTTATTAAGTATATTCTAGAAGAAAATTATTCTAGAAAGATCTTTGACTATATTTTTATAAGGTATAGCAGAGTTTGAGGGTTATCTTTGGTTATCTTTTGTGACATTCATAAATTTTAAAATACAGATTTACATTTGGATTATTCTTTGGGGAGTTTACTGTGTGGGCTATTTAAATTATATGTGCTTCAAACATTCAGCTTTTTGGGCTTTAAAATTGGAAAAAGAACATAACCCAGGATTGGAATTATTCAAGCTGTTTGGAAGTGTAAAACAGGTATTTAAAATGTATTTCAACATTTTAACATTAACATAATACATTTTGTAAAGTTTGTTGCTGGCTTTGTTTTTCTCGTTACGCCTGGCTCGTAACATAATAAATGGAATATGGTTACTTCATGAACTTTGTATTAAGAGACATAAGTGACAGAATTAAACACCGTGCAACGGTTTCTTTTCTTTCAACTCATCATGACTAAAAAGTACATAAATTTATAATGTTATTCTTATTTGATAATAGTAGTGTACGGTTTACAGGATCACCGGATAGACGAAGACGGAGAGGGATTCCTTGATGAAGAACCCGACTTTAGCGGAACAGACTGGTGCAAGATTGACAGTCTCATTACAGAATGCCTTGGCTCAAGACTTAAAGATTGGCAGTGGAAAATGTTGCTTAAACATGGTATCTGATATGTCCATTGTTCAATTGATACCTCGCCATACATAATCTTGTTTGTCAACCATATATGTTTAATGAGTTATATATCATACCGCACTTATACAGACATAAGCTTTATCTTACTGTTGTATGTGTTTAAATCACAGTTTCTATATGAGGGAATTTACTGACTACAGTATGTACATAAATTTTACTTTTAAATACAGTCGAACCCCGTTGGCTCGAACTCCCAGGGATCGGCAAAATACATCGGGCCTCGGGGTATTCGAGCCGAGCCAAAATTCTTACCATCTGTATAAAGAAAGCGGACCTTTTTGCTTACAGATTGTGCAAGACCCAGATAAAACGTCTATTCGTTATCACCAATAGCCAATGCTGCGTCAATTGTACTGTTTTGCAAAGTTTGTAAATGAATAAACGCTGAAAGAAATTTCTTTTTTAAAATAAAAACGGTTAAGAGTAACATTGTCAGGACCCAAACAACAACATGAACCAGAGACACAAACGTTTAAACACCACATACACTAATACATATAATAAAACAAAGCAAAGTACAGGGACAAGCCCAGTAGTCAAAAATTAAAAAAATAAACCCTGTTTAGAGGCACAAGACAAGGACCTAAACGACAATGATCTCTAGAAACACCACAAACGGACCAAACACTCATGAAACATGCATAACGAATACATGTTTGGATTACCAATCATCAAATGCTGTATTCATATTTCATTAATTTCAATGGATCAACTACATATAAAATGAGTGTAAACCGTCATAGCACAATGCCTTTCAAAAAAGAGCTCTGGTACAACATTTAGATATAAGATGGAGGGATAGTACCATTTTCAACTTGTGTAAATAACGGGACCAAGGCGAAATGGAGTTTTCTCTTTTTTTTCTTATGTTAGTTTCAATGACCGTCTACCAATTATATTATTGACTTCTGATGATTTTGATGAAACGCACCGGATATAAGTTATGTACAGATGCCAAGATTTCTAACAATCTATTCAATACTATCATCAAAAGAAGACGTTAAGGTCAAAGTCGATTTTAAAAAGTGCTTAACAATCAGTTCGATTAATCTACTGTTCTGCATAAACTAACTAATGTAATAGTTAATTAAAGACATATTTGTACAACATATTCTCATTCAACCATAAGAGGACAGCATAAGAATGACTAGAGTTAGTTAGAACAAACATAAGGATATTTTGAATTATTTAAACCCTCAGTCATATATACTATGACTGTTAAAATTCAAATACTGACAGCTATAAATGGGAAAGTGGGACCCGGGGGAATCTTCAGTTTTTGGGATAGCAGATGTTTGCCGTTATTAAAATTCAAAATTGTCATATGATGCCATAGAATATAAAGAAATAATTACAGGACGTTTAAAAGTGTCATCACTACGCAGCTTAGAGATCAGTATAGCTAATACATGCACAAAATCCATTTGTAAAATTTTAAAAGAAATGCAATATTCATTTCAAACAAAATAATTAAAACTATAGGACATTTTAATGTTTAATCGGAAAAATTTATTTCAAGTAAAACTTATGTAAAACCTTTTTTGTCGGTCTGGACGAGATCTGAATAATGGACATAAAACACATACACATTTAATGACAAAGTACGAAAAAGCAGATATCCTTTGCAATATGGTACATTTTAAGTAGGAGCATATAATTACGTCCCACGAATTGATGACGTAAGTGCAACATTTGTTTCTCAATTATTGGAAAAATCATCATATAAATCACTTACTATATTAAAGTTTTTCAAGTAGGTTTAAGCAAATTCTAAGATTTAAGTTCTACGCTCTATATGAACACATTTATATTTTTTATAAGAACAATATTGTGTTAACCTTTTAATTTGAATCGAATCGAATCAAATTCCATTTTAGTATTCGTATTTACTAAAACATGGAGCAGAAGTGCACCTTTCAAATAATATTTTATCAAGCCCAACTCGGTTCAATTTGATACAATTAAATGTTAATATTACCTCATATTATAGAAGATATAAATTATATAAGTATATAGATAAACAATAGGGAAAGATAATTCAATAAAAGAACAAGTACCTCATAAAACAGTAATCTATGCGTAAACCATACACTTTTTTCATTAAATACATTTTAAATGTCTAATCTATTTGGTAGTGTATGTGTGTTTGCTATAAACATTGTATTATATATATATTGACTTAAGACGTTTCGACGAGAATAATTAAACAGCTCTTACTTGTTTTTAACTCCACTCTAGTTTTTTACTAAAGAAATACTATTAAAACGTTAATTGTACAATTCGCTTATTTAAGAGCTTTAACCAAAAGAGGAGAAATGTATTTTCGTTCTTCGAATATATTGGGGGTAATGTCCTAGCCTTGATATCGTCTTTGAATGCGACCTCATGGTTGTTGCGTTAAATGACGTTAAAAATATTTAAAGATACACTCTTACTCCCAAAAAAGATTTACAACAATAAATTCAATTTTTTAATATGTCAAAAAGGATGAACAAATGTTATCAGTAATTCATACTTTCCTGAAATGCATTATTGAGTAAGTAGCTAAAGGTTAATCACTCAAAATCTATATTTGATTTAGTTGATTTTGAATAAGAGAGTCACTTTAAATAAAATTTACTACACATTTTCCCGTTTTTATAGCAAAGTCTATATATTTTGATTTATTGGCGTCATGTTTTACAAAGGTTCAATTAGGAATTGGTCTGTTCTTTGGAATCTCTCAAAATGAAGTTGCAAACCACGTTGTATCACCACTTCACCATTGAACACACTTCCTAATAAAATCACATTCATGAAAACCGACCGAAAGATAAATTGAAAACGATAAGAATAACAAAGTGTTAGTGTAGTTTGTGCTAATGACAATGATGCCGATGACGATTCTAATATCGATAATGATGTAATAGATAATAATGCTAGTGTTGCTAATAAACGATAGATCTGAATGTTTTATATAATGTTACCATTTTACTGTTAAACTTGTGTAATATTCAAATGTATGCAGTTTGAAAGGCGGTGAAACATGTGTTCCAAATGGGTAATTGATTCGTTGGTATTACGCCATACATTAACTTACTGACGTTTGCAACATATTTTGTATTGAACATTAATGACTATTTCAGGTCGGAGACAATTCTTTATTCTAAATGATATGCTTAGAGTTGCCTGTTTTGGATACAATGTCCACATTTGGACTCTTTTGGAACACAATATCCTATGCGAACCTATATTCGCATGAAGTCTCATGTATGTCGGTGAAAAAGACCTCGGCGGTACATTCGACACAATTTCTTTCAGATACATTTTAACTAAGTCAAGGGTATTAGTTTGTGTTAGACCTACTGACATGTGACAGAAATCGATGGTGCACAAAAGCCCATTTTAACAAATCCCCTTTGAGTTTTGAGATGCCATAATAATGTTGCAATATTTGACATAATATATTCAGACTCATTTAGTCAACGGCCATAACTCCAATAAGAACATGTGTTATGTGAAAGATATTGCAGTTGGCCAAATACCCATGCTTTCCATCATTCTCGGTTCAGCTCATTTGGATATACCATCGACACAATATCTTTCAGACCAAGTCAACAGCCAAAACTCTTGCCAAACCGAGTGAAATGTGAAAGAAGTTTTACTTGCACAACTGTCAATACTTCCCAACATGTCATATCTAGGTTAAAACTTTGGATTTTAATGTGACACAATATTTTGCAGAATATCTTGTACTAAGTCAACGGCCATAACTATTGCCAAACCGAGTGAAATGTGAACGAAGTTTTACTTGTACAACTGCCAATACTTCACAACATGTCTTATCTAGGTTAAAACTTAGGACTTCAATGTGATACAGTATTTTGCAGACCATCGCGTCGAAGGCCATAACTATTGTAAACTCAACAGTGCGAAAAGTGATAGTTTGAAAACACATGTTCGACAAAAATCAATCGCCATTGTTCATCTGTTTAAAGGAAGACAGTCGTTATTGTGCATCTGTTTGACGGAAGACAATCGATACTGACTGATCATTTGTTTGAAGGAATATGTTCGATGCTGTACATGTGTTTGACGGAAGACAATCGATACTGACTGATCATTTGTTTGAAGGAATATGTTCGATGCTGTACATGTGTTTGACGGAAGTCAATCATTTGTGTGTATGTATTGGACCGAAGACAATTGTTTCTAAACATGTGTTCGACGAATGGCATTTTTTTGCTGTAATTGTATTTGACGGACGACATGAATAGCAAAATGTTTGAGAATAGATCACTATCCAGCTTTATTGCTTAGCTGACAATACATACATGAGTTCTTGGTTCTAATGCGTTCTGTTATTGTTATATACATACGATGACTGTTCGATTACTCATACATGTAATTTCATTTGCCAGTGTAACTAAATTATTTCAAGGAAAACAACGTCTTTTGGTGAAATATATGCTGAATTATCAACATGCTGAAAACGAAAGTAAAACTTAGTCGTAAATTTCAACAGTCATAGCTAAGAACATTTCTTAGTCATCACAGGATTTTCATGCAGAAAAATATATTTAATATCAATATTTTCGGGCATTCCCATTTATTAAATCTGTATTTCTCACTATTAGTTCATACACATTGATTATTACCTGTCTTTTAAATCAGCCCATAATATAATTGATATAATATATACACCAATATTTTACGCCGTTTAAATTTTTTAACAAATTAAAAAGTCATTGATCTATACGCTTGTGCCCGAAACCGTTTTAATCCGTACCGGAAATAGTAATATTAGCTTACAAAACTGGAAATATGAATCAACAAATTCAGAAAAGCGTGCTAATTTTGACAAAACACGCAATAATAAATGATATATAACGCCTGTGAACAATATGATTAATAGGGAATATATCTTGGATATCAAATAAGGCCTTTCTGTCAACATGCCACTTAAATTACTTTAGCCGCTATCTTACATACTTGATAAAAAGTTCAGACTGCTTTTAGAATAATTCATCCCGATTATTTTAAGGGCCTTTTCAGATGGTAACGACCAAAAAAAGTGTATTATCGCTATTACTGCATAAAATACACACCATGAGTAACTTTTGTTACCGTCCAATAAGTGCGGCGAATAATGATTATAACCACAGCGTTTGTTACCCCCACCATCGGCATCCAAGCGCCGACAGCGGTTACATTAAATTATTCATGCTCTGTGAATGCATGAATGCATGACATGATTAACAATGGATGTAGACGATTGTGATTGCCAATCTAGAAGAAGATAACCTACTTTCACCGAATGCTAACTTTGTTAGTAATTGTGTCCCCTCTACCGATGATAATATAATCGACAGCGAAGGAAACATCCGTAGCGCTCAGTTACACAAACGTCCGTACTCGGCAACACCAATTGCAAATAATTTATCGTAGTTTCGCTTAGATGAGGTCAGTATGACACACCTTGACGATAATTTACGTGGTCTCAAAAAAGACCTGTACATTGCAAACGTCCTTGATCTTACGTCATACTCGGAGGAGTTACTAGTCAACTACAGACATCACCTCCTACGTACTGTCAATTATCAGTAATCTCAGCCACTCGGTATCCTTAAGGATAGACGAAATACCCCGAATGGCACAACGGCCGCACAGAAGAACACAGACGACGGTTTTATTCTCCAAGAATACATGAATGGTCTTTTATCTGACGCAAAAAAACTACTAGAGAAAGAGTCTCTTAACCAGTAAAAGCTGGGTGGAAAGCTTCAGTAAAGGAACCGAAGCAACAAGGAGATTCACTTAAGCGGATCTCGCTTTTGTTAAAACCGCGCTTACTAAACTCATTTTAAAGCTAGAAAATTCGCGAAACGATCAAACAGCGGAATTGATGTCTTTGCGCACTTCAGTAAGGGATACTGAGGCAAACATATCGCATATTAAAGATACATAAACCTCCTTAAAGAACAACATGAAATTATAACTTAATGAAGTTTAAGAACAAGTTGTTAAGAAGAACGATCATGACATCTCCGTCAAATCCATTTGTACGAAACTAAAAAAACTTGAACAAAATGTCCCATCCAACTCGGATCACACCAAACTACTAGCTAGTGCATTTGAAAAACTTTTCGAACTCTTTACAGTCAACTGGGCACTTTGTGTTCTAATGTAGAAAATGCATAACAACTACTGAATTACATCAATTTACCGGCTGTGCACAAGGGGCAAGTATCTTACACCAAGGACGAGCAACTTGAAGCTTCTCACTCCACACCGGAAATGTCCAAGTCCCAAGAAGCAAACCGCAAGACCCAAACTACCAACGAAAAGTATCCAAAGAATACATTTATCGGTAGGCGCGGTGGTTAGCGCACTCGTTTCTCACAAAGTCGACCCGGTCGGGTTCGATTCCCGGCCTGGCCTGTGAGTTAGGTTAGTGGTCACCAAGCCGGACAAGTGGGTTTTCTCCGGGTCCTCCACAATGCAAGACAATACTAGCAACATGTCATAACTTTTTCCACAAACGTTGTAAGAAATATAACATTAAAAACTAAAATCATGTCTTTATGTAAATGACAAAAGATATAAATAGATAAAAAACTGTATGGCTAGTCGGTCCCGGATATTTCGAGCCAATGGGATTTGACTGTATATAATAACCAGCATTGCCATTCAAATATATTTTTATAAGGTAATATCGTAGTCTGGCATTGTTCAGGATGGAAACGCTGTGTGAAGATGTTTATACAGTAAACATAGCTGTATAATAGTATGAGCATAGACGATGCTTGATATCAAACTATTAAGGTAGTTATGAAAGAATATTGAAGTTGTACATATCAACTAGTAAAAACCTTCAGACGACTCGTCTTTCAATAAACTCGAATGTTACTGACCGTTTCGAGGCGGTAGTCCGATAAAGGTACTTTTATACGCGTGAGGTCTGTTTGTGTTGCTTGTACATGTCTGCTACTTTAGTCTTGTTTGAGGCCATTCCTTGTAAACAGGGTTCGTATGTCAATGCTTGACACAATGTTACGTTGATTGTATTATTTAGTTGAACTTATGTCAAGACATGTTTTGAGATAAAAAACAAACAAACAAAAAGTGTACTTATAAGTCGACAGTCCGAACTCGAGCATGCTTTAGGGCATCCAATATTTATGCAAAAAACTATAGAAACAACCTCAGTAGCAAAAAGTGTAAACATAAACCCGGTTTAATGTCAATGGGTAAACGCCAAAGACATAGAACAAAAAATCACAAACCAAGAAACATGAAAGAACAGCACAAAACTCCAAAAACAGCACAGTGCATACATAATATATATACAAAACTAGGTAATCTATGTTTATCAAGGAGGTACCGCCTTGGAATGGTCAGTAAGATGAAAAATTACTGGGGGTTTAAACCAATTAAAGTGCACAAACCTCACTCTTATCCAAATCGATCCGCCCCACATATATATGTTTGAATCAGTTTCAGTATTTATATGTTTTAACTGAATTGATTTTAATTTAATTGATATCATTTGTATGGTGTTTGGTGAAATCCGATAGGAAAAAGAAATAACTGATTCAAACATTTCGAATATCTATGTTCTCTGTTGCTTCTTATAAACTATATGGTTATATTAATTACGAAATCTCCTTTCAAATTTTTTCTTACTTTAAAAAACAACAACAATAAATACAATCAGAACCATATTTTGTTTTGGCGAAAATATAATGCTTGTAAACTATGTGGTTCAAAGGGCACTTGACAAGTAAGTAAAGAAACCAACCACCTGGAGCTCGCTAATTGTCACCAATAATAAATACCACTACCAAATGTGCTTCTCATATAATTACATGATTACGTAATATTTTGCAATCGGCAACCAGCGCCAATTAATTTGAAACGTGTCCATGAAGCTTGAGCTTTTGGCATCTCAATAATATGTCATTGAATCTGTTTTAAATATTTACTTTTTTCTAAGTCAAAAATGGATCGATCTTTGTAAATGAAACACACGAAACAGTAAAGATAGGAAAGTATTTTAATGAAACTCATATACACGTTTACAATGACAATAAAAGGTCAGATGGTGATAATACTGCAACGGACTTCAAAACAACAACAGTATACGAACAACAGTATTGACTGTATAAATGAAAGTATATTACGAGTTTAAACATATAACTCATACTCGCAGTTGATAATTAAGGAAAACAGTTTGTTATCAAACATTAAGTTATGCTTTCCGGTGGTTTATAGAGGTTCATTAATAAAATACATTGTTATTCACTTTTTTCAAACTGTTAAACTATTAATTTGATATTTTACACAAAATGCGCGTGAACAGTCATATATTTACGATAGATCAGTTGACTTTCAGTCAATCGTTTACATTCTGAACGAAACGACCATGTTTTCATATCTTATATGCTTATTGTATAAATGTAAATATGCACATTTCTGTATATGCATAAATCAGCGTGTAAAATAAATTTAATTATAAATGCAATGTAAAGGATATACGGTAATTTCCCGAAAACTTCATATTCATTCATAATTAAGGTGACACTATTTTGGTTATATCTGTCTTATTTGTGTGCTTGTAATTCACGATTTCTAGATGACCTTCTTGTGATATAAGTATACTCTTATCTGTTTACTTACAAAGGACACGGCATGTACGTAGCAACCGCAGCTTTAGGAATGAAATATATCATCGTTCACTTTAACTTACAGTCGCTCACGTAAGCAAACTGTTTTGTTTTGTATACCTATTATGTCCTAGCGCATACACGGCAAGCGGGTAACAAAATAGCAAATGATCATATTTTAGGCTTAATTGAACACAGGACAGGGGTTGTTTTTTTATTCAACTTAGACAGACATCGTGGTTTTAATGATCATAACGATTAACTGTGGAAGATGCCTCGATCACATATGATTTAAAAATCGTTATTGTTGTGTCACTCCCATTCCTGTCTTTTGTATTTTAGTTTCAATAATACAATGGAAACTACAGGTGAAAAACTCGAACTAAAACCCTGTCTAAAGGCACAAGTTTAAGGACCATGATACACTGAACGAGATAAACTAGACTATAGTGTATCTATGACAAAAAGCAACCTAAGCCCCTGGTTATGGAATTGCACACGACGAACGTCACAGATGATATAAATTGAGATAACTCCTAAATAGGATCGTCTTTAGCAATAAGTGTTACAAGATGTTAGACGGAAGAATAGTTTGCCTTTTTAAACTAGTGATACTACTCTGGAATGCCGCCGCTACTGAAAGCAGTTCCGTTTCTGATGAGTTGGCGAAACTAAACAAAGTTGTGGGTGACATTCTTAAAAACCAACACGACAGAGAGAGCAGAATCGAAAGACTTGAAGAGGAAATGAAGAGACTAAATGAGAAACTTGAATCCCAGACTGAGAAACTCGATCGTCAGGATGATGTTATGAAGCAGCAGAAAAGTGAAATTCAACAACAAAAAGCCCGTATTGAAGTCCTCACGCACACAATCGATGAACTGGTGACAATAAACGAACATTCTAATGACGAAGGAACACCGAACGATGAAACTGTTGTTCTTTCCGGTCAACCGAATGAGCACCAAGTAGTCAAGCAGCTCGTTAGACGTGGTATTATACCTATACTTAGATTGTTTAACAGTTTTTATTGTACATATTATAACATTTATTCGTATTTACTAATTGTGTTCAATTTTGTATTTAAAGTGTTGTTTAGGATGGATACATTATATCAATATACTTTATGTTTCTATAGTATTAGAGAACCCTAAGCACAAAGACACAATAGAGTCATAAACAATCGTCGACCGACTTCTGACAGCCATCGATCTCGAATTTGTTGTCAGAGGTTTTAAACAGGTTGGTGGGCGTCTGCAAAAGGTTATTTATGGTTGGCTAGTGATTGACAGAGCATTTAAGTGGACTGTGGTTTTTTGCTGCTTCACCAAAAACTTTTTTTCTTTAATCGGTTAGCAACACTTCGTGGACTGGTATCAGATTGGTAGTCAGTGGCTGCAGAATCAGTCGACGACCTTTCGCCAAACGGTTTCTTAACATTGGCAGCCACCTATAGACACCGGCGATCGGCATTTAAAGCATTAGTTCTTAGTTGAAACATGTAGAAATGTAGTGCAGTGAAAATGGATGAAATATTAAGGGATTTATTGCAGCAACCTAATTTTCAAACGTCCTAATTTGAGACCGTTTGCAAATTGTTGAGCGCCGTTCGAACATCGCAATTTAAGGATTCACACCACAATGAAGCTAGTTCTGTGGTAGCTTCTTTTACAATAATGTTAAAATTTGTTGTCTGATGACCCTATATAATTTTGGTATCTATTAAAAGGTCATTGCTTGCTGGTTACTGATATGTAAAACATCACCAAGAGCAGGCATTATACACAACGTTTTTACATTTTGCTATATATTAGTGTGTGACTTTATTTTAAATATATGTTGTTTTTCTGCATATTAAACCATTGAAATGCTACAAAGTTAATATGGAGTCAAAAGGCACCCTAAATGAATATCTTTTATGAATCGGATACCTTAATCGACAACTAGATGTTGCCTTTCGTCGATTTATCATCAAGCAATTGTAGATGGTCGGACAATGTTTTCAACCGCATCTGCAACCGATTGTGTAACAGATCGGTTAAATATTGGTCGCAAAAACACCGGCTGTGGTTGTCGATGATTGCAGCATTTTTGAATTGTCAGAGACCGGCGATCGTTCGTGGCTCTATTGTAATTTGGGCATATGCTTTTCTATGTAGGGATTTATAACAGTAAAACATGTTTCAAGTATTTTTTTTCTATTTATTTATTTACAGGTGTTAAACTGGTTCGACAGGTGGAGCTTGGAACGGCGGTGGCATTTCTAGCCACTATGGGAAGCCATAACGTTCATTCGGGCCAAAACCAACCTCTCATCTTTGAACGAGTTGTCACTGACATTGGAAACGCCTACAACCCACACATCGGCACCTTTATCGCTCCGGTGGATGGCGTATATTCATTCTCGGTAACTCTGCTCAGCGCAAGCGGTTTCATTTCGCACTACTACATATACAAGAATAACACGGCCATATGTCACCTCACTCTCTACCACCCTTCGTCTGAAACGTACACGTCCATGTCTCAGACAGCAGTCCTGCAGTTGAAAAAAGGCGAGGATGTTTCTATAAGGAACCTCGATGCAGACAAAACAACGTACGGGGACAACTACAGCACATTCTCTGGCTTTATCCTCTGGGAGACATATGCACACCCTGAAATCGTTGGCAAGAAATGAGCTTCTCTGTAAATCAAGGTCTGAATAAAAGTTGAACGTCGTTTTGTTTGTTAATGCAAAACATACAATAACACAATCGAATCTTAAACTAGTACTGCTACCTAAATGTACGCTGTTTAAAGGTGCGCACACTGAACGGTTTAAACGTTGCTCATACCACATATGCATTAGATATCTGTGTAACGGACGACAGGTAACAATACTATCCGAGCGGTCAATTCAATGATGGAATAATTGTAACCATCGAGATATATTATATTTTCTTCAAGACTACATTGTCTTAATGGTTGCAGCCGAATAATTTTTAAAATGATTCTTCAAAATATTTGGTTCAATACCGGTAAATAACTTAAATAAAACATTAATAAAATCACTATAAACTTTGTTTTCAACTTTCAACTATATTCAATTCTGAGCGTAGCTTCACCCTTGCAATTATATAACATTAAATGTCTAAATAGATCGATATTTCCTTTCAAACACCAATGTTTAATTAATTATGCTCTCAGAGAGAGTAGCGCAATATGAGAAGCCACCGAAGTGCCATATTATACGTTGCTACGACAACACTGATTAATCACTTTCACATTGCAAAGATGTTAATCCTACATTGTCCATATACAGAATGTCCAATTCAGGGTGAAACGTCGCCCTATATACTACATCCAAAGGACCAGAACCTAAGCTATTCACACACCCTTTACCGAATGTTGGTCGGGAACGCTGTATTCCGAATAAACGTCTACGTGATCCAAATATTTCACTTACTTGTACTGAATAAAAAAAGATTTGTCATTATTTATAAAATGTGATGGATCATTCAAATAAAATATCTAGTATTCGATTTACAATTATTTCTTGCCTTGTAGGTCCGAAACAATGATTTGAATATTCCGATTATAGGTGAAATCAATGACAACTGAAACACAGTCATTTGATAGGAATGAACTCCTGTTTTGGTGTCATATGACCTGAAATACATTTAGTGGCATAGAACTATTTACTTTTTCTTCCAATTTATCAAAAGGATCACTTTTACCAACAATCTGGCATACAATTACTATGCATTACTGCAGTTTAAAAATGTCAGAAAATCTCGAATGGTCTAAATAGACTAAATTAAAAGTCGAATATTTTCGATTTGAACGTACAGTTTTGAGTACAAAAAACATGCCAAGAAAAGTACCAAAACGAATAATTGCAACAAAACATGCAGCCTAAATGTAAAGTTATAAGGGACTTTACTCATGACGGAGCACATTCCCTTAAAATGACTGTAGTGTTGATCAGTGGATCAGAATACTGTGTTGAAATAAATTTGGGATACATTCGAAACTTTAACAAATTTCTTCAACTTGACGCATATCCGGTGAGATATGTGGTTTTAATTGAATTTTTTAGTGTTATCTTCATGTAGGCTGCCTGTTTTTGTTGCTTTTCAAGTTATTCCATTCAGCAAGGGGATCGTATATTTAACAGACGTTACATTTTAAGTCACTGCTCTATTGTAGCGAACGATGAACAAGCTGGAATTATGAAAGTTCATAATTCTGTTTCCAAGAAAGAAACCCGATCTGGCGTCAAGATAAAGCAACCCGGACGCTGGCACAAACGTTTATCAGTCAACCACGCTACGTACGTGCTTACTTTAAAGAAATACGAACATACAAACACGCGTGTGCTCTCGTATTTTCTATTTAGACCGTAAACACATTATATATATTAGTTTCATACCTTGTTTCTGGTTTAATATAGCCGCCACGTATTATTCTGTCTTACATATCTGTAATATAACATTACTCTTATAGGTTTTGGTCGGAAGAAATAACACCTTCCATGTTTGTAATCAAATTAATCATATTTCATCAATATCCTTTATTTGCAATATTCTAGCATGTCTTTCGTTTATTTTCCTTTTTGTATCGACAATGAAGATTTATTTGAATTTAATTTTACATTTTTAATCCAAATCTTAATAGGAAAAAGTGACATTTTGTCTTGAATTTGTGAAGAACATTCATAATGACGTTTCGGTACTTTATATATTAATGCAGGAATGTTCGCTTGCTAACATATTTCCTAAACTCTTTTTGTCTTGTATGACACCCCGTGTCCAACGCGCTGGGTAAATAATCAAGTATATAATTAGAACATACGTTTAATAAATTGATGAAAAAACGGCCGACTGTCTCACGATAATTTCTGAATAGTCGGAATATAGTATTTATATGCATGTTTTATAATTAACATTAATTATAAATAACTATAAAAAGCTATTTAATTATACTACGAAATAAGTGCGTTCAATTGAATTCCTACTTGGAACAAGAGTCATTAAGCGAACAACAACGTCCGTCTGTTTTTATCTCATCTTATCTTTATTGATGTTATTATTATATTTTGACGTGAAAATCCGCTTTCACAAAGCCATATTGTTATATTCATGGAAACAGTGTTGCCTTGCTTGACATTCACAATTATAGAATTCAGTACTCGGCATTAAAATTTCTTGAAACATGGTATTTAATTGAAACAAATAAGTACATTTTAAAGTCCCCTTTTTCTTGAATTATATCATGAAAGAGGAGATTCTTAGCGAGTGAATCTGCTACCCAAATCAAATCATTGATTGTAAATGACACATTGTATTCATCTTAAGCAGTAGGGGTTAGACATAAAAAGCAAAAAGACATATCCGTTAAAACAAAGATCAATTTAAAATACAGGTAAATCGAACTAATGCCGCCAATAATGTCACCGTAATGATTAGACAACATTAGTTAATCAGAATTCAGTATGTTGATACACGTTGTTAATATTAAATGCGTGTGAACTGTCATGGTTTTTACGCTAGATCAGTTGACTTTCAGTCAATCGTTTGCATTCTGAATGAGCGACCATGTTTTCATATCTTATATGCTTATTGTATGAATATAAGAATACACCAAAAACGTGTAAAAAGGTTTTAAAACTTATTCATATTTAAGGTGACACTATGGCTTTTGTTGTTATAACTGTCGTATTTGTGTGCTTGTAATTCAAGATGTTTTGATGACCTTCGTGTGACATAATTATTTTCTTATCTGTTTACTGACAACGGAAACGCCATGCATGTAGCAACCGCAGCTCTATGAGTGAAAGAGAACAGCGTTCAGTTTAACTAACAGTCGCTCACGTAAGCAAACCGGTTTATTTTGTATATCTGTTACGTCTTAGCGCATAAACTGCAAGCAGGGAACAAAATAACAAATGAACGCCTGCAACTGGACACAGGGGTTGTTTTATTAGCTTTGAAGATAGTGGTTTTAGTGAAAATCGTAACAATTGGTGATGAAAGAGTCCTCAATTACATATAATTCATTAATCGTAATCGTTGTGTCACTCCAGCTTCTTTTTATATTTTAGAGTTAATAATACAATGGAAAGTTAAGGAAAGAGAGACACTAGACTAGGGTGTATCTATGATAAAAAAAAAATGCAAGAAAGCCAGCTATTCCCCTGGTTATGGAATTGCGCACGACGAACGCTACATATCATGTAAAATGAGATAACTCATAACTAGGAATGAGTTGCCATTAGCAATTATTGTTACGAGATGTTAGATGGAAGAATAGTTTTTATAGACTTTTGAAACTGTGGATAATTCTCACGAATGTCGCCGCTACTGAAAGCAGTTCCGTTTCAGTTGAATTAGCGACACCAAACGAAACATTCTTAAAAACCAACAGGAAAGAGTAAGCAGAATCGACAGATTTGAAAAGGAAATGAAGCGACTAAATGAGAAACTTGAATTCCAGACCGGGAAACTTGATTATGAGGATAATGTTATAAGGCAGCGGAAAAGTGAAATGCAACAACAACAAAAAACGTATTGAAGACCTAGAGAACACAATCGATAAATTAGTGACGTATAAACATTCTAATGATGAAGGCACAACGAACAATGAATATATCGTTCTTTCTGGTAAACTGAATGAACACCTGTTTCTTGGCATATTTCAAAAAATTGAATTATATGTCAATGGAAAAATTTTCATAAGTAATTCCTACCGGGAGAATTTCGTCGCGTTTTGCTTTTCATAGTCGCTGTCCGCCACGATGTCACTTTTTCTAAAGCGTAATGTACCTTTGCTTCAGTAAGTTATGAGTTAAATACGTTAAACTTGTTTATAAAAGATTTAAATGTGCATAGGCCAGGAGCGCAATAGTTTTATTTGTGTAGATTTTTACTCATAAATCATCTTTAAAATAGGTTATTTGCGGCGTTAAAAATGCATCTGGAACACTGATATGACTTAAGCCGTGAACAGGCGTATACACTATCGATATACATGTAGAGTTAAAGCGCTTAAAGCGTTAGAAGTCTTTCGGCTGCTACGTTTTGTGAGTATAGTCATGTAATTGTAAAACAAATTAACATCTACTATACACTTCAAACATGACTGATTCGCATTTAGTTTACTACCAAAGAATGACCGCTTAGCTAAATGCATCCCACAAATACATTGGACATGCTTATTCAGTTTATGATTTCTTTCTACAATGGCAGGATCCTCGCAAAGAAATCCACTGGATCGAATCATCTCATTCTATTTATTCCCTATATGTATTGATGTATCTGAATAATGCTATGAACCTACATATATGCCACTCGTGGAAAAAACGAACAGGTATATAACAGTGGCTAATAAATATGCATATGCAACATGCTCATTCTAGGCTGAAAATATTGAGACAAACTGAGAAATATACATACACTTTCCGTTCCATTCGGCTTTACATGACTATATTCACAAATTGTAGCAGACGATTTAAGCGCTTTAAATTTAATTGTAAAAGTGTAAAATATGCGTTGAGTAATGGTTAAAGGTTGGTTGTATGAACTTACACATGTAAATGGTTTGTGTTAATACATATTTACAATCTTAATAAACACTCGTCAAACAAGAGCCGATTTAGGCTATTTTAAACATAGAACAAAAACCTATGAATGAACTACAACCACCAAAAAACTGAATATAGGATCAAATGAAATATTATTATTTCATTTAGAATATTTTGGTTTGACATCTTACCCCAAATGTGCCTTTAATTGCATCTTCAATACGATCCATGTTTTGCCGGGTTTGAACGAGTTATCTGGGAAAATTTCCGGGGAAAAACCTCATGAAACCTGTCTGAATCCGAAGACCCAGATTCAATTTTTAACAGATACAATCTAGTCCCCCCGCTTCAAAAATGTAAACACAGATATTTACATGTTTTTATTTTGATTCAGTACACATTCATTTTGAAACAATTTGCTTATTCTGCTTTTAATATTGCGTTTTGTAACACAGCGATATTAAAATACTTTTTTATTTTTATTTTAATTGCGTAATGTAGCTTATTACTACTATATTAACCGCATAACATATAATGAATATTAATTACAGCGCTACTTTTACTAGCATAATATGCAGAGCGCAGCTCTGTAGCTTTTAGAGCAAATTAGTAACCAGGTTATCTAGATGTAAATGTAAATTAGGCAGTATACTACCGTAGTTCTAACAGCGCTGGGATGTATACGCTCGTGCGCGCATTTATACGTCACATATTAAACTATTTATGTCGAGATTGCGATTTACGGTTATAAGCGCAGCACCCAAGCGGCTTGCAGCCTACAAACGACATAAGCCGTGATGAACTGTTTAATTGTTAACTACTTCGAAAAGAACACCTTAAATGATCTATATATAGCGGTAGACTCATAACTGCCTGAAAGCTTCAGAAGTTAAGTACTAGGGGATTATTCATTATAAATCTTATCTTTATCATAAGATATGCTTCAGCGATTCCATTTAGTCTATTGACCTATTATTTTTACAGTCCTATCAATGCACTCATATACAACTCTAAAACTTAAGTAAGTTTTAAGTTGAACATTTAATACAGTCCCATGTCGTCGGTCGGTGCAAAAATGTGAAATTTATATCCGCAACAGCCCCCAAGTTTCAATATATCGCGAAGCTAAGCGCTATTATATAACCTACTATCAAGAGGTAACTTGAATTATTACCGAAACCATTTACAATGTCTTACGATTGCCATTATTTCTTCAATTCATTGTTGCACTCGGTTAAAGTGGTTGATATCCTTTTAAATGAACGTCGAAATAAACTACTTCAAAGGGAATGATAATTTTGTTTGTTTTATTACGTTTAATTTACTGAAATTAAATAAATTATCATTTTATCTATGGAGTGCTAAATAGTTACCCGCATACTTCTGTGATTTGTTTACGCTTTTCTGTTGAAATACACAGACACACGTTTGCCTATGATTAAGGTGCTCATTGTTTTTCCTATTCAGCGTCGTCTTTCTTATCTTGAACGACATTTAAACTCTTACATTTCTTACCGCATTAGCCTTCCACATGTTTTGTCTTCATTTTTGTATTATTCTTAGAAAGGCATGCCCTTGTTCGACCCTATGAAAACAGTGAGGATGTAACCCCACCCTCTCTTGAGTATCAAATAATTCATTTTTCCCAGAATCCTGCGGGAACAGTATCAAACGATTCTATGACGCGAATATTGCTTAATTTTGAGTTTCTGTGTACTGCGTTACAATCTTCAGAGTTCTGTTCCTGCAAAATCAGCCATATAATGCTTGTTCGATATAGTTATCATTGAAACTTATTTTCAACTTTCTATAACCTCAGCAAAAGATAAAATATTTTAAGACTTCACCAATGGAGATTTTAACAGCGCAATATTTTATCTGTACGCAAATCATGTGCTTTTCTGTTTGTTTTGATCATTTAAATGTCCTCCCAAAGTGGCAGTTGGTAAACACTCATATATATGATATCAATGTTCCCAGAGACTATACGCTGCCTACTTGACAGAAATCATGTTTAACATGTCTGTAGCAATAGAAGAGATATTCGAGAGGCCTTTTTACTCGATGAGATGTGGGCGTCGTCGTATTGTTTCTTAAAGCTGTAGTAACGTAAAGCTTTAAGCCATAACACATTAATTTTCGAACGTAAATATAAAAACTGCGCTCTGTTCTTTTGTCAGTAGTCTTATAACAATAGTTGCAAGACATTTACGCAAATTGGATCAGTCCAAGACGAATATTAACAAAACAAGTTGTCTAAACGGTCAGTCTGTACTGCTTTAATACATCACTTCAAAGTGCGGTAAAATATAAGAAATAGTACAGATCACTTTTGACCTCTTCACATTATAGTAACCTCCCAGTCAGCCCATAAACATTTTATTAACCTCAGCCTTCGGCCTCAGTAGTCTGTCCTTTTTTTAAATGGTGGTTTTATAACAAAAAAAAACATCACATACTTATTGTAACGAGAGAGTGTCAAGCATATTTTATACGTTACTTAGTTGTTACCTTCATTTTTTATTTTATTGTCTTTTTTTTAGTTTTACATCGTTAATAATGCACTAAGGAAGTATTGCAGTAAAACAGTGCACGGCTGAAGATAACCTATTTGACACCAATCGAAACTTAAACTCTAAATAGCGATATTGATGAAGATAGCAAAAGTAGACACTTTTAATATAGGTTAATGAGAGAAAAAATAGGAGGCTTTGCAATAAAACGTGCAATCAAATTATAAATAACAAAAAAGAAATTCCCCCAAAACTCAAGTTTTATCTGCTTGCAAAATCAGTTTAGTTCGTATATGTGTCTCCATGATAGTCGGGTAATCTCTGCCTATATACCAAATCTGTGTTATAAATTGCCCTTGCGTCACAATGCACTCATTCATTCCATACCGTCCTTACCACACACGATGCTCATAAATAAGCCCATAAGCACCGACAAGAGAACGTATATCATTTTTCAAATATTAGGTTTACATTGTACCTTACAATGAATTAACTGGTTATACAGTTTGAACATTTACTTAAACAGGGGAGCTTTGTTTCTTAACCATAAATATATAGTTGAAAACAGTGCATTCGGTATGAGTTATAATAAGAGCTATGATAAGGACACAGACGATTATAAATATATATTAAACCAAGCCGGACAAATAGGTTCCCTCCGGGTTATTCGATTCCCCCACCAACACAAAACAACCTTCACGCGTAACATCGTGCCAACAAGAATGAGAAATATGTTATTGTTATAATTCGTTTCACAATCGTTGTAAAATTCATAAGTTAAAAACTAAGTATGTTTCCGGCGCAGATAGAAACATCCACCCGAGGGCAAATATGGAAGCCGGTAACGCAGCTTGCTCGAGAGTCGAATCTATGCCAGGAACACATTATCTTGCATATCTGTAACTTTTACATTAATAAAACTTGTCTTTAAAAAGAAGGGTTTTGTTACATTTCACCATAAACGAGTTACGTTGTTTACTGACGCCATGGCGCCAAATCACTAGAAATTAATAAGTTTATAAGAAAAGCTCTTTTGCTTTTTTTAAAATATCATAAGTATGTATATTTTTAAATCGGCACCTTTAATATTGCTGTTGACTCACCAGACATGGGGGTGTAATTAATAAAATATATCGTGTGTTTCCGGTCTGGATCGAACCATCCAACCCGATGGCATACGCTTAGGCCGGCGTTTCCTCTGAACGGATTGTCGATCCGGATCGGAAACAATATTGATATTTTTTTCCCGCTTAACTCACACATATTCCCGATTTGTGGAAAAGTGACGAAGAAAAACTATTTCCGAGAGTGAACACGTACCCGTCTCGACCTGAGGTCTCGACATATACGTGTTTATACACCGAATTCGACGTGATACAGGTCACTAGAAAATCGTCCTATCGAAATATCCCCTGTACATTTGTTCAGGGCGAGGTGGAAAACAGACGAACGTATTTGTATACGTTTTCATTGCATATTCACGATGCGTATATATTAAACTGAAATGTCGTATATTTACAGATTTATTGAGAAGGACTACTCAGATGCAGGCGTGAACGCTCCGATTGATATTGACAGAATAAGCCTCCATTATGATAAGTTATCGTCTGTTGTGAGAGTAGATCTTAGAAACCCTGAAGATGAAAACAATATAGTTCCTCCTTTAAAATTCATGTATACACGAGATCCATTTGAGCGGATTTGGTCTGCCTATTAAGATAAATATTTCTTGCCTGATTTCTGGTACACGGCCTAATGCGGAAATGACGTCACTTTTGCAGAACTGCTAGAATTCATTGCCATCAACGGTCATTTTAATAACAGCGAAAGACGTGTGAATGGGCATTTTCAGCCGACAGGGCTTAGTTGCAACCCTTGAAAATATCCATTTGACATTATCGGAAAAGCAAAAAACTTTGCTAATGACGAGGGTTTGATTCTCGCTAGTGCATGCTCGTTAGGTTAGGTTAGTGAGGTAAACATATCGACCGAATATTGACAAAAGTTAATTCTTTGGTTTATATCAAAGGCATGCTAAATATGTATAACAACATGCCAGACGTTCCAGTTTTATCAACGTCAACAGACGATTGTGGAAAGTATTTCAGTTTAATGACTATCATATTCTTTTATTATATGAGTTAATTAAACTCGGCTTTTTGCAAGTGATATTTTAAGTTCTTAAAAATTCGGAAGATCTTGTTGAATTCCACTACTAAACTATAGTATTCACTATTCACATTAATTTGTATTATAAGGTTAATTTTAATCAGGTTTAAGGAACTACGTTCGACGGATTTATAAAGGGCAGATAACACCAATCCAAAAGTGACCTCTCAGTGTTACCTCCCTCTGTCTTTTTACTTTTTCTGTTTAACGCATGGCACTGAATACAAGCCTGGCTATACCACATCCATTAAAGGGGATTGTGATTTCAAAAACATCACTGAACATGCTGAATCTACTTAATCCACTTTTTTGTTCACATATTCACCCCATTGTACTCCGACGAGTTTTTCGAATACCTAAGGTCAACAATTTATTTTTCTTATATGAAACATATTTTGAACTTGTTTATATTTAGTACATAAGTGGGTATTTATTCAAATATATGGTAAAGGGGTCGTTAAGTACAAGAAATCAGTATGGCTTCGTGTGCAAAACGGTCAATTCACTACAGAATATATAGGGAATTAATTTGTTGGTCTCTCATCTTTACTGCACAGACCTTTCCACAATGCGAAACAAGTATTCTCATTTCTAAGCAGACGTGCCTATTTTTACCATCTGTATTTGATAAGCAAGTTAACAGAGCAAAACAATTTGATGAACTGTTTTTGTATTACAAACGTATGCTATTATGCAAACAAAGCTTGATTAGAACATTATAAATTATCTTATGTTGTGTATTTCTTGTATTTGAGGCCTTTAAAGATTAACAACTAATGCGCAGTTGTGTTCATGATTGACAAACAATTGGCATGAATTTCAAGTTTATGTTTACATAAATTGAATAAACCATTCAAATTTTACAATCATCGGAACATAACCTCGTTCCTGTATTCAGTGCAGTGCTTTCAGTCCTCTGATAACAACATGCTTTCAACACTAGTTTTGAAATAAATTAAAAGTTTAACATTTCTTAAAAATATATTGTTTAGGCAGTGGTATATATATTCTAGCGCTGAAAACGTTAAAAACATGATTGGAAATTTAAAAGAACTTCTATCTGCCAGAAAGGACATTATAGAGCAAGTAGGGGCCATTTATCGTGAGATTAAAACTGCGGAAAAAAAATACAGAACAGCTAATATCGTAACAAAATCTGTGTCCATTGTGTCAGGAATTATTTCCGTGGGACTTGTGATCGCAGCACCATTTACAGGTGGGCTAACTGGTACAGCTGCTGTTGCTGTCACTGGGCTAGGGCTGGCTGGGTCATCTGCATTATTACTAGCAACATTCCTTCAGCAAGTAACGGAGAATGGGCTGTTGCAACAGTTACAAGAAGCGATTGCACGAGATCAAGCAGCTACAACGCGTTTCAAGCATGCTTTACGGGCCGTCAAGGAGGCACAGAGTTTAGTGAGGAATACTGCAACTTTCATTTCCAGTGCAAAAAGGCTTGCAAAATCTGCAGACGTTGCGATGGATACGATGCCCATTGCAAAGATGGCAACCACAGTTAGCGATTTCCTGACAAAAGTTAACTTTGTTATCACCGTCGTGATGATTCCAATGGACTTAATTTCCTTAGTTGATGACTTAAAAAATCAAAACGAGGGTCGATTAAGGACCTTTGTAACACGAGTTTCAGCCATCCTGGTTGTTCTTAAATCAGATTACTCTGATTTAGAAATGGTCGAAAATGAATATAATGAATTGTTCCCGCCGACAACTGGTATCTCTGTTTTATATTTATTTTAATTTATTACTTTCATATAAATGGTCAGATTCAGAGAAATTGATTTCATCAAAAGCTATTACCAAAATAGGAATGCAATCGCACGATTTAAAATAAATTACATGTACATTATTGAATATTGCCTAAAATAATTGGGCCGAATTGCTTTCATTATGTCGGCGAAAGTTTTGTTTTGCTTTAAATAAGTCATTTAATGTCACACGTAAAGAGATAAAAAAAATCTAAAACATAATTGTAATAATTGCCGATCTGTTCAATTCCAGAGGTGCCTGTTTTGCAACCAGTTAAAGAGGGATTGTGAATTGAATTATGAAACTACGATTCATAAAAGCGGATAGCATCACAATCGCAAAGAGAATGCAGTTTCTTTTTACAATCAATTTAACAAAAGAACGGTTGTTTAAACATTATTTGAAAATCTTGAATCAATGACTTATTTCGTTTGTTGATTTAAGTGTGATTGTCTCTTATCAGCTTGATTCATATTTTGATTTTTATATATCATGCTGTGCGTTTTATATGTTTTTGTACATAGCAGATTATCATATTTGATCATCATTATCATACTAATAAATTGTTATCGTTTATTATTATAATTGTCATTTTGCTATTTGGGATACATCGTTCCAGACAACGGGAGAAATAAAATACAAGTGCATACCAATTATGTTTCAAATGCACACTACTACGTTGACTGATAAGTTCGCATGTTTGGATAAAAGTTGGACTGACTGTCGCTGTAGATTGATGACTTTACACAGGGATCTATTAATCTGTTGATAATTTTGACATGACGTTAAATCGGATTTAGTTTGCGTTCGGTAGTAAAGTTATTTGCTTAACAATTTTGTTTGTCCGGATACGACACCGTTTACTCTTTTTTTATTGGATATGAAAATTGGAGCGACTCGACGTCATTTAATTCTCATACATTATAGCATTTGCTAGATTTTACATATTTATGATAATGCTGTTATCATTGTGCATATCCTATCTATAAGTTAAATAACATACATTTATCTACATAACTATAAGCTGTAGATCTTCAACTCATATCTTATCATATGTTATGTGTTTGTATTTGAAAAATTCTTATTGTGTTGTAGTTGTTTTTTTGTGGTTGTTTAACTGTTAAAAATTCATAGTACTTTTCATAATCATAGAAAATGGTTTCCTGTTTTGGAGGAATAAATTATATATTTCTGCCTGTTGTTTTCCCCAATGATATCCAAGTGCTACAAAAACAGTTCGACTCTAAGACTAATTTTATCAACGCGGCTCTAGCAATCGATTTAATTGGCCTAAAGTACATAGTTGGTTGGTTGGCCATATTTATGAAAATAAGTACGCTTTTAAAAGTATGCTTAAATCTAATCTTAAATCTAAGTATATATTAAATTTAACTTTTCACTTCGACACACATTTTCTGTCTGAATTGTTACTAGACTGAATATTTACACACAGTGTTCATGTACAATGATTCTCTGAAGTATGTTACAATAACAGATATTATCTTATCTTACCTGATTCAGATAAGACTATAACAAAAGTGAAGTTGAAAGTTTTAGTGATTTTCCTATAGTTTCGTATTGTATAGGTCATCCGATATAGGGAGTTACAGATATTTGCAAACATAACTCATCATCGCTCAACTATGGTATATATGTACATGTATACCCTTTATTTCCACTTATCTGTGATTAAACATATAACGTTATTAACAAGGTAATTTAATTAATAGAATGCATTATAAGATATTTTGATTTACTTACTTATGAAGGTGATGTATTTGCGTATTTGATATTTATGTTTTTTTTTTGTTTTTTTGGTTGGTTAAGTTTGTAATTTTGTATGTATGGAATCACCTGAAGGCACTATATTGTATATATATTTATCCACATGGGCTATGACCTTCTGGATATTCTGTAAACAAATCTTGAATCTTGAATCTATTAAATTATCTATTCATTTTGTTTTATTTCTTCAAATATTTCTTTTCAATATTTTTTTTCTAGTTTACGCTTTATATATCAAGGCCTGCAACGGGCGAAGCGTGGTTAACAACCCGGACGTTTTACAGATACCCTCAAATTTTCAAGGACTATCGACATGGCGTGTTAAGGTATTAGCCATGTAATACATCTCGGGAAACATCGGGTAACATCGTCATATATCGCCACTCGCCGTAACAGATCGCGGCGAACATCGGATGTATTCGGCCTGTACCGGATGTTGCTATTTTTAGAAACGGAAGGTATTTCCCCGCTATTCATAGGTCAATAATGGAATTTCTACATCGTAGTATTTGGAAACTGGGTAAAGTACCTGAAGGGGCATGAAAACCAAATCAGCATTGACTAAGCATTGAGAAGTTATCATCTGTGCAAACTCTACAAGTACAAATGCATGGGAACAGACCAGACTTCAAATGTTGAAGAATGATGAATTATTGTGATAAAATCTAAATGTTAGAAAACCAATGACATAATGAAACAGATGGTCAAACATATAGACATCAAATTTGCCACAGAGATTGTTAACATGTCATAATATTAAAATAAAATTTGTTGAGAATTTTCACTTTGATAGTTTTGGAGGCCGGTATTTCTGCCCGCTTAGTGTTCTTATTTTTACACTCATTGTTTTTAAAACTCTGTATTCAGAGATAATATCATAAATAAAATGCATTTTTTTTGAAAGAGTACATTTTATGAATAAGTAAAATTAGGCTTTATAAATTTTTACAAGAAAAAGGTCGATTTTAAAGCATTTTTAGCTATAAAATTGTATGGTTACATGACATTATGTTTATTTTCTTTAAAACTAGACGGTAAACTATCATAAATTTCCTTTTAAATTGTTCAATAGACATCATAGAAAATATCTAAAATGATTTCACCAGGTTACCTTATACTTAACTATTTTTTTATGAATTTTATAAAATTGCTACATATTTTCAAACATCGAAAAGCTGCTCTGTTCCGAAGAGCCACAAGATCAATCAAAATGATTTTTTTTTCTCATTTCTATCAATATTGTGTTCGTTTGAACTTTAGTGTTTCTGTTAACTGAAGTTTATCTTACCAGAAACACTTGTGTTTATTTCATAATCTCTGATAATACGAAAATATTTCAAATATAGACAAAATATTTACTTCGCTCTTTGTAGCCCTTGAAGCTTGGGGGTCAGTGTAATGAAACATAAATAACTTTTTTATTCACGGTAAAAAATCTTTAGAATTTAGATAAAAGTCCCAAAGTGTACCGTGATTATAACTATGTTGATGGTTTAAGCTTTCAAAAAAGTGTGTATTTCATGGCTAATACCTTAATAAATTGCAATCACAGGAACTGATTAATGCTTTTAAATTTAGGTGATAATTATCAAGCTATCTATGATGCCATGTTTAAGAAGCCTCCTATGATTTAATTCAAATAAATTTTAAACTGGGAATTCCTTATGTCAAACTGTATGATAGCATTTACAAGAACAATTTGTCCATTAGTTGCACGTATCTTAATTCTTCTTAAGCTCACAATAAAATGCATTTAACAATTCATATGCATACAGTATCTGGAAAATAAGAAAATATGCCATTGCAGGACGATAGCCGAATTATGGATTATTATTGACTAAGAGAAAACTTGGCTTCAAAATAATGTTGATAAAATGTAAAGGAACAGACCACACATTGGATCTTCTATATTCGTATTGTAGATAAATAGCAAAAAACACTTTTCTCGGGACGGGTAAATGAAATACAATTTACCTTTTCATTCTGTCGGAAATATGACTATACAAGGAAAAAGGGGAAATAAGTTGGAGTAATTAAAACAAAACTTATGAAAATTGTTCAAGTTATTAAAGTCACCATTGCTCAGCAATATATGCAGCACTGCGCTTTTGAGTTCTTGGACATACTGTTAATATGTTGTGAAACTTGCATGACGTCATTATGACGTAACCACCTACCACGAGTTCTGCTTCCTACACTTATCAAATAGTTTTTTGGTGCATAGGTCAATGTATAAAAATGAAATTTAGATCTACAAAATATATATGTGTGACATGAGACGTCTACTAGCCCTCTACTTCGTTCAGTAAGTACACACAAACGTGTGTCTAAGAACGTTCGTGGCTCTTTCGTATAACAGAAAATACCACCTTATGGGAACTGCACAATACTTGTACATGGTATAAGATGTATGTTACATGCAGCTGCATACATGTATGTATATTTTCAACATTAGAGAGGTTGCAAACCATTACGTCTACTTGCACTTGAACGTGTGACAACCCATACTAGTAACAGTAGCATTTGGCCTAAAACCTCGTTTGCAAAAATAGCTTTCCACGTGTACTGGTAGACTTACCGACCCTTGCAGAAAAAGAGTTGGTTGCACGAGCTTAGAGTTACCTTAATGATACTTGTATGGCATGTTCTGTTTATCGATTAGGAGTTCACATGTGAAAAATGATTAAAGTAGCGTTTTGTAACGCCTTTCTATGTATTGCACAAAGAAGTATTGTTTAAAACATATTTTTATAAATCATATTTTTATAAAACATATTTTTATATATGACAGAGTAAATCCTTATTTAACGTCATTCAGAACCTTTTCGCTTTCAGCTCTTAGAATGTACCTCCGAGGAATTTCCACAGATCAAAAGCTGTTTTTTTAGGACCAAAGCACAAACTCCTCACAGTGTCAGTTTTTATTTCGGATGTGAATATGAGTTACTCCCCCCCACCCCCTATTTTTTCAATATTTACATCATCAAAAATCCATAAATCATTGTTGATTGGATCGTCTGGAACATTTCAACACAAACAAATATTCATATTTTTGAAAGGCAAACGAAATTTCAACTAATCTGTGATAAAATGTTCCTTCCTAAATTTTCCCAACTCCCTTTAACACCAAACATGTTGTAACGGATGCATGTTTCACTCTTGAAAATTGTTTCAAAATGAAAAAGAGACATTTTATTTTTTTTTATTTTTGGCCTTCCCCACCCGGCAAACATGTAGCGTTAACGCTCCGTTCCATCGCATAAAAACCTCTCCTGGTTTAAATGTCAGCCATTAAATAGTAAAATTAACAAAATATATTTATTCAATTTGTAGGCTTAAAGTGGTGGAAATGTTTTGTTAGAAGATAACTTGTTTGGAAATTGTTACATAATTGTTACATAATTATTTGGTGTTATGGTGTTACGTGCCTACTCATTTTTGGCATAGTAAACTATCCCCATTATAAAAGTGTAGCGAAACCGCATACATGCATGATTACCGCCCTTTGTTATAAATTGGCCATTAACAGAGTTGAATATCTGGCCGCGCTTTTTAAACGTTAGTTTTATATTACAGACTTATTTATTCAATACAACTATTTTATCATCGACAATAATAATTTAAGGAATCATTTTAAACATTATTTATTAACCGGGAGTTGTTTTCATCGAGAGTTTTAGTAAATATAGAGCTGACTCTTTTCAAGGTTTTGTTAAGTGGAATTTTCCCTTTTCACACATATTAATAATGAACTCGTACACCCGGGGAGAGCTTCGCTTAGCTGATATACTCATTCTGTGTTAGACCGCCGTCGAGGTAGCTTCGAGCAGTAAATCGGAAATCGTCGTTTGAAGGCAATAAATTAGATTCTTGACCCTCTGGCTGTTTAATATTAAACACAGAGCACTGCGATCTGTGGGATGAAAATGCACCATGAACATCTATAGGGTAATCTGGCGTTTCAGTTCAAGTAGCCAGATAAATAGAGCATTGCGATCTAGTCTGGTGAATAGAGCTGGTGACTAGAAACACTAGTAAGCCTCATACCTGGCATCTGTGTTGGCCCTGTGGCACTGCCATCTGTATGCTGGCAAAGGTTAAAATATTTTGCATCGCCAATAAACAAGCTCCCGTAAGAGAAGTCCATACATTTTAACGTGATTGAACTTATATAAAGCAATGAGTAATCTTCGAAACCTGATCATTTGGTGTATAATGTTTTAATTTAACAATCAATTTTTCAGTCATTTGTTTCAATCATAAGGCAAAGTAGCATGAAGAAAATTCATAGAAGAGCGATCCATATAGGCTCTATTGAACATACAGTCGGCACGTTACAATAGACCCGTTCGATCGGGGTATTTAAGCGCAACACTATTAAGTTTTGTGTCTAGAAAATGATGAACTAGCTTTGAAATATTCACAATGTGAACAAATTTATGGATAGTAGCGTTCCCATGGAGCACGCCAAAAATACGCCATTTTATCCAAAGTATTCTTTTTATTTTCCATATTTGTTCGCATTTAATCTTACTAGAAAAAATATGCTAAATCGCCCCAATTTCTCGAAACTTCTTAAGTCCCTTATAACAGGATTAAGCTAATCTCACTATTTTTGTTATTCTATAAAATGTGCTATATTTACTTCTTCAAGAATTTTTAGAAATTATGTAGGAATAATCTGTATGATTATCAGAATAAACCATTTTTCATTTACCAAAAAACATTTTCAGTATGCATTTCGGCTAATTGAAATAAGCGACTTAAGCCTGTTAAGCTTAAGAAGTTTCGAGAAATTGGGGCCTGGTGTCTAAAGTTACGTTATTTCTATGATTTGATACGAGTTTGCGCCGAGTTTTGCAAATTCAGGTTTATATTCGAACACTCACAAAGCTGTGACGTAACATTCCTGGAATCTTTAATGCCACGCTTAACACTCGCAATTACGTGTATAGAATACATGGTAAACTATGTAACTGAAAAATATATGTACACTTAAAAGTCCATTTTGTTCTTGCATTTTATCATAGAACAGGAGACACTTAACGAAATAATTTGGAAGCAAATTCAAAATGTTTTTTTTTCTTCGCTTAAACACATAAGGGTTAAACATGAAAAGTCACAAAATTTCCCTCTCAGTTTTAATGTTTAAACAAAGTTCAAATTAAAGCACACACAAATCGACAATAAGGCCACCTGAATGATTTGACAACAACAATAACACAATGTTAGGAAGGTTAAGAATGATGGGGCATCATGCTTTGCATTCATGACGTCGACGTATGACGTCAACGTCCGTAAATGTCAGTTAGTTAGTATTTCGAACGTTGATATACGTAGTCTTACAAAATATACTGTAATGAACAAACGTTCGGGTTTGTAACGCCTTGTCTGTTTGTATATAGCCATGTTAATACAAAATGCGTGTAAATAAGCATGGTGTCTACGTTAGACTTTTAGTCCATCGACCGACAACGGTTGATCGTTGGGATTCCGTATAAGCGGCACTGACTAACATCTTGAAGTTGTTGGGTGGATCTTGAACCATACACTGGCAAATTTTTAGCACAACTGTCCATTTATTTTATGTTTAAACCGATCAATTAGTGCTCGATTGAGTAGTTTCATTATGTTGTTTGCAACGCATTGCTACCGATCAAACATTGCATAAATTACACGTCCGTCACGAAAATGAATGACGTCGCATTTCAGATTTGGCGGTTTGGTTTAATAGTTAGATGATCAAATATATGTCAAATAAAATGTAATTTCCAAAAAACCTCACATGCATTGTAAGAACTTGTATATACGTAAATAACGTAACTTTTTGCGTTTTTGACGCCATACCCTTACCCACATCAAGTATGTTTTTGACGCTACATAACATCAATGAAGATCAGTTCACCTACATATTAGAGCAGGTAAGAGCATATATTTTACAAAAAAAACACACTTTTGACTGTTTTTTTTTTTGAAATATCGATATTTAAACGCCATGTCGCATGACTTTTTTGTCGAGTAAATATAAAATGTTATTTTAACCTACACTCGTGACTGATGAATATTTGTTTTCAAATATCGATATTTAAACGCCTTGTCGCTTGAATTTTTGCCATGTATATATAAAATGTTATTTTACTTACAGAAACAATTAATGAATAGCACAAAAAACTAAGTGGAAGGAAAGGATATGCTGCGCACACATTTTCGCCTGTCCTTAATACTTTGAATCGGCCGCAGAACACTTAACGATAGACATAACGGAAGAAAGCTGTTAAAAACTCAGTCGACGTTTTTGACGTTATTTCAAAATGCATGATCGAAATGGACATCGTTTAATAGGTTGTAATTTGTTATGGGACGATGAAAAAAATATAATCGCTGCTCAGTTGGACAAATGATGGAAAATAAAGATTTTGGACTGAGTTGACTTGAGTTGAGTAATCGGCATTTAAATGCTGATTTGTTATAATTGTAAACATTTCTTCAAAAGTGGAAAGGAAAAATGAGATTTTGATAACTATAAATTCAGAACATTCAACAAATGCTTGTTAAAACCAGATTGAAACAAAATCTTACAGAGGACAGGTCCACGCGTATATTATTAGTCAGAATAATGTGTGAATTAAGTGTGATACAAGTACTATTCATGGAGAATGTATGCACCAGTTCTGATCGAGGGAACAGACAATTTGTGGATATTTGTTTAAATAACATTTATATTTACAAGGGTTAGAACTCTTTTTTAATCTCTAAATGTAAAATTATACAATAGTCACTACGGCATCATCATACACACTTGTTCTTTGTTAAAGATGTTGGTTAGAGCCAACGGCACATCTGAATGTAAAGGATGGTGTCTTACATAATAATATAAGATGTAAAATAATAACGAATAATTAAAATTTCTTATGGATTCAAGTTGATTTTAATGTAGTTCCTTTGTCCAGCCAGGTTGTGATTGCAAGTGTGATTTGCATGATTGCGGGATAGTGTGTGAATACATCTCCAGAAACATACGGGATGGTGCTTAAAGACCCTGTCACACTGTCAAGACTTGTATCCACGAGTTACCACGAGTGCTGGTGACTTATAACTCGCCAAAAAATGACACGAGATGACCGCGGATTCCGATGCTGGGTACATCAGTTCGACACCTGCTCGAGTTCTCTTCCATGTGAATACGAGAGTAGTACGAGTTTCTTCTGTTAAACCCGAGTTTAAGCAACATCGTGTGTACGACACTCTTTCGACAATCACAGATATTTCTACGAGTTATGCCGATATGTGCACAATATCATGACGAGTTATTAAGAGTGAGCTAAGAGAATGTACGAAAAAGGACGACACATGGCGAACTGGGTAAAAATACAGATGGTGCTGCACATCAAGACCAAATTCCAGTTGATCAGCGTAGGTGACGCTTCGTAGAAATTTAAAGGTGTTGTTTGTGCAGGGGGTGATGACTCAACATCTGGTTCCACGCCACCATTTGTCTAAACGAAGCCTTTCCTTTTCTCTTCGAAGGCATGAATAGTCTAACAATGGTTTATCTCTTGTACACACAGTGATGTTTACTGGTTGGAATCTTAAGAAGAAATGATGCAGTGATTTTTCTTGATATGATCACATTGAACTCGCCGGAAGTCGCAACAGTCTCGAGGAACATACAAACTCACAACAACTCGAACGAATCTCAAGCAAAGATCGAAATAATATCCCCCTGAGTCGCTGCTGAACCCGTACATTGTCGAGCGACTTTTAGACGCGGCGAGAAGCGACAACAAGTGAAGACATGTGTATCACAAGTGTTCGAGTGTGTTCCCCTACCACATGTCTTCGATATGTGTACCAGACGAAAACTCGTACGACAATTTTTGACCGTTTAAAGTTCTCGCCACTGCTTGCCGAGTACTTTCTTTATGAGGAGACATGTCTTCAACATGCCACGACAGGGAATCGAGTCCAGCACGACACCTGAAGAGTTTAGGCGAGTTAAAACTCGCACCAACTCGAAGCCCAAAGTCGCCAAAGTGTGACAGGGGGTTTACAGTGGCCAGCCCCAGGCAGATAGGATCCCAGCCGACATAGGCTGAGATATACCGACATTGTTGCCCAGCGTTATCTTTAAATGTTTTTGTCATTGTTTGTGACAATTGTTGTGCCTAGATAATAGGTAAAGCATACATTTACATTTACACTGAATTAAGAAAATCTGAATCAAAACTTTATAGTTACTGTACTGTCTGTCCATATGTCTGTTCGTCCGTGTGTCGATTTTGTACAACCTTGTCTCGGCAATAACCCGGTATTTTTTTTTTATTAAATTTCATTTAAGAAGTGTAAAGGTGTTTCACGTATTCAAATCTCTTTGGGGTCAATGTTGTAAATTATAGGCTCATTAGTATTATTGATATCAATACTGTTGTGTCTTTGTTAACATACATGGGATTTTTATAAAACCTTTTATTTAAAATATGATATATATTTCGTTCTAATGGCTATACACGAGTCAAGAACCAATAGGGGGCATTTATTAGGTTTCAGATCTGTTCTGTAACAGCTCTGGTTTTTTCATAATGATCGTATTAATTAAGTAAATATAAGCTTTATCGCTTTCAAAATTTTACAATACGAACTTAACCATACTTAAATAACACTCTAATTTATAATTAACGTTTTACCTAATTACTCTACTATTTATACTAAAGTTTCTTAATAAACATATTATCACAAAATGATATTTGTTCATAATGCGTGATTTTTCCATTTTAAGGTGCACCTGTTCAGGAGTATATGATTGGCTACATTTTGGTTGCGTGTTCATTCTGGATACAGGAGGGCATTCGTGCAATTCCATGAAGCGCGACTAGCTGAATATAAGTTTACTAAACGGAACTTATTTCTCATGTTCCCAGAGACAATACTGTTTAGTAACTCTAATAACTTTCACTTAAATAATTTTCGAGTGTTGCCACGTTTCAACTGAGAACAAAAACTACGTCAGACGAGCGCGGGCATTCAGACCGCGGCACTGATGTTAAAGAAAGAATATCTAAGGGTGTTTACCCTAGTTTAGCGCTAGTACTTGACACAAATTTATATATGGATGCTTTTACAATATTTTCAGTTTTCATTTCTTGTAAGCTTTGCTAACCAGTTCAGATAGATTCCGTTCTCGGGTTATCGCTTCAACTCTGATATTTCGGTTTTACTGTTTTATGGCATTCAGAACATATATTATGTAAAGCAACACAGTATTTCATAGATCACCTAAAACAATTTCTTTACTGGGATTCATATTTCGTAAACCCCAAATACAACTTTTCGATGTTATTCTTTGTTGAATTTATCACGAATCTCGCGATGTAGTATTGTTTTGGAATATAAATATATAGGCTGTAGCAAATACACGTAAGTTGGAGTATTTGTTTAACGAACACTGTTATTGTGTTTGTAGCTGACCATAGTAGTCAAAACCGACCTTTATATACCACACCACCCTAGACAGGTTATGCAAGTACCAGACGGGTTATGTAATCTAAGTAAATACACCTGTCCCTGTTATCGGTATTTTAAATCATTGTTATTCATTTTGCGTATGACTATTTAACAATGGGTATTGTTTGATTTACACTGCAATTACAGGTGTACAGGTCAAAGAATCAACTGTTGATAAATTAAAATTAGAACTGTTTCACTTTGATAGACTATGGTGGGTTTTATGATAATAATTGCTTAGAAATTCTAAATGGTTTCACCTTTTACAAAGAGATTGGCCATGTATAAGATGGCAGAGTATGTTGCTCTTAAAAACCGTGTCTAAAGCAAGTACTGTTGAACTGTGTTGAAAAGTACAGTTTTGGTTTCAAAATTTGTGGTATGTAGCTTTTTCCATGTAAAATAAACTTTTTATGCAAGAAAAAGTCATTCACTACTGTACCGAACTGAAATATATGCAATGAATTGAAATGGTTCATGCTCATACTTATAAAAGATATATGAAGGTTCCTCCGAGCTTCTTGTGTTGCAGTGTTAGCTGATTTAGGGAGATCAGCCATGCATATTATGCCTGCGTGGCATTGTTTGAAATATCAGATCAGAATATTAAGTATGAAGAAAGATCAGTTTGCTAAAAATGTTACGATGTGCTTTGGGTGTAAAACACTGAGACTGGTAATTTTATATTACGTCAAATGTTTCAGATGGAAATAATGATATTTACTAAAAAAGAGAACGTTAATTTTGGGGGACTAAGGAAAACGAGAATGGCCATAATTATGCACTGAAATGAAGTAATTCTTTTAGGTATTTTACTGGTATGTAAGCCTACGTGGTTGCAGTCATCAACAACTGATGGAGTATGACCTGATGTAACTATTCGATAGCATGCATGTATTGTGAAAGTACATAGAGATTACATAATCTTAACCGGGTTATCAATAACATTGGTTTATAAAACAATTAAATGTTTGTTTCCAGTTACATGATACACTTTCAACAAGGTTGTATGCAAATTATCACCCAGCCAAATATCGAATTTTCTGGCAAGTTTTTTTCAACATCAATTATTCTTACCCCAAACTGGTTATAAATTTCTGTTTTTATGAAGATTGCATTTATCATATTCCAGATAATATCATCATATCATATCATATCATATTTCACAGATAAGAGTGGAAGCCATGTTTAGCATTGAAACGAATTTCAAGACAAATATACAACTCTTGCTTATGAGCTATCTTTCACACGCTTGCTTATGAGCTATCTTTCACACTCACACAAAGATCTTATTCGTTAAATTAAAACTGTTGCATTTAAAACGCCACACAAACATTTGGTATGGCCTCTTTTGTCTGTCTATCAAAACGATTAGAAACAGATAAATATATGTTATCAGTTATATATCAAAGTCTGAAAACAAGTGGCGCACTAGGTAAACCGAAAGTAAAAAGCAATAAATTGTTATGTTTTATTTAGATTTGAATACTCATAGCTGATTTTGCCAGACAGGAAAACCTTTAGGACAGTGAACAATTTTGCGCAGTGTAATTGGATATAGCACGAACGTTTTAGCCCACATTGTTCATCCACGTAAGCAATTAATATTAATTAATCTTTACTATACTATAATATTTTAACATAGTTCACTAATCATTTGTTAAAGAACCATCCTTAAATGACTGAAAAGACAAGTAGAGAAGTATCAAGTGCAATGCGATCATGTATATTGCACAGGTTGTAACTATAAAACTCCTGTCACACTAGTGCCGCAATTAGACGGCGTCCAAGAAAAATCAAGAACGCCTATCTGCGCGCAGTTGAATCGCAAGCATCTCCTTGGTAACACAGTGGCATGTCGACTGATCGCGGTGGGATCGCTTATTACGCCGAGCGACGGCGCACTTCGCTAGTGCAGTGCGCGCGCCGTGGCAACTCGCCGCAGTGGAGGCGCCATGATATACCTATGAGAGCGCAGAAAGTCGTCATTTAGAACTCCGTAGGAGTGCGGTAGAACGCCATGGAACTCGGTAGAAACGGCAAGGTCGCCACGAGAACGCCGTGACAACGACATGTTCATGAAAAATATCATTGTTTTCTGCGATCTCACGGCGCTCTGAGTAATTTAACAATGCCGAACAATCTAAGTGGAAATGCGGCTAGGTGTGACAGGGTTTTAAGCATGATTGCATTTCGGATTTAAAAAAGTATTTTTATCAATTTATAAAGAGTTATTATTAAGCGTCGAAGAAAAATGTCTAAGTCGATGCCGCTTCAATTGACGAGAAACAATATTTTTATACGAAACTTGTTGTTTACATAAATTTATTATTTATGAACGAGTATGCTACTTATAACTGTAAATTAATTGTAAAATTATGAGTAAAGTCACATTCTATTTAAGTTTTTATACTAACAGTTATCGTGCTATAAGGACGCGTTCTTGGTTTCTTATCAAATGATAACAACCGGGATGAACTGGGAAGGTCATCTATGTATGGGAATGCTTGATGAAATAAACCGTAAGTTGGCATATAATCTAACATCTATTCTTTTATGACATGGAATAAAATAATCAAGCGAAGTTTAAACATGCTTTAAATGCCTTAACCATTTGCAAACAAACGACCATATGATATTAAGGTTAACTCAAATGTTATTTTTCTAACAGAAATTAAACATCTCTCTTGAACGAGTTTTTAAACATTTGAAAAAAAGCACATTGTTCTGACCTGAGTCTATATCTTAAAAATGATAAAGTAATCAAATTAACCTCAATAAAGAGACAAGGTGAGCAGCACTTACCATTCATAATTCTAGTATTCGGTTCTGAGGTATGATCTGTATGGTTCGGTGTCCTGGTTCGGTGTGTGGCTGAAAGGGGACTCCATTTTTACAGCTCTGTTCCCAGCAAATCAGCAGCCTCGCAATCTGGGGCGACATTGTGGTAACATGATCACAATACCCCCCCCCCCATTTCGTTTATTTGCCCCCCGGGTCCCGAAGTTAAATGTGGCGACGCCCTAAAGCTCTTTGAACCCCTAAATCCGGGTTAAGTTAGACCAGGAGTAAACACACTCCAGAAAACCGGAAACACCTTTGTACGACCAAGACAGTCTAGCAACTACCAAAAAGGGAGGTCAATGACAGGAACGCCAAAAAACAACATAATATATGCACATTATTCCGAATATTTGAGCGTGTGATTGCAAATATCGATATTCAAAACACAAGAATCCACAAAGTGAAAAATAAATATCCAGTGAAAGTCAAATAGAACCACTCCTGCAATTAAAAATGCAACTATGTCAAATTTGACCGTAATGGTACCTAAATCAAGAAATTAATAAAGCATGAATGCGACAATAAAACAAAAAGGTTAGTCTAACTCTAAGGGTCCCGGCCAATCGCCCAAAATCATCTATTGGTGTGGGCAATCTCCTATATGACGGATCCCAAACCCCCGGTTGGCTAACCTCTCACGAAAAAGCGGGAATACAGGGCGTCAGACTCCACCGCCAAGACTGCGGGGTCAGCCAGAAACAGCCCTTCCACTTGCCGAAAACCGCTAGGAAAACCTGTTTCGGGTGCAAACTCACCTAGTTGCCCAACCACTTCCCTTACCTCCTAGACGGCGGACCATGCCGCTACGCAAACTCAGGCTGTGATATCTCCTTAATGAAATGAAACCACCCGGTTCAGTCCTTATCTCCAGGTTAAACTATGAATCATAATTTCCAAACTGTCTTCAAACGAGGGTTGCATGATCTGTAGCAGGAAGCCTAAGGAGGCTCCAGCACATACATAACAGGGACGCGACTGATCTTGGATCGATATGGTTATCCGGAATAAGGCCACAGGATACTCTGAACTCAACTAATTTGGTCTAAATGCCCTCGCTAAATAATCCAATCTCAGATACTCTCTAAACGCCTGCATCTCCTACAAAGGTCTAGGTAGTGCTCCCAGCCAAAACAGGACAGGAGCTGCACTTGACTCTTCTGTTGTAGTTGTCAGACCTCGCCACCCCGGAACATGCACAACTTGAAGTTATTTCTCCTTAAAAGGGTTTTTATGAAAACGTCAATGACCGGGGCAACCCAACCATTCCCTTCGGTTCCCGGCATGGTAACAAGTTTGATAGAGTCATAAAGATTGACAAAGCTACATAGTGAGATAGAGCCAGGGTAGCATCCTTTGAAGACCTTTGTTTGTTTCACGACACGGGGTATCAGGACTTCCTTCAGCGACACAGTTACCAAGAGGAATATAATGATGTCGCTAAACCATACGGGCTGAGTAACAACGGCCCTGTCCAGCCAGGAGTTTATGACTACGCAGCTATGGTTTCCGGTGCAACAATGCAGATAGCTCAGTGCTTGATGAACTACACTGCAGATGTTGTCATCAACTGTTTTTGTGGCATGCATCAACGGACAGGCGAGGCGGCACGCAGGTGACTACAACCCCAAACCCCAACTCCGTCACCTGTCATCAGGCGACACGCAGACCGCCTCACAAATACGATGCCCCTCTTTCCCCACAAAAGTAGCGGAAATAAGCATCATGTTTTGCTAAATCAATTGTATGTTCAAAACCCTGAAAGAATTTTAAGTACCACATGTCAAATTCATTTTGTGCAAATATGTCATAAAATCTAAGCAGGAGATCCCCAAAAGATTCATATTGACCCGCCGACAAATGAGAAAAGTTCCTTTCAAGCATCCCACCGGATATGCTCTGGCACTTTCGTAGCTTTTCCCACTCAAGAAGAATTATAACAAGTCATCGCCATTAGAACACTACCCATCTCTGGAAAACTATCCTCTAGCAAATCTTGTCGCAATAATGATCCCTCATTGTCCCCCCTCGCCGCGTAGTAAAGAGACGCCGCAAACCCTAACTTCCTGAAAACAAAGAAATTTAGATATGCCGACCCAAACACAACTGGTTCTTAACTCGAACTGGATCATGGCGCACAGCCCCATGCGGCGCATGGTCCTGATGATGACATCACTGAAATGGGATCAGGACCCATTTGGGTACCAGTCAACGAAAAGACCACATGAAAATCATCCTTTGGATGGGACAGCTTTACTTCACCTATTTGGGTACCAACCGATGAAAGGACTATAATAGTATTTTCCTCAGGATGGGACACCATATCTTCCATATCCGACCCGTTAACAACTATGGCGCATTGCCTTGATGGCGACACCACTGGAGTGGGATCAGAACCTTAAAGGATACCAGCTAACAAAGAGACAACACCATGGTGGGACACCTGAACTCTCATCATCACTTAGAGATACACCAACAGCATCGGTTTGAACCTGTAACAGGTGTGGTTAATCCTAAAATCAACTTATATAACCAAACTTAACATGAACTTTCTGCGTGTACCCATCAAGAAGACTTTTGTCACCCCCATTGCCGAGGTCCGCCCCAGCTATCAGATATTCCCTGAAGTTCAAGTTCAACCCGGCCGGAAGAACCTGGCGAACCCAAATATGTCTCTTCGCGGTAATAATCCCCCGTCACACCAAGCAATCCTGCTTTCCAATGAGTAATATTCCCGCAGAGAGGGGGCGAGGAGCATAAACTTGGTCTTGAGGTAAAGATGGATACCCCTCTCTCATACCAAACACAGTTGGTCGGGACGATACAGCTCTGGGATGCTGACCTCTTCGGTCGCTATGCACATCGTTAGAAGAAGTGATGGGGCTTTCAAACAGGAACATACTGCATATATGTGTTAATGTATCCGTATCCAAGATAAACGGAATATTACTTTTTATCCTTAGAATGCTGTGCCTGTGGGTCACCAGATTTGGGTAAAATGATGAAAGTGTTTGCCTCAAATTCCCTGGGGTCAAATGATTGCAACCCTGTAGGAAACTCCCTAAGACCATTTTTATATGTGTATGATGCGGTTAGGGAAGGTCAGGGAAGTTGCGACCTGAGGTCGTTATGCCCAAACCCAATGTACCTCTCCCAATTATTCTGTTGAAACCCTATATCCAGAGAATCAGAATATACCTCTGAATGTGTAGGTCCCTAATCCCTGGGGTCCCTTGATTGCATTATGACGGATACTTCCTATGACTATTATTAGTGTATGGGTATGTAGCAGTTGGGAGATGTTGCTACCTGGTGTCGCTTTGCCCAAACCTTTTGTCACCCTTTCTATGAATTTGTTCTAACCCACACCCCAAGAATTTGATTATCCTTTCAATTCCCTATTGAAATGCGGGTGTCCTTTAAGCCGGGTGGTGTAGAACTGTGGGCCCTTAAACCTCAAACATAGAGGTTTTTCCCTTACCTGACCCCAAGGACTCTGCGGTATTCATGCCTGTTGTCTAAATTGAACTATCTACAACTCCCTCTTACATGCCTAAGAACCTAGAATTCAGTATCAAATGACTATTCTAAGAACCAGAACAAGGCCTTTAATTCCATACCCCTTCGGTGACAATAAATTGAATAATGAACCCTCTGTTTGAGGTGTAACGTTAGTAGAGCACGACCCCCCAAAAGACCTTTAACTACCACGACTATCACCTGCCCGACAGACAGACAAACAGGCAGACAGGCAGGCAGGCAGGCAGATATTTAAAGCAGTTTTTACTAGGATTATTGATATAATGTTAGGCTTGTGATGAAGAAGTTACCACAAAAGAACACTACAAAGTAATGCATGACAAGATGGAAGGGGCTATGGACAATTTAACTACTTGTTAAGATGAATAATTGAATATTGTAAAACGGAAAAAAGAACAGGAAATTTAAAAGTAGCAGTCTCAAAGCTTGAGTTGACAGACGAGGCAATTCTAAAGTGAATCAAGAACAAAGGTCGGATGGTCGATATGTGTGTAATTCTTCCGGAGAGCCGTCGCAACAAGAATCAATTAACAAACACTTGGGGAAAGATATAAGTGAAAACACTTGAACAGGTTGTCGAAACCAACTTTCTATCGTGACGATTAGAACTCAGAATGCTGGAAAGCTGAGTTTGATTCGTGTATCAACTTCGCTCCTGTCACATATTAGTATAAGCTCTACAGCTTTAACAGTACTTTAAGTAACATGTATTGATTTTTTATTTGGGACACTCTGGCGACGCATCTGGGGTTTGGTTAACACCAATTAAATTTAACCTTATGCCAAAAACTCCCAATGTTTCTCCGTCTCTGTTTAAAGTATTTATTGTTTGACATTTCCAACAAGCTATTTCAGTCGGACCTCCTAATATAAACTTCTGAGAAATATCTTAGCTGATGAAAACAAAGCAAGAAAAGAAAATGTTCTTCTGGATAAATTTGAACCTGTACATTGAAGCCCTCAAAATAATTTTAGTTCTGTGCTTAGCCACATAGGTAAAAGCATTAAAATTGGAAAAGTTCCAAGTGGAGATTATCGCTAGGGGTGTTCTACCTTAAATCAAAGAACACATTTGTTTATGCATTATTGGAAGATGTACGTACTAAAACCCTCAATTATTTGAAACAATACCAGTGAAAGTTGACATTGAAAGGACAAATACACATATGCATGCACAACAGAAATGGTACAGGTAACAAAAAAAGTAAGTAATTGCAATGAACATTCAATGAAGTATCCACTTGCATGGTATTAACTCTAAGTAGCAACATCTAGGCCCATCTTTTTGTTTTGGAAGTTTTGTGTTGTTGTTCCATGTTTCTGGTTTGTGATTGTTTGTTTTTGTGTCATTAGCGTTGACCCTGTGTTATTAAACGAGGTTTATGTTTCAAATTTCGACAACTTGACTTGTTTCTGTAGTTTTATTTTCATAAAAATATTGTACCGCTTGAAAGGACTTGTGTTGGAAAACCAAAAAGAGGCGAAAGCTCAGCCTTCACAACGTTATTTTTACAGAAAGTATGCAGAAATGTATAAGAACGAATTTGAAATAGCAACTGAAACTTTACTAAAATCAACCTTCATGGATTATAACATGGATTTAGTGTTAAATAAAACATGGGTATGGAGATGTATACAGAATTGTCAAATTCATGAGTAGGGATGCAAACGAATGACAAATTTGATATTTGAATTTTCGGTAATTCTTACGATCGAATATTCGATTGCCAATTACCAAAATGAATCTTTTAGAAGTTGTAGTAAACTATTATAATTCTCTATATTAATAGCCAGGGAAAATATGCCTGAAAAAGGCTGGAATGTTTGCTAAAATTGGTAATCAAATTCGACAAAAGTACTTGAGCAAATCGCAGAAGAAGATTGGGGAAGTGAAGTGAACCTAGCACTTGGAAATTTTCCAGTGAAGGAAATGTTGAGCGTATTATGAAATTATGCATTCAAATCAAATATAGTTGTACAAAGCCTTATGTTCTGAAAGTAAAAGGAATATAATGGCTGTTTGTAATTTAAGGCAATACTTAAGAAGTTGTGGTAAGATCCATAACTAGGATGATAAAATTGACCATAGAACGAAACACGAAACCGAAATGTGGTTTTAAAGTATGTCAGAACTGAATGCTTACACATATATATGAACTTGATTCAGGAGATATTTTATTGAAGGCATGAAATGAGTTGATAAAAAAAATCGTCGTTATATATATTTTATCGAAAATAAAAATAGCACCTTTACAAGCAACCACCAACCTCGGTTATAACTAATGACTGTTGCGTTGGGAACAAGTCTTGCAAAAACAGTGATACAAGCTCTACAGTACGAAATGAACCAAGTGGTATTTTTTACAGGAAGCATGTATATTGAATGTTCTTTGGTGGACACAAGTGGAAAGTCGTTGTTTAAAGCCTTTTATAGCTAATCGCGTCAGTGAAATTCAAGAAATTATTTCTACCAAGTCAGTGGAGACATATCAAGCTGATACTGCGTCTAAAAGATCGGCAGTAAAACATCTAGTCAACAACACTGCGCGGTGGAACGGACCAGAAGATTCAGATATAAACGGCACAACTGAAAAGTATCCTGATGAATCCTGAGCATTATCCAAAGGAAAAAACGGCCAGAAAGCATACTTGTACATTTAACCCCAAAATGTATGAATATGGGTTAATTCGTTGTGATAGTAAAATAAAATATGCAGAACAATAATTCTTGTCGACGTTTCCTATAATACTTACGCGAAATAACTGGGTTACAAAGTCAATAATGAAAACCCATCATCAACTGAAATATCCATGGTGAGAGAAGTAACCATGTACTGTCATTTTAAAATCACGTCATTGGATTGAAGAAGCACGTAAAGAAATTCGAGAATGTGAAAACGAATGTAGTAACTTTAAACGTCAAAAAACAAAAACCAGCTGCACAGAATAATAGCTCCATCATTAGACATCGGATTAAATATGCCTTTGTGGGTGCGGATGGATATGAATATAAATAAATTGTGTAAAAGTTAGATATAGACAAAAAAGTGAAAAAGTGTACAAACTGCTATGACCAAATCAGCCGAACGTGCTATCAGTAAAAATCTTCAAAATGTAGATATGACTGATGAAGAGTTGTCAATGGCCAATGTAGGTGCAATGAGGTGTTGAACCTGCTCCATGTTCAACTGATGTGACACATGTGGAAACGCTTGATATATGTTTAAGAAATTCTCAAGCAAATCTGTCATTATTGGATTCTTGATTGCTTGCATAAACTTGATGCCAGAAAGAAGAGGTTCAAGACCAAACGGATTTTGAGGTGGGTGATGTCGTCCTGGTGATTGCCTCAGAGACAAGATGAAAAACTAGCCACAAGGGAGAATCGACGAGGTGTAAAAAGAGCGAAAATGAAATGTACGAGAAATTAATGTACGTCTTTGAAAAAATGTGGTTAGACGTCCAACCACGCGGTTGTGTTACCTCGAATACAGTGACACTTACGTTTGCGATATAAATTCAGGAAACGCAGAAGCTGTGAAGATTTGGATACGTTTATTGTAAATGAATTTTAAGGTTTTTATGTTTTTAAGAAAGTCGTGTAAAAACAGTATTAAGATAATACAAATAAAGTAAAAGAGGCATAGTGCTTTAGGGTCACAATAGTCCCCAGTCCTTCTCATTTTTTGAGTCACAATTCGCGCTTCAAGACGAACAACTTTCAAAAAATCCATGCAGTCATTGGCACGGAAATAATAAAAGATAGTCCTTGTACATAACATTGTATATTAATGAACCATTATGTATTTGACGCGCTACCGGGACAATCTTATTGCTAATAATTGACAAATGACGGCCCCATATGACTATAATATAACTTTATTTTGTGTCCGCTCCATACCTCTTGAGACGCTTGAAGGATTTTATAATAACTACCCACTAATATTCACCATATTGAGACGATGTGCAGAGTGCATGTTACTACCAATTTGGTTGAAGGTTAAGGTTACATTTAGAGGTCAACGGTCATATGACAATGATATGAATATATTTCGTATAAGCTTTCAACCATATTACGACGATATGCACAGCGCATGTTACAAAGCGCGGTTTAAGGTCAAGGTCACATTTCATATGACTTTATTTCGTGTCCTCTCCGAACCTGATGAACCACTTGAAGGTTTTGAAAAAACTTGCCACAAATGTTCACCATATTGAAACGATGTGCAGAGGGGGTACATCAGTTCTTGGTTACGAAAACAATCGTTTAGTTTTTGTGTTGTTTTGTTTTTTACGGTTTTACCCCTATAAGCGTTCCGTCTCGATGACACTGATAACGTTAATTGATATGCTGGCCCATCCGTGTGTGACTAACTGGAAAATTTCGAAACCTTCCAGCCTTTATTCATTGATATTTATGTTATGCGATACTGATAGTATTTATGTAAAACTTAGCACATGCCATGTAAAGGATTTTCCGCTACAGAACCATGTTTCTAAACAACAGTAAATAAAAATAAAGTTTATAAACCAAATTCACTACGATACTGATAAACCTATGTATAAAATGTCATTGAAACAACAGTTAACTTATCTTTAGTATGCACCTAAGCTAAAAAGGATTGTTAAATTCTGAATTTTTAATCCATCTCATTAACATCCTAACACAGGTTTAACAAAGAGGACTTTAATCCTGCCAGACATCAGCCCTGAGTTAATTAACAACCTAGCGCATAAACAACGAGCGGGAGCCAGCCATAAAAACCTTTATTGATCTCAGAGCAAGATGCCTAGAGGTCCAAAGCCCAAAGGAACGGAGAGGGTATTGCAAATTGTTGAAATCTTGTTGTTGATGTTGTTGTTGTTATTATTGTATACTAATACAAAACTAGTCCGTAATCTATATTTCTGTAACTCGTCAAGATGAAATATGAAACAAACAATGACACAAACAGACTGACTTGGGGTTTGTGATATGCGATATTTAAAGAGTGTGTTTATTTTCAGGGTTCCGACAAGTGCAATCGCATTAATTTAAAAATAACAGCTGTTATTTGTTTACTAGCAAACTTGATCCTAACGTTGACATTCCTCGTTCTTATAATAGTCCGGGCTGTTGTAAGTTCATCTTTAACAATGCCCCAAGAAAGCTTAACATGTTTTCCATGCGACACAATGAAGTCCAATGCAAACACAAACCTTAGACCAGCAGCTACAGGCCATTCAGCTATCAAACAGAGAGACAATGGAATGTGTTGCGGACCTGTTGAAAGCATAACTCAGATGTTCTTTCAAACGGTAAATCATTATAGTAC